>NW_012152063.1:7618180-7630840 GCF_000956105.1 Propithecus coquereli
TTGGGAGGCTGAGGCAGGAGGATCGCTTGAGCCCAGGAGTTTGAGGTTTCTGTGAGCTAGGATGATGCCACAGCACTCTAGCCGGGGCAACACAGTGAGACTCTGTCTCAAAAAAAAAAAAAATTATTTCATCATTTTTTTTTTATTTCAAAGTATTACATGGGTACAGATGTTTTTGGTTACATGGATAGCTTTTGTAATGCTTGAGTCAGGGTTAAAAGTGTGCCTGTCACCCAAATAGTGTTCATTGTACCCATTAGGTAGGTTTTCACCTATCCCCTTCTCCCCCACCCCCCTGCTTGATCTCCACTGAGATTTACTTTCCTCTATGCACAGGTGTACTCATCAGTTAGTTCCAACTTAATAGTGAGTACACATGGCGTTTGCTTTTCCATTCTTTAGATACTTCACTTAGGATAATGGTCTCCAGTTCCATCCAGATTGTTGCAAAAGGCATTAAGTCATCCTTCTTCATGTATTACATGGTATACGTACACCACATTTTGTTAATCCACTCATGAATTGATGGGCGTTTGGGTTGATTTCACATATTTGCAACTGTGAATTGTGCTGCAATGAACATTTGAGTACAGGTGTCTTTTTGATAAAATGACTTCTTTTCTTTGGGTAAATACCCAGTAATGGAATTGCTGGATCAAATAGTAGGTCTACTTTTAGTTCTTTGAGGAATCTCCATACTGTTTTCCATGGAGGTTGTACTAATTTGCAGTCCCACCAGCAGTGTATGAGTGTTCCTATCTCTCCACATCCTCGCCAACATTTATTGTTTTGGAACTTTGTGATAAAGGCCGTTCTCACTGGAGTTAAGTGATATCTCATTGTGGTTTTGATTTGCATTTCCCTGATAATTAGAGATGTTGAGTATTTTTTTATATGTTTTTTGGCCATTATTCTATCTTCTTTTGAAAAGTTTCTGTTCATGTCCTTTGCCCACTTTTTAATCAGGTTGTTTGATCTAATTCTTTTAGATTATGTATTTTTTGCCAGTTTTGACCACCAATGCATTCTTTTTAATTAGCAATAATATTCCCAATTTATGACCCTGCCTTATACTCTAGAACTGTGCTGCCCAGTATGGTAGCCATTAGATTCATATGGCTATTTAAATTTAAATTAATTAAAATTAAATAAAATCCAAAATTCAGTCCTTCAGTTGCACTAGCCACTGTGTTCAATAGCCACATGTGGCTAGGGGTGGTTGTGCTAGACAATGCAGATATGTAACATTTTCATCACGGCCAAGTTTTCTATTAGATAGTCCAGCTCTAGAGGTGGCAGTGTGATAGTCTTTTGATGTGTCAATTTAGCTAGGTTACAGTCCCCAGTTATTCAATCAAACACTAATTAATCTAGGTATTGCTGTGAAGGTATTTAGGTGTGATTAAAATGCATAATCAGTTGACTTTTTCGTAAGGGAGGTTATCCTAGATAATTTGAGTGGGTCAGATTCAATGAATTCAACAGCCTTAAGAACAAAACTCAGGTGTCTCTGATGAAGAAGAAATTCTGCCTATGGACATTTCAGCCTATGCCTGAGTTCCAGCCTGCCCTTCCTCATGGCCTGCTCTACAGATTTTTGAGAGTTGCTTCCACAATTACACAAGCCAATTCCTTGCAATAAATCTCTCTATATCTATAGATATAAATATTCAGTATGAGATATAAATCCAACTGCCTCTCTGGTTGAATCCTAACTAATATAGACAGGAACTCTGATCTGTACAACTGCAAAACTACAAACAGACCTGTTGCAAATTCATTTTCACCTGCTCTCCTATCTCACACTGGAAGAAATATGCATCTTCCCTGTAACAGCCCATCTGTCCACAGTACTCGGGATCCCATCTCCTCTCGCCTTCTCAAAGGCTTTGTTCCATTAGTTTTTCCTTCCCTCTTCTGTGTCTCCATCTTTTCCTCTTTTACTGGATCCTCCCTATCATGCTCTAGTATGAGTCAAATGCTTACATGCAGATAGATGGTTTATCTAGAAGTGATCCCAAGGTTGGGGAAAGAGGACAAAACATGAAAAGAAGTAAAGCCAATACACAGATGCATATATATATATATATATATATATATATATGTATATACACATATATATATATACACACACACATATATATTTTTTTGCTATATATATATACACACATATATATATACACACATATATATATACACATATATATTTATATATATATATATATATAATATATATACACACATATATATGTATATATACATATATATTTTATATATACATATATATATTATATATATATACACATATATATATATATATATTTTTTTTTTGCTACCTTTACAGGCACCTAATGCTCAATCCCATGAGACTTTCTGAGCAGACTTATGCGATAAGTCTTAAAACTGTCCACTCAGGAGATGAAAGGGGAGAGCATTTATCTATCACCTCCTGTTACCTTCTGGTCAAGGGCCCTCCCTTGGGTGTTAACTCCCTTGGCTCTTGTGTTATGCAGGCATGGATGCTAAAAAGATTGGTTTCCTTGGGTGTTCCCAGCTACAAAGCAAAGAAACCCTAAAGCAAAAGGTGAGATACAGAGGCCCAGAGCAAGGCATTGCCAAGTGAAGCTTGTGGGGAGATCAGAGCCTAGCAAGGCAGTGGCCGGGGTAAGAGTGCAGCTAAGAGGGTTTGAAGCAGCACACAAGAGGCATCCAGTATAGTCTCCCTCCTTGTGCTAATAGACCTATTTCCTCAGGCCTATTCATAGTCACACCTACTGGAAGACTTGTGTATGTATGCTACCTCCACTTTTCATCTCCTATTCACAACTAATCCAACTGTAAGCTCCCTCCCCACATCCCCCAAATCGTTCTTCTCAAGGTCACTAATGATCTCCACATTGCGAAATCCAACAGACCTTTTTCGGTCTTAGTTTACTTGATATCTCAGCACCATTCAAGACAGCTAGCAATCACTTTCCTCTCAAAATAGTTTCTTCTCTTGATTTTCATGGCGCCACAAGTCTAGGATTTTCTCTGGACTCTCCTTCTCAGTGTCCTTTCCTGGCTCCGCCTTTTCTAACACTGCGTGCTCTCAGGCCTCCACCCTGGAGCTCTTCTCTTCCCTAGATATACTCTCCCTCCTGGTTAACTCAGGCATTCAAATGACCTGAAATATGTTCTTTCTGTTCTTTATATATGTACCTCTCCCACGTTGACTTATCCAACCTTGATTGCTCTTCAATGAGACCCATATAACCAGCTGCACACAACTACACCAGAAACTTAACATGTCCAAAATGGATCTTCCTCCAGCCTGTCGCACTCAGTAAGTGGTATCAACATTTACCTAATTGCTCAAGCTGGAAACATAGGAGTTACCCTTGATTCCACCACTCCAACCACCACATACAATGGAACACCAAGTTCTGTTTATTCTACCACTGGAATCTCTCTCAAATCCATCCAACTTCTCTTTCCACTACCACTCTCCTTGTACAAGTCACCTCTCTCCGGAACTCCTGAGAAACCTCTTAATGGTTCTTTTTGCATCCATTCTCCTTCCTATTCCAATCCTTTCTCCTTATGGCAGTCAAAGACATAGTCTGACAGTGTCAATCAAATCGTTTTACTCCCAAGCTCAAAACCCTTCAACAGATACCAATAGTTTTAGGATTAGCATCTAAGATTAGTAACAAGACCTAGAGTAACATGTGACCTCCACATGTTGCTTCTCCAATACAATCTTGTACCCCTGCCCCATTCCCTCATATGTGCACCTATATCAACCTCCTTTCAGTTTTTCATAGACCCTGGGCCCTTTACCTTTTGGGGTCTGTTGTACATGCCACTCCTGGTGACTGAAATCTTCTTCTCCTTGTTTCTCCATTTTTTGAGTCTCAGCTCAATTGTCACTTCCTCAAAGAGGCCTACCCTCTGCAATTTAGCAATTTGTAATTTTTCTTCAAGAAATTTATCATAATGTGTAACTGTATTTATATTTATGTGATCATCTGTCATTATACTTCTTCCTGCTCCATGAGGGGAGAAACAAGATCTATAGTGTTTGTTATGGTATTCTTTGAGCCTAGCGCAGTGCCTGGCACTCAAAACAAAACATTCACTGAAAGAGTGAAGAGAAGAGGGAAGAAAGAAGGAAGGAATAAGTTATTACAATTCTTATAGGAAAGTTAAATTTTATTGTGAGTCTGAAATACACAAACCTCAATTCCATCTTTCCTATTGAAATAATTGTGTACTGAATGGGAGTCTGTGTTAATAAGATCCATCCTTGTTGCTATGTGGACATGTAGACTGTTCCTTCTAACTTCTGTGTCTACCACATTTTGCCTTCCCATTCTCCATCAAAGGATACTCATCTTGCCTTCAACTCTCTCATTATCGTAAGCAATAGCCAGTGTTTAAAATGCTACTTTTGAAATGTCTTCATATGTTTTTGATAAACTTATATTAGAGTCATAAACTACCAGAGAATTTTGAAGGATATTTTTGATAAGTACCTAAATTTGGTATTTCCTGCAGTTTCCCCAAAATATAATATTTAGAGGCCTTTAGAAAAATGTAAGCATGAAAAAGGCATATTATCTCCAATATGGTAGATGACAAGGGAAATTTTTTTTTTTTATTTCAGGATATTACGGGGGCACAGATGTTTAGGTTACGTATGTTGCCCTTGTCCCCCTCCCCCAAGTCCGAGTTTCAAGTGCGTCCGTCCTTCAGATGGTGCGCGTCACACTCTTTTTTTTTTTTTATTTCAGGGTATTGTGAGGGTACAAACATTATGGTTACACTTCATGTCTTTGCCTCACCCAAGTGCAGGTTAAAGGCATGCCCTTCCCCCCTACAGTGCTCCTACAGGGGAAATTTATTAAATATGTAGGTTGAGTTAGGAACTTGACCAACTGAATACAAGGTATAACCAAGATGGCTCTTTCTCGTTGAATAACCTATTCTCAAAGAGAAGTAAAGTAGGCAGCTGAGGCAGTCACACCAAACATTTACCTAATTGCTCATGCTGGAAACCTATCCTTGATTCATACTCAATATCATTGTTTCATCATCTGGGGCAAATCCTAGTCACTTAACATTTCTGTCTTGACATTATTACTATTTATTTTATTTATACAACCTCTAAACTACAATGACGGGCAGGTTCAAAATGAAAATAGTCATAAAATTATCAGAAAATGTTGACTTTCTGCCAATTCTACAAACATACAGACATTTCACAATAGTTGTTTCCAGATTTCACTCACCATGTCCCTCACTCTGCCCATATCCTCTCTCAATCCCTTCCAAAACTTGAACTTGATCCTCTTTTGCTACTGTACACGACTGTTTAAAACCCCTCAGTGGCTTCTGAGCCAAAATCTGTAACCTGCTCACAAGGGCTGGTCCTTCCTGCTGTGCTCTCTGCCTCCCAGCCTGTTCCTCCCAACTCTGCTCCCCAGTTGCACACTGGATTCCCAGTTCCTCAAACGCACCCAGCTCCTCCAGGCATCAGAGCCCACGCACACCCTGCCTGGAAAGTGCCTCTCGATTTCCCCTTCCTGACACCCCCACTCTCAGCCTTCTGATCTCAGAGCAAGCATCAGTTCCTCAGGGAAGGCTCCCTGGACTTCCCATGAAATGTGCTCATAGACCCTCACACCTCTCCTTCGGAGCACTTAAAACTGTTGTGAGTTACACACAGTTCCATGAGGCTCTTTACTGGGTTTCTGATCATCCTGGCTAGACCAGGAGATTCAAGATCAGGGACTTGTCTATGGCACCAGTGGACACCAGCACAAAAAACAGTATTCAGAAAACATTTTTAATGGACAAATAAATGAATAATTAGGCAACTCATATTGTTAAGTACGCCGTCTTATGTACTGTGATCCAAGCCCAATTACAGTTGAAAATCTTTGTGAATTATTTGTAATTATCCTGAGCTTTCTTTTTTCAGACTGCTTGGGTTCCCTTTTTTCTTATACACAGATTCAGGTTTGTATAATTGTTTACTTGTTGTGCAGTGTGGGATGAGGATAGTGAGGGATTGGTGACAACAGCCAGGCTGCAACACCAGACAAGAGACCATCACCTTGGTGAGAGTGAATCCCTACTGAAGAGCAGTGGATGTTAGCAGGAAGATACAATTGCAGTCATTACTATGCTTCATCCCAGGAGATCTATTATACAAAAAGTCAGTCAACTAGGAAAGGACTAATATTTCAGTGCACAGCCATTTGAGTTGCTACCTAGGTTATGAACACTGGGAACAGACCAGTAGACATGGGCAGACCAAAAGTGGCCTTGTCCGTGCAACACAACCCTATACCCCTATCCCTGTAGGTGATCTAGGGAGAAATATGAGCTGTTCAAATTCCCTCTCCTAGGAATTAGAAACCAGGAATAGAAAAATAAGGAGATTAGGAATTATCAGCATTAAATTCAGTGGACACCACTTCTATTTATGATTGTTTAACTTTTGATTCTGTGAGATGTCTCTGTAGCCTTTCTGTAAATTTCCCCTTCTTTTATTAGCAATTCAAACAACTCCATGATTACAAATATAGAGAAGATACCTCTGTGCAGGTGGCAGCTGAAACTACAAAGGTGAGGAGGTCATTTTTCAACTTACGAGAGAGACAATGAGAGAGAGAGAGAGAGAGAGAGAGAGAGAGACTGAGCACGAGAGAGCAAGAGTGAAAGAAAGAAATGGGGAAAATTATGAGTAATAGAGAGAGAAGGGGCAAAGGCAAGACAAGAGCGAAAACCAGGGTGTGAACAGAGAGAGCCCGAATAAAGTCGGGGGCAGAGGGTGGAGAGAGAGAGAGGAGATTGGAAAATTATAACGAGAGAAAGGTACTGGGATTTGGGGATACCTAGAAAGTGTGAAGATTGAAAAGTGAAGATCTGCTGGAGCTAAAGTTACATAAAGGCCCAAACTAGAAAATAAGTCCAACTCAAAAAAAATAGATCAAAGAAATCAAATATTTAGTAGGAAAAAAAATCAATTTAAAAATGGAGGGGACAATCAGCCTGCAGTTATTCTGACAGAGCCATCAACCACACTGGAGAAACTATGAACTGGAATATGCTTCCTTGAAGGGGCTGGGATTTATTTTTTCCTAATGGGGCTTTATATACTTTTTTCCACTTTGGCTTAACCTAGCTTATGATGGGACTTGCTGAGAAATATACAAAACAACAACAACAGAAGCAGCAGCAGCAAGAAAACACACAAATGAGAAGGAACTTTGTGACCATGGATTGCAATAAATTTGTTTGAAGACTAAAATGACAGAGTCTTTGTAAAGTCCCAAGATTTCACGAAGCACAGAAGGCACAGAAGTGCTTATTTGCTCATTTTCAGACAGACATGACATTTGGTCTAGTGATTTTCTGACTGGAAAAAAATCTACTGGATTTAATATTATTAATATTATTCATCATATATTATAGAATTTCATAGGTCATGCATAAAAAACCTTCTCACTTATTTAAGCAGAACAGGTCAGCAACTACTCACAAATGAGCACAGCAGGGTGTAGTACTGCAGTATTTACAGAATGACAGAAAGTCTCTTCTTTCCTGCAAAGTCTGGCTCCCCTGTCCAACCGCTTCTTGAATCTGATCCCATCTCACTCTGAGTTCCCACCACGCCGGGGCTCTTCCATCTCTTCAAACTGAACTGTGGTCATCAGGGAACTTGTCACCTGTCCTCTGCCTGGAATGCTACATCCCAGACTCCCATCCCTTCCTTCCTCAGCTTCCTTTATTACACATTTTCATGGGGTGAGGGGGCGTTTCCTTCATTCGTGTGATTTATTTGATTGATGCTGTCTCACCACTAGACTACACTCTGTGAGGGCAAAAACTATTTTTCTCTTAAATCAAGTGTCCCCAGGATACAGCAAAATGCCTGGTACATAGTAGGTGTTCAACAAATCCTTGTTAGTAAAGGAGTAAAGCTAAGTTATCTTTTAATCTTAACATGCCATTTCTAAAAAGACCGGATGGGCACTTCTTTATTCTGGCCTAGGAACCCTTGGCAGGTGGGGTCCTCAGCACTGTCGCCAGCTCTTCCCTTTCCTCCTGCTATGTCTACTCAGGATCCACGTCCTGTCACTGAGTCTTCAGTAATGCTTCTCAGATCTCCGCCCCGCACACTGGGGTCGCTGCCCCAGGTGACACCACTGCATGGACGACTACAATGCCTATTCACTTGTTTTCTTGGCATCCTCTTATAACACCATCTCCACATGGAATTACCCTGCTCGAATTCAGCCTGCATTTCAGGTGGAAATGGTACCCCACTCGTCTCTCCTGTAGCTTCTTCCATCTGCTGCCTAAGACAATGGTTCCCTACCTTATATACCCTGGAATCACTGATGGAGATTTGTGGGTTTATATGAATTATCAGCCAGACATAGATGGATTGAGAACAGCCTACCTAGTTTTCGCCTCCAACTTATTTCATTTACCTGAATGAGGACAGGAAAGTACTTCAAATCTGCCCCCTTGACAGACCACTGACTCAGAGAGCCAGCCCAGTGCCCACAAGGAGGCGGATCAGCCATTCCCTGGCTCACTGGTGTCACTCTCTGGTGTGGCTATTACTCCTCAGTTCATGTCATCATCTGGCTAACATGGAAAACCCCAGAAAACAACTGGGACAGAAGTAAGGAGGTGTGCCCTGGCTTTAATGAGTGGCTTCTTGAGAAGAGAGGTCCCCACAAGAAAAGCACTGTGGGTGGAGGATGGAGAAGAAGGCATGACACTGTGAATGCTAGAAAAAAGGTTTTGTTTCTTTTTAAACTTCATTGTGTCCAGTTGGAGTATCAGGGGTCAGGAAAATAGCGGTAGAAGATATTTCCTCATAATGCAAAACAGCATGAAGAAAAAGCCTTCTTGACTTTTGCAACTTGACTGGGAGATGAGAATGTTTACAAGAGTATTACAGAAGGAGGGCTGAGAACATTAATCACCTATCTCCACATTGCCTCAGAGTGGGGCCAATGAGATCAGCTTCGACTTATTTGAGATGAGTAAAAAGAAGAAAGCACATATGACCCAAACCATAATAACGACAACAAAACCAGGGGTCTGACAAAAAAACAAAAAATAAAAAATAAAGGAGAGTATCATCCTGGAGATATAGAAGAAAAGCAAGGCTCCAAAAATCATCTCCTGAAAAATACAGACAAAACCGCAGAAAACTGTTTTATAAAATGTTAAATGACTCACTTCCACAGTGAAAGGGGGTAAAGCTATAAGAAGTGATCTGCTGGCATGAAAAGACCACAGGATAAGAGAAAAAGGGATATGACAGGAAAGAAAGGATTGCAAAAAGTCTAAAAATGGAAAAGCAAAAGGTTAATCCACATTGATGCAATAAAAAACAAAATTGACATTGTAGGAAACTGACAGGAGGGTTGGCAAACTTGGGAATTTTTCACACAAAACAGAAACAGTGTGTTGACCCCCAAGCCCCACGCCCAGAAGTTCTGACTTCATTGACCTATGGGAGGGCCTTAGAGCATTTTTTGCTGTTGTCGTTTGCTTTGTTTTTATCCCTGCTGTCCAGGTCACATCTCGGACCACTTAAATCAGAATTTCTGGGGAAGGGAACCACGCATTGGCCGTTTTCAAAGTTCCCCAGGAGATTTCAATGTGCAGTTAAGGTACAGAACCACTCACTGCCCTAGAGCTTTGGTGACAAAAATGTGTAGCCTGAGGATTTCAAGGCTATTTTTCACTTACGAAGACAAGAGGAGACATGGTCAGGCATTCAAGTACATGTAAAATACTACTATGTCTTCTAGAAGAAATAACTTGAAGACATCCTTCAACTGACTGAAACAAGCAAAACAAACAGCTAAAACCTAGTAAAGTCATGGTATAAAGTCATGTGGTTCTGGTTGAAAATGCAAATATTTTCTGAAAAAACATATATATAATAAAAAGCATAGTTTAATAAAAATAATAAACTTCCATCTATATTAGCAATGACTGAAAAGGGAAGGTAGAGTAAAAATATATTGTATGCATATTATATAATATATATACAAACTATATATATACATACATACACATATGGGTATATATGAAAAAATATAAGCAAAATAAACTTAAGGTAGTCATAAAACTTCATATTCAGAATCCCACACCTCTGAATCAATTTTGTACCTAATTGCCTGGTCATACCACTATGAATAAGAGTTCAATAAATATGTTTCCCTCTGTGAAACAGAGTACAAATTTATTTAATTTTCTGAATCAAATTTAATCTTGTTTAACACGACCCATGAAAAGATGGGAGGACTCCTTTCCTACCTTTGGATTGTATTTGAATTTATATTAAGGAAAATGAAAGGATCCAGGCATTTTGTCAATTTTAATTGCTGCTAACTATGGTTGTTCCTCTAAGTATACATGGTTTATTCAAAACCTCCCATTCATTATCACAGCTTCCCTCCCTGTGTCAAGTTTAGCAATAGCTCCCAAGGCCATGCTACTTATTTGCTCAGGACCACTGCAATCGAGGGCCCACTCTAGATCACCAGTGTAACCTAACTTCACCCAGAAAGCAAGTACTGGAGGCAGGTCATGGCCCTTTTCAGTTTTTAAAGTTGTAATCGTATTAGTGAGCCTTTACCTTTAAAACATAAGGATCAGGGGACGGCTATTCCTGAATAAAACGTAGCAGGTCATGGCAGACCAAAATTCCCATTGCAACAATTAGAAAGAGCCAGATAAATTATAAAAGTCACATTTTTAGGGATCTCAGAAAACGAGGAAGCAATGAGGCCTACGTAAATGACCAGTTATTTTCTTCCTTGGGAACATTTTACAATTCTGGGTATGGACTAATAATTAGACTTGGCTTGTAAAGAAGGAATCTGCTTGGGGAAAGAGAAACCAGAGAGGTTTTTGGCAGTCATGTGGTGCTGGTGAAAGAAACTAGAAACTTGAAAAGTGCCAAAGGCATAGCTGGTTTTCCCCATGGGACATCTTCTGAGTTTAGGGGCTATGCAAAGAAGGCCAGGACATTTGGTTGAAGGCTTTCAACAGGCATAATAAAATCTCATCTAGTTTCATAGTTCTAAGGAGAAAAAGTCTAACTAGAGAAAGAAGTCTTGCCAGGCATCCCTTAGGAGATCTAGATTTTGAAGTTGTCATGGGGCAAGAGATGGGAGGCTAAAGAGCTAAGTTCAAAACCTCTTAAGTACAGCACTAAAATCCCCACGATCTTTCAGAACTGAAATGAGAGCGTTTCTGCAAGCTCTAATCAAAAGCCCAGAAGAGCTATGTTTGAGGAACAGAGAAAAATCAGAAGTGGACTAAGTCTTAATAAAGCTGCAACTTAACCCCTACCAAGCTCAAAGATAAACTCCTTATCCTATCCGCCTTTCCAAAGAGGAATGTGGAAACCTTCTCTAGTGTAAGGCACCAATTAGAGCCTCTGCTGTGCTTTTATATACAATGTTTGGCTTATAATAAAAAACTCCTAGACATGCAGAGAAGCAGGAAAAAGTGACTGATAATTATAATCAAGAGAAAAGATAAACAATAGAAGCAGACCCACAGATAATCCAGATTTTGAAGCTGGCAGACAAGGACTTTTAAAAAACTGATTAATATAGTATATGAAATAGGAAAAAGGAGGGGAAAATGGATGAAAAGATAAAAAAATATCAAAAGAATTAAAATCTATGTAAAAGAATCAAATGGACATTCTCTATCTAACATATAACACCTGAGGTTAAAAACACATTGGATGCATTTAACAGAAGACTGGACAAAGAAGTGGATAAGATTATTAGACTTTAGGATAATAGAAAATATACAAATTCAAGCACAAATGGAAAGAATGAATAAAAACAAAAACTGAGCATAAGAGATTTAGAAAACAAAGTCAAAAGGTCTACCATATTTAATTGGAATCCCAGAAGAAGAGGAGAAATAAATTGGAGCAGAAGCAATAGTTGAAGAAAGAATGGCCAAAGTTTTTCCAAAGTTGATAAGATATTATCCCACAGATTCAAGCTCAGCAAATTCTAAGCACAATGAATTTTTTAAAAATCCAGCAACAACACTTAGACATATTTTTGTCAAACTTCTAAAAATTGAAAATTAAGAGAAAGTCTTAAAAGCATGCAAGGAAAAAATACATTAACTTCAAAGGAGCAACAACAAAACTAATGGTTGACTTTTCAACATAAATTATAGATGCCAGGAGATAAGGAGGTAACATTTCAGAGTGTTGGAACAAAAGACTGTCAATCTAGAATTCTATACTTATTTAAAATATCATTTAAAAATGAAGACAAAATAAAGACATTTTCATACAAATAAAAATGACAGAATTGTTCATCAACAGATCTTCATTACCAGATCAATTAGAGCAAAAATTTAAAGCTAGAGAAAAATGATCATATAAAAGCACAGAACTGAAAGAAGGAATGAAGAACATTGGAAAGTATAAATACGTAGGTAAATATAAAATACTATTGGTTTTCACATAACAATAATAATAATGTCTTGTGGGAATTATAACATTGCAAATAAAATATGTGACAACACAAAGATTGGGATGAACTGTATTAAGTCAAGAATGTATATTATAATCTCCAGAGAAACCTTAAAAGAATAATA
>NW_012152063.1:7630890-7652441 GCF_000956105.1 Propithecus coquereli
AATTTTTTCAAAAAAGACTGTTAGATTAGATAAATTTTAAAGACTTGACTACATGCTGTAGACAATAATTACTATACATATAGAGATACAAAAAGCTCCAACATTCTTTGAAATAAATAAATAATAAATGCAAGATGGTGGACTTAAACCCAATGATATCAATAATTCCATTCAATATAAATAATCCAAACAGTCAAATTTTTTCAAAAAAGACTGTTAGATTAGATAAATTTTAAAGACTTGACTACATGCTGTAGACAATAATTACTATACATATAGAGATACAAAAAGGGTGACAGTGAAAGTATGGTAAGCTACACATCATCTTGACAGTAATGAAGAGAGCTGATGTCATTATTCTAATAGCAGACATTACCAAAATACTCTGTGTATTGGTCTTACATTTTTTTTTCAAAGGATTCAAATCATACAGAATATGTTGTCTGACTACAGTGGAATTAAAATATAAATTAATCAGAGAAAGATAATTAGAAAATCCCCCAAATATTTAGAAATTATGCAATATACTTCTAATAACTCAAGGTTCAAAAAATCAAATAAAAGTAGAAAATACTATGGACTGAATGAATGACACTAAATGACACTTAAAAAGTAGTGTGTTAAATAGTGATGCCAAAAAGGAAATGTACGGTTCCAAATGCAAATGCATATTTGGGGGGGAGCAAAATACTGAAAAACAGTAAACCTAATTCAGATAAATGTAATCTGAATAGTAATAAGCAGAATTAATAAGTATAAGAAACATATAATAGGGAAAGCAAACAAAGCCAAAAGTTGGTTTTTTGAAAATATTAATAGATGAACCCTTGGTAAAACTGATCTAGAAAAAATGAGAGAAAAAATGTAAATTACCAATATCAGGAATAAAAGAGGGGATATTGCTATAGACATTTAATAGGTAAGAGCATATTATAAACAATCTTGTGTCATTTTATTTTAAAACTTGAGATAAAATGGATAAAATCTTTTTAAAAAATAAACTTTCCAAAATGAACACAAGAAGAAATAGAAAATTTCAATAGTTCTATATCTATTACAGAAATTAAATCTATATATTGAATTCTGCTATATCTATGAAATTGAATAG
Source organism: Propithecus coquereli (assembly GCF_000956105.1). Lineage (NCBI taxonomy): Eukaryota > Metazoa > Chordata > Mammalia > Primates > Indriidae > Propithecus > Propithecus coquereli. Next base: position 7,631,999 of record NW_012152063.1, read on the forward strand.
TTTATATCTACTAAAAATTTAAAGAAATTAAAAATCTTTTTACAAGGGCTACAATGGTAAATCTTTACAAATATTTAAGGAAAAATAATATCAATCTTATACAAACTTTTCCACCTCACTTTACTATGTTTTTTCACTCTTGGCTAGACAAATCAGGAATTCAGTCTAAAAGGAAAAAAAAGTAGACAAGTGTTCTTAGAACTGTCTCCAAAGTGATGTGACCTACAATCTCCCATCAAATTTGCTCTCTTGATCAGAAATACTACATTTTAGAAAGAGTTTACTCCCCATGGGGGCAAGAAGAGTTCTTATCTTTAGAAATATAATCCTATTCTAGTTTCTTACTGTGGGTTGGGGGTAAGGGATGAAAAGAATTGAATGCTTTTTTGTTTATTGTAAGTCTACAGGAGAAGAAAAAAAGATACAAGTGAACATTTTCAATAAGTTCATCAACTCACGGGTAATATAAAGTGCTTAGGACAGTGCTTAGCATATAGCAATCCCTCAATTAATGTTTTTTGGGTTCTATTTTCACTTTAACTTTCAAATGTATGTATTAACAACTTGTAGTAGATACTTGTTTTTTGCCCCTTGCTTCTACTCTATCTTCTTGGGCAATATTCTTATAATTTTCCCATGTGAGGACTGTCTCATCTCTATTCACAACCCATTTGTAGATAGCCCTGTACTTGGGCTTCAGAGGTCAAAAATGCACCATGGACCAATTAAGTCCAGAGAGACAGTGATGGTTAATCTTATGTGTCAATTTCACTGCCATGGGATGCCCATGGTCAAACATTATCCTGGGTGTGACAATGTTTCTGGATATTGGTAGAATGAGTAAAACAGATTGCCCTCTCTGACGTGGGTGGGTCTTATCCATCAGTTGAAGTCCTGACTAGAACAAAATGGTGGACCTTCCCCCAGGTAAGAGAGAATTCCTCCTGCCTAACTGCCTTTGAACTGAAGCACCGGCATTTCCTGGGTCCTTTGGACTGGAACTGCATCACTGGTTGTCCTGTTCTCAAGCTTTCGGACTTGCACGGGAACTACACCATCAGCTCTCCTGGGTCTCTGTATGGCTGACTCACTCTGCAGCTCACTCACTTATCAGCCTCCATAATCATGTAAGCCAATTCCTTATAATAAATCTCTTTATATATATACACATACAGATACTTATGTAATATATTCTATATATGAGGAGTCAATAGGCAGAGCGGGAAGTGGAGCCAGCTCAGAGGATGGCGAGCAGAGGGAGGGATCCCGGGAACACTGGCTAAGCCCTCATCGAAGTTGCATCTGAAGCTCCCTGGACCTTTTGACTTTTCAGCATATATCAGCCAAAACATTCCTTTTTTCTTATGACAATTTAAATTGGATTCTCTGTCACTTACAACCAAAAGAATGTTTTGCTTAATCAACACACACACACACACACACACACACACACACACACAGATGCCCCTGATTTTTCCTCTTTATTTTTGTTGAGTCTGATTAAAGTCTGCTTTACTTAACAGTGAGGGCGTTTTGTTTGTTTCTCTTAGCCCAGCACTGACTCGTAAAACTTTCTGCAGGGATGGAAATGATTTACATCAGCACGGTCCAATGAAGCCCCCGTACTGGATAAAAAGAGAATGTCGACCAAGATGAGCAGAAGGTCTGATGGAGAAGAAAAAGCTAGCAGATGAGGAATGGCCAGTAGGGTAGGAAGAGTCCAGATAAACACATAGCACAGAAGCCTAGAGAAGAACATTATCTCAAGAAGGAGGAACCACAAGGAGTGCAATGCGCACTACCCGAAGGATGGACATATTTGAAACACGGACTTGGGGGGAGGGGAACCAAGGGCAACACACGTAACCTAAACATCTGTACCCCATAATATGCTGAAATAAAAAAAAAAAAAAAAAGAAGGAGGAACCGGCCAACCATATCAAATGCAGCTAAGAAATCAAATAAGCTGCGGGTAGAGAAGTGCTGATGGTAAATGCCAGTTCAGCAGTGTGGCGCAGAGGAGAGCCCATTGGAGGGGCTGCAGAGAAAGGAGAGATGAAGAAACATAGACATGAAGGTAGATGACTCTTTCCAGGAGTTTTTGGGTGAAGGGAAACAGGGAACTGAGCAGTAGCTAAAGGGGACATGGGGTCATTTTTTTTTTTTCAGATGGGTGATGCTAGGTCATTTTTATATGCTGGTGGGAAAGATCTAGCAGTGAAGAAGTCAATAGTGCACAGGAGAAGGAGACAACATCCTTGAAAAGCAGAGAGAGGACAGGATCCAGAACGCACACACATTCTCTGAAAGCAAGATCCTTTGTATTTAATACAGATCTGACTCAATAAATAAACTGAAACTTGAAAAGGTGGAAACAGAAAGCCACAGTGTTTTTTCCCACCACCAGGCCATGAAACTAGTTCTCTCAACTTGTACTTTCCTGCTCCTGGACAAAACCTCCAGAACATCTCATGGTTTTTTCAGTTACTCTCGGCTAACAACAATAAAAATCCATTGGTTGTGTTTAGCACTCGGTATACTATCAAAACTCCAGAATCTATTTAAAGTTTCTCTCCTTCTCTCACTCTGGCCTACCCCACACTAGGAAATTATCAGTGAGGGCAGGGGAAGGAGAGGTTGTTTCTTCTTTCATGCGTGTTCCACCTCATCCACTAGTCAGTCTGACCTGATTTTTTTGCACTGTCACAGTTGAAATTCAGTATAACAAAGGGAAAGGAAGAAACACCTTATTTTGATGGTGCATTGTAATTTGGCCTCAATGTCCTTTGGGGGGCAGAATTGAAATGCTAATTTTCTCTCTTCCTGAGGCATTTTTACAGCTTCTTCAAAGACTTGCACTAGGTGAGAATCTCTCAAAGAGAGCAGCAAGACTCCTGCCCCGTGGTTTCTGACAGTCACCCCCATCTGTTGGGGTCACCTTCCTTTAAGGCAGTCCTCTTAGAGTTCATCACAGAATGACCCAGTCTGGTCCCTTCCATGAAGTCCTCATTTGACTGAGGGGAAACACCCTACTTTTCCAAACTGGAGAAGTACAATGCATGACCAATAAAATTCTCTACACCATGGCTGCAGAGGAGCAAGCTAGAGACAATCTCTCCTCTTCACTTTTTATGTGTTCCTTCATATTCCAGGGAACACATGTCAACTTCACTGGTAGCTTCTCTTCTAGCTGCCCTTAGTTGGTTTGAAATGGCAGAAATATTCCCTTTCCTCCCTCCACACCACCCCCACACACTGACTTCTCTCTGCAAAGACGCTCTCAATCCTGACATCTCTGATCCTCTCTATTATATCACCTGGGGGTGGGCACTGGACAAATGCCAGCAGAACAGACATCACAGCCTCTAAGCACATCCTGCCTAGATGGTCTAACACCTCCCTCTAGAATACTAAAATATTTGGTTCTTAGATTTGGGACCTCTGCTAAAACTCTGAGAGCTAAAGAACCTCGTTTTACTATTTTATAGGAAATATATAAAAATGAGGCTGAGTACATAAAGAGTGCCGCTATTGTGGCCGGAGTTGGCTTGATATTGCGTTGACTCCCATAAATTCTTCCTTCTGGCACCCTTCTTCCTAACTGTTCATATTTCTGATATATATGTTGCAAATATAATCCCCACCTTTCACTTGTCCTTTAACCTTATTTAGGGTATATTTTGTCATGTAGATATTTTAACTTTTCAAATCTATTACCCTTTTCTTTCAGATTTTCTTGGTGTTGTCTTATGCTTACAAAGGCCTTTCCTATTTCATGATGATAAAAATACTCATCCTTCTAGGTTTCTGTTGTTATCCTCATGTCAATCATTCTTTCATCTAGAATTTACCACAGTATAGCCTGAATATGGGGATCTAACTTTTTCCCCCCAAATATTTGAAAAGAGCTCTTACACATCCTTCTCCAATCTGAATGGCAGCATGAATGAGTGAATGAAAAACAGGGCTGGCAATTAGTCTAACAGGTTCTTATTTTTTTACCACTGCTTCAGAACAAAGAGAAGGGACTGAATTCCCATTTTGCAGAGGTTGCAACTCCCTCTTTGTTTTTGCCATTATCTTCCCTGACTCCAAACAATAATTAGCAAAACAGCCTAACTGGAAAAATAGCTTCTCTAAGATGTGTGGATACTTTCTTAAGTGTGTGCTGGCTAAGGTCTCATCATAATTTTCTTAAGGAGCAGCTCTCTTGCCATTCTGGATTCCGGGCCGATGATATGATCTTTGGCAATCTACTCTGGAAGAAATAAAGTTGAATCCCATTCATTCCTTGGCCGTGTTTGGGTGAGGGTCTATGGAGTATGAGTATATTTGTGAGGGTGGAGGGGTGACAAAAAAGAAAGCAAGCCATATAAAAATTATGTCTGTTTAAAAATTGACATATTTAAATTCCTGCAAAGATTCCAGGCACTGTTTTCATATAGCTGAAAAATTACAAAACTATTCTGTCCACATATACTCTATCTTACCATAGCCTTCGTGGATTTACATATATCGAAATGCTCAAGGGCTGCTTCCTGAATTTCTGCCAAATGTTCCAGTAACACTTCATCTTGGATTAATTCAAATTCCAAGGAAAACACCAAAGTGATTTATGACAAGGAAAAAGAGATTCGTGAACTAAAATAACACAGTCAATAGTAATTTACAAACTGTAGATAATTTTATGCCAATACTCAATTTGGGAAAAGCAAGTCTTATAGGAATTTCCCTTTTCTTCCCCAATATAGGCGGCCTGTATGTATGGACATCACTGCTTACAGTAAGTGGAAGACCTTGTGTTTCCCTTCTAAAAATAGGTAAGGGACTCTGTAAAAAGAAATATGTCTCACATCAAATAGTCCCTTTTACTCATTAAAACAGGTATTTATATTTTACCATATAAAGACATAAATTATTTATGGGGTTAAAAAAAGATGAATATGTAAACTTTGTTGGAATTGATCTGGAGTTAGGGTTTGGACTGAAAATTCCAAAATTCTAATTTATCTGAAAAATGTCAATGTATCAAGTCAGCTTTTATCTTTGCAGGGATATTATTGCATCCTTCACTGCAGTGAAAAATTAAAGCTGTTGTATTATTTTACTCATAAAAAAATGTCTATCTCAAAGCATATGGAAAATATACACACTTTGACAGATTTTATTAATCACTGGTCTTTCACCAATGATTATACAGTCATATGTCACTTAATGACAGGGATACATTCTGAGAAATGCATTGTTAGGCAATTTCATCATTGTGTGACCACCGTCGACTGTACTTATACAAACCTAGATGGTATAGCCAACTACACATCTAGACCATATGGTACAGCCTATTGTTCCTAGGCTACAAACCTGTACAGCATACTGTAGGCAACTGTAACACAATGGTAAGTATTTGTGTATCTAAACATAGAAAAGGTACAGTAAAAATATGGCATTATAATCTTACAGAACTGTCACATATGTGGTCCATCATTGACCGAAACATCATCATGTGGCTCATGACCATATATTTTTAAAAATTCTCAATTTTATTTTATCCAAGTAGTTAAATTCTTAATGAATTTTGTCTCCAAAATTTGTAAAAGAGAAAAATAAAGGACAGTGCAGTTAATAATTGGCTAGGGGAGAAAAAGTTTAAAGCTTAGAATTGGAAAGAATAGTTCTGTAAAAATAGCAAAAGCAAAACACTTTTAAAGTTACCAAGCAACTATGACAGAAGATTGTGATGCTGGATGAAAAGGACTATTTAGGCTGTTCCTTTAAAAATCAGCTAGACGTGTCACCTTTCAAAAATTGATATCAAGCAAGCGATTAAAAGTCCTTATTCTAGAGTTATTATATAGTGCAAACTTTAGTTGTGGTAGGCAGAATAGTGGCTCCCAAAGATGTTTAGGTCCTTTTCGCTGGAACTTATGAATATATTACTTAATATGACAAAAGGAACTTTGCAGATGTAATTAAGTTGAGGATCTTGAGACAGTGAGATTATTATTAATAACAAATTATAATATCTGTATTATCTGGGTGTGCCAACATAATGACAAGGGTCCTTATAAGAGGGAAGGCAGGAGGGTCCAAGTGAGGGGAGAAGATGTGATGATAGAAGCAGAGAGTTAGGGTCAGAGAGAGATTTGAAGATGTTACATTACCGGCTTTGAAAATGGAGGAAGGGGCTATGAGCCAAGAAATGCAGGTGGAGGGGGTCTTTAGAAGCTGGAAAAGGCAAGGAAATGGATTCTCCCCTGGAGCCTCCAGAGGGAATACAGCCCTGCCAACACCTTGACTTTAGCCCAGTGAAATTGATTTGGGACTTCTGACCTCCAGAGCCATTAGATAATAAATTTGTTTTAACTTACTAAATTCGTGGCAATTTGCTACAACAGCAGTAGGAAACAAATACATTAGTTTAGCCCAAACCAGCTGTGAAATACATACATTTGCATTTATTTAAAAAGGAGACCTCAATATGGGCCTCATGACATTCCACGTGAAGAGCTTTGTGGAACTGTATTCCGGACAGGTGGGTACACAGAGCTAGCAGCCTGGAGTAAGTGGAGGGAAAGGAGCTGGGGATGAACTGATGGGTAGGAGGGACCACATCTGCAGTGGTAAAGACACAAGGTAAGGGAATGAGGGTCAATGAGGGACAGCAGCATCTCTGCAATGAATGTTTCAAGGTGAAGACCAACTCCAGCAGATGGCTTGGTAGAGACCTTGATCACTATACTCATTTTTAATTTTTGTTTTCCTCTTTCCTAATCAGCCAAAAGCTAGCTGGGAATTTAAACAGATTTGCTCCATTTACAAATGTCTCTAGAAATATGTACTGCATGATTTGGAAATGTGCCTGGTGGGGGGTGGTTTCCTGGGAGGTGGGGGAAAGACAAGCACAATTAGTCTTCATCCTATTTCCTGGTGAGATGACTTGCTGTGGATCCCTGAGGACAGGCTTGTGGACTGCAGAGCTGTTCTTCTTGATGTCATTTCATGCTCATGAGGGCCAATACTACCACCCAAGGCTCACACAGGACCCAGGGCCAGAACAGAATGGCAGCCCCCTGGGGCTTTGGGTAAGGAGGTGCTCATCCACCTGAATACTGGCTCTGGGTCAAGCTCCCCAGAGTTCAGGAATCACAGGCACCAGATCTCTGCTGCTCCTGCCTCCACATGCTCATCCTTTCTGCTGCTGAAGCCACACAGGCCTCTAGGTGGCCAGATCCTGGTGTCCCAGGCTGGACCCTGCATGGAATCCACAGAAGCTGCTCCCCAACCCAGGTGCACAGTGTGGCATGTCCAGCCTTCCTTTTTACTGGTTCTTCTTGAAATTCCCTTTGGGCCATGCAGAATGTGGTAAAACTTGCTAACAACTACAAACTGGAACCGATGGCATATTGTGTGTGGTCTACTCTGTTCAGTGGCTTTTTAAAAAATTACTTATAAAGTATTTCAAACCTATAGCAAAATACAAAGAATAGTACAATAAGACATATATACCTGGTATCTACATTCAATCATGGTTAACATTGTACTATGTGTGTTCGTGGAGAAAGAGAGACAGAGAGGAATTTTTAATTAAATTATACACATTATTACACTTCATGTGTTAGTCCTTTTTAATCTTTCTAATCTAACAGCAGTGTCCCAGCCTGGTCTTTTATTTTAATGACCTTTACTTACTGAAGGGAACCAGGTCAGTGTGTCTTGTAAAATAACCCATATTCTGGATATGTCTGATTGTTTCATTGTGGTACACATGATACTTTAAAAAATGTTTCTGAATTAGTAGCCTACATTTAAAACTCAGGCAATTTTGTATCAAATTCTGGATCTATGACTTAAAAACAGACAAATAAACAAACAAAAGACCTGGCAGTGCTGGACCTGTACTCCTGGCTGGTCACAATTTCTGGCACAGTGTCTGAGCTGTCACCTTTGAAAGGGCACAGGGAGTGCTGCAAGCTGAGTCAGGTGACATTCCTCATGGTCTTCAAATTAACCCCCAATACACCTCATCTATCTGTGTGGTCCCCAGGAGCAACTGAGTTTATAACTACATTAGTCAAGATTCTCCAGAGAAACTAAACCAATAGACTATACATGAAGAGATTTATTTTAAGGAATTGGCTCACCATGATTGTAGGGGCTGGCAAGTCCAAAATCCATAGGGCAGACCAGCATGCTGGCTACTCAAGCAAGATTTTTATGTTATAGTCTTTGAGAATTCCTTCTTTTGCCTTTAAAACCTTCAACTGATTGGTGAAGCCTACCCACATTATGGAAGTATAGGGGCCAGTGCCCTTGGCTCCCTGAAAGCTTGAAAATCACTGACATGAGGCAGATTGATTAATAGGAGAAAATGTTACTGCCCAACCAGGTTCATGGCCCACTGCTCAAGCGGAAGCCAATACACTGAAACAGCAAGGGTTGCGGTAGAGAAAGAGTTTAATATCATAGGGTGCCAAGGCGAGGAGATGGGAGAAATTTCTCAAATCCATCTTCCTAAGAATTTGGAGACTAGGGTTTTTAAGGGTGGATTGGTGGGCTAGAGAATCAGTACTGCTGATCAGTTGGGTTGGGGGTGAAATCATAGGGGTATAGAAATTGTCTTCTTGCACTGAGTCAGCTCCTTGGCATGGGCCACTGCTCTGGTTGGGTTAGTTGGTCCACTGGAATGCAGGGGCTGGAAGGTATCTCAAAGACCAGCCTTGGGTTTCACAAGGGTAATGTTATCTTTGGGAGTGGTTAAGAAAGCTAAGAATCTTGAGGACCATCAGCTATGTGACTCCTGAACAGTAAGCAATTATAGGAATACAAGCTAGGGAACAATGACTGGTTATTTTTTTTAACTATTCCTATACCTTTGCAGAGTTCAGGCTCATACTACAGTTCCTACCTTGCAGTTCTTTATTAATTCTATAAAGGGTGGCTTCAAAAAGACATACAAATTTATTTAACGTGTATACACAAGGACATTCAGAACGAAGACTAAACCACCCAATAGGGGACCAAACCTTATATACATACCATCTTTAGGTTACAGAAAGAATCGAGACTCCGAGCATGGCCAAAAACAGGTTATGGTGATGAATCAGGTTTTAGTGGCAAGATAGATAGGTTATGGGAGGGGAGAAGAGGGGGCCTGGCTAGCAAAAGTGGTCTTGTTATGTAGCTGAGATCTCACGGGTAGCAGCCCTCAGAGAGAATCGATGGTAAATGTTTCTTTCAGATCTTTAAGGTATCTGGCTCAGCTAATCTTTCCTAGCTGCAGACAAGGGAAGTCCTGGTTGCACCAATGTAGATTCTCTATAGATGCAAATTTACCACACAAAAGACAGCTTTGCAGGGCCACTTTTGTTTGCTGGACTTCTGGCAGCCATCTCAAAATATGTCAAAGCAATATATTTTGGGGCAAAATATTTTTATTTCCTTCAGAGGGTAATCTCCTCTACTTAAAGTCAATCGATTATAGATGTTCATCACATCTACAAAATGCCTTCACAGCAACATCTAGACTAGGGGTTGATCAAACAACTGGGTGCTGTAGCCTAGCCAAGTTGACACATAAAATGAACCATCACAATAATGTTGCTTCAGAACCAAATATGAGAATATTGTTTGTACTTAGCTTTCTTCTTCCAAAGATTTTCTCCTGCTTCATATTGGTTTTCTACTGCTGTGTAACAAATTACCACAAACTTAGTGGCTTAAAACTTAAATTTGTTATCTCATGATTTTCACAACTCAAAAGTCTGGACATGCTGGATTCTCTTCTCAGGGTCTCATGTGGCTGAAATCAAGGTGGGATGCATTCTCCTCCAGGGCTTGGGGTTCTTTTCCAAGCTCTCTGGCTGTTGGAAGAATTCATTTCCTTACAGTTGTAGAACTAAAATCTGCTAGCCAGGAACCACTTTCAGCTCTTAGAGGTTACCCACGTTCCTTACCATGTGGCCCCTTCCATTTTTAGGACAGCAACAATATGTCAGATTCTTCTGCTTCAAATCTCCACCTTCCTTGTTGGCCACCAGCTGGAGAAAACTCTGATTTTAAAGGGCTTGTGTTATTTGGTCAGGCTGCCCTATCATCTCCCTTTCTTAAAGTCAACTGTGCCATTTAACATACCCAATCACAGGAGTAAAATCTATCACACTCATAGTCCTGCATATTCATTTAGTAGGACATGTATGTGGGAGGAGGTCCAGAATCTTGGGATCCATCTTAGAATTCTGCCTACCATATGCTTCTTCATGTTATTGGCAAAAGTTATTATCCTCTTTATTCAGGGAAAGAACAGAATGACAGTGAGATGCTCAAAAATCAACTAGTGAGCAAACTCATTTTCCTGATGAGGTAAGAAGTAGCTAGTAGCTGAGCCCTATCCTTCCATATAAGAAAATCAGGAGGTTAGGCCGGGCGCGGTGGCTCACGCCTGTAATCCTAGCACTCTGGGAGGCCGAGGCAGGCGGATTGTTTGAGCTCAGGAGTTCGAAACCAGGTTGAGCAAGAGCGAGACCCCGTCTCTACTAAAAATAGAAAGAAATTAATTGGACAACTAAAAATATATAGAAAAATTAGCCGGGCATGGTGGCACATGCCCGTAGTCCCAGCTACTCGGGAGGCTGAGGCAGGAGCTTGAGCCCAGGAGTTTGAGGTTGCTGTGAGCTAGGCTGATGCCACTCAACTCTAGCCCAGGCAAAAAGAGTGAGACTCTGTCTCAAAAAAAAAAAGAAAATCAGGAGGATTTTCAAACAGAGCCTTGCTAAATAACGCATTCTCATAAAATGCAGAGGGGATCTCCCTCTCTTCCCTTGCACAAACCCCGCCTTCAGAGTATGAGTTTACTCATCTTTTCCTATTCTGAGATTTATGGGTAGCTTCTTGTAAAACCAGCCTCAGTTGTGCCCAGCCAAGCAGACATAAAACACCTATGAAAGTAAAAACAGAGACAAAACCTAGAGCTTTCCTGACTCTTTGGGCATGTATTTTTAAGTAAATACAAAAGGGGGAAAAAGAAAAAAACTCAAGTGGAGGCCCACCAATGCATTGATCTCAGTTACAGTGGTAATTCGAGTTTCTTACACTCACTTCCTTATAGATTATTATTCCAGGAGGGAAGGTGGAAAAGGCAACCTTGAAGAATGGATGAAAAAACAAAATTCACCAGACTAACAGAAATGGTGACTGGGCCATCTTCTCATAACTCCTTCTCATGTTTTTTCCAGATCATTTAACTAAGAGATGTTACGCATTCATCTCCCAAGAAAAACAGCAGTAGTAAAGATACTCGTTTATTAAATTTCTGTTATGTGTCAATCTCTGCTCTGGCTACGAAAGTGACATTCAGTCCTTGCCTCAGAATATCTTTCCAAAAACATTTACAGGAAAGTTTAAAAAAGACAAAGAAGTGCTTTAATTCCCTTATTTGATTTTTCTCTTACTGGAAAACCTAGAAAAGGAATCCAGGTATCTTTAGCTGAAAAGAACTCATTTTTCTATGGATTCAATTTATAATTCTATGTAACAGAGAAGAACCTAAACTATAAAAAAGTGGCTCATGAGTAATGCTTACGTACCTGTTTCAGCTTGTTATAGAATACAATGCACTACACTTGACCATGGACCCAGAGATCTCCTGAAATGAACTGTTGGAAGTCCCCCTCAGGACAACTTTTCCTCACTGAGGAGCCGCAAATAATACCTCTCTCAGAGTAATTGTGATTAGAAGAGTTTACAAGGAACCAAAATATTCTCAAGAATTTCAATGTTTAATTTAAGCATTTCTTCCCCCAAAGAAATCTAAACAGAAACCTTGCCAAATACCTCTGGTAGCCAGAAGAACTAACAATAGAATCTCCTACCAAGTGTTTGGAGAGATTGAGAATAATGATGTTCATCTTGAGAGAGTCTTTAGGTCGTGGATTTTCCCTCCAATCTCAACATTTTGGGGAGCTTTCCATTTTGTATGTGTAAAGTATTTCTATATTATGTTATTTATTAAGTGATGAAGAGGAGAGGGGAGGAACAAATAAATAATGAATTAGCTTTCTTGAATGTTACAACCTAAGGGGAAAGTCAGGCATGGCATGATGGGGGAGGTTGTTGGGAGCACAGCCAAGGCGGAGGCTGGGAGCAGTCACTGAAGGCATTTAGTCATCCATCATCCCCATCCCCAGAAATCCCTGAGTAGGGGAATGGAAAAAGAGCCTGTGATTTTTTTCGAGGTCAGTACTCAGAGCTCATGGAACCAATTTCCTTGACTATTCTATAAATTAAAGCTACTTTCATCACCCAGACCTTATTTCAAGGGAAGGTAAGAATAAACACAAGTCTTCTTGACAACACACATAATTCCCAGAACTTTGCTTCACGTGTTCCAATGTTATCATTACCACTATTTACCACAATCACAAGCTGTTCCCCTAGAGATATCTAAAAGATGAGCTATTTAAATCAACACTTCCTACAAAGTAGGTAACTTTTCAGCTCCTCTCAATTTTCATCCACCCAACATTTCCTTCTTTACTATACTCCCACCTCTTCTTCTTCGCTAAGGAAAATTAGATTCTCCTCTCTGACTTGGCATTAATTCTGCCTAAGTGCTTACTTCCTTTTCTTCATTCTCCATGACAGCTCCATATCCAGCAGTGTCCCTTCTATGAGGTCAATGCTCTTTGCAAGATGAAAGTGCCGGTTCAGTGTCTACTCTGTGCCTATGGTGTTGGGTTAGAGACTAAGGCAGAGTTTCTCATCCTTGTCATTATTGACATTTTGTGATGGAAAATCCCTTTTTTGTGTGGGGTGTCTTGTGCTGTAGAATGTTTAGCATCATCCTTGGCCTCTATCCACTAGATTCCAGTTGCACCTCCCTCCCCAGTTGTGACAATAAAGAATATCTCCAAATGTTGTTAAATGTCCCCTGAGGAGCAAAATTGTCCCCAGTTGAGAACCACTAGACTAAGGAAATTGTAAGAAAAATAGAAGAAAGAATCCGTTTCCTTGAGGAGTTTAAAATCTTATAGAGACATAGAATGTTAGATATAGAAGCATCCTTAGCAATGAAATCAACTCTTCCTTTTTCATTAGTGAATAAACTGAGTGAGGCACAGAGATATTAAGTGACTTGTACCATTGAAACATTCCAGACAAAAAAGCAGCATATAATCAAGCCTAAGTTGTATTTGTGTAGACCACAGTTGTTACAAAAGCCTAAAGAAGGAAGGGAATAATCCTAGTTAGCAGTGGCATGTAAGAGGCAATACAGAGCCTCCAAGGACAAGCGCTTGAAGGATGGATGGGCAGGGAGAACAGGGGATGCCAGGCATGATCATGCATGACCACTACACATGCAGAGGCTTACAGGTGAGAATAGAGCATGGAGTTTTAAAGGCATGAGGCAGAGACTAACCTAGAATGGCCAGAGACAAGGTTGGAGAGGTTGAGTGGGTCTATATTCTGGATGCCACTAGCCTCCTGAATTAAGCCCTGGATCTGGTCCAGAGTCCTCCAAAAAATGATTTCTGACATTCTCTTGGGGAAGGCAGAAAAATGGAAAGCATGCTAAATGGAAGTCAAGAGATCTGGGTTCTAGTCCCAGCAATTCCCTGACAGCTATGTGACTTGGACAAGCCCCTTTATATCCCTTGGTCTCAGTTCCTGCTTCCGCAAAATGAGGGGGTAGAACTGGATGATCCCGAGCCCCTTTGCATCTCTCACTTTATATGATCCACACGTGCTGTCACCTGCACTGCCAAAGACTTGTTTGCCATTTGTCCTGACGTGTCTCAGCAAGCCCTCTAAGGAGGCAGTGAGGTCAGGGGACTATAACTTCTGGTCCAACCACATGACATCAAATCCACATGTAAGCAGCCTGACTGCAGGGAAATGCGCTGAGTCCCAAATGTTCCTGATTAGTTGCAGTGTTTTCTGTTATTAAATAAGGCCTCGTTTCCTGACTTTTACTAGATACATGATTGCACGGTTTACTGGATTCAAAAAAAATAATGTGCAACAGTTGAAGAGCAAGTGAACGAAAACAAGTCATCTAACATGACATTGTCATATCATTTAGTAAGTTCCAACAAAGTCTGTAAACAGAGTTGGTATAGTCTGGCATGGAAGTTTACTAACTCTTTTTTCAAAGAGAAAATTAAATAAATTAAGGACTTTTGTTCAATGAAGGACACTATGGACAAGACTAAAGAATAGCAGAAAAAATAGGGAAATATATTTGCAATGTCCAAAACCAATGAGGGATTACAATTAGAATATATGTGGAATTCCTGCAGGTCAACAAGAAAAGAAAGCAGCCCCAGTAGGAAAACCAATAAAGGCATGAAAAGGCAATTTCCAAAAAAGAAAACCCAAAAAGCCAACAAGCATACCATTAAATACTCAATTTAAAAAAAAAAATCACGAAAATGGAAAATTAAAGGAATGATGAAATATTGCTTTGTACCTGTTAGGCTAGTAAAAAATTAGAAAGCTGCATAATAGCAAGTGTTGGCAGAAATGTAGGAATTTCTGTGTACTGTTGGTGAGAGTGCAAATGGGTGCAACCAGTGTGGAGAGAAATCTGACAGGTACTTAATCAAACAGAGTATACTAATACCTATGATCTTTCCTGAACAAAATATCTGTTTAGTCTCTTTTTAATGTTTATTTCTTTTTTAGAAACTTTACTATAAATTGGTAATTTATAATTATATATATTTATAGAGTACAAAGTGATATTATTATTTATGAATACAATATGGAACAATTAAATCAAACAATTAACATATTCATCACCTTGAATGCTTATTTTTTATGGTGAGAGCATTTGAAATTTACTCTCTTAGCAATTTTGAAATGTGCCATACACTATTATTAAATATATCCACCACACTGTGTAATAGATCTCAAAAAAACTTATTCCTTCTCTCTGAGACTTTGTGCCCTCTGACTATCATCTTTCCATCTCCCCCACCACACCTAGCCACACTTCTACTCTCTGCTCTATGAGTTTGATTGTTTTGGAGTCAACATATAAGTAAAAACATGAAGTATTTGTCTTTCTGTGCCTGACTCATTTCGCTTAGCATGATCCAATTCCTCCATGTTGTTGCAAATGACAGATTTTCATTCTTTTGAAGGCTGAATAATATTCCATTGTGTATATATACACATTGTCTTTAATCATTCATCTGTTGATGAACACTTAGGTTGACTTCATAATCTGGCTATTGTGTATAGTGCTGCAATGAACACGGGAGTGCAGACTGATTTCGAATCTTTTGGGTAAATACCCAGAAGTGGGATTGCTGGATCGTTTGGTAATTCCACTTTTAGTTTTTTGAGGAACTTCCATACTGTTTTCTATAATGTATGTACTAATTTAAATTCCTAGCAACAGCATGCAAGGCTTCCCTTTTCTCCACCAAAACTTGTTATCTCTTTTACTTTTCTTTTCTTTTTTTGAGACAAGGTCTTCCTCTGTCACCCAGGCTGGAGTGCAATGTCATGATAATAGCTCCTTATAATCTCAAACTCTTGGCCTCAAACAATCCTCCTGCCTCCTGCCCAAAGCGCTGGAATTACAGGAGTGAGCCACCACCCCCAGCCTTGTCTTTTTGATAACAGCCATTCTGACAGGTATGAGGTGATATTTTATCATGGTTTTAATTTGCATTTCCCTAATGATTAGCAGTGTTGAGCATTTTTTCATATATCTGTTGGCCATTTGTATGTTTCCTTTTGAGAAAAGCCTATTCAGGTCCCTTGTCCATTTTTTAAGCAGGTTATTTGTTTTCTTGCTATTGAGTTGTTTGAGTTCCTCATATATTTTGGATATTAATCTCATATCAAATATATGGCTTACAAATATTTTTTCCCCAATCCATACTCTCTTCACACTGATAACTGTTTCCTTTGCTGTGCAGAAACTTTTTGGTTTAATGTAATTTCATGTGCCCATTTTTGCTTTTGTTGACTGCACTTTTGGGATCAAATCCAAAAAATCATTGCCCAGACCAACGTCATTTTGTTTTTCCTTCATGTTTTCTTCTGCATTAGTTTCCTTAACAAAGTATCACAAACTTTATGGCATCAAACAACATATATTTATTCTTTCACAGTTCTGGAGGTCAGAAGTCTGAAATCAAGGTATCAGTGGGATCTTACTCCCTCCTAAGGCTCTAGGGGAGAATCCTTCCTTATCTCTTCTGGATTCTGGTGGCTCCTGGTGCTACTCAGCTGTGGCTGTGTAACTCCAATCTCTGCCTGTGTCTTTACATGGCCTTCTCCTCTTTTTCTGTGTCTCCTCTTCTGCCTATTGTAAGAACGCCAGTCATTGGATTTAAGAGCTCATCCTAATCCAGTAAAACTTAATCCTAATCTGATTACATTTGCAAAAACTCTATTTCCAAATAAGGTTGCATTCACAGGTGCAGGGTAGACATAAATTTTGGAGGGACACTATTCAACCCAGAGCAGTCCACCCTCTGGCTCCCAAAATTTATGTCTTTCCCACATCAAAAATATATCCACCCAATCCCAACATCTCCAAAAGTTTTATTTTTTATTTTTTATACCCCAATTTATGTTTTGTGTAAGGTGACTATGTCACTAATGCTAACAATACTAATATTTATTAAACATTTATTAATATATGCCAGACACTGGTCTTAACACTTGACACAAACCATTTCATCCAATACTCCATGTAAACCTATTAAGGAGGCACTATTATTACCATCATTTTCAAAATGAAGAGTATGAGGCACAGAGAGGTTAAATAACTTTTCTAAGGTCACACAGCTAGAAAGTGGCAGGGCTAGCATTTAAACCCAGGTAGTCTGGTTTCAGAGCTCATAACCATAATACTATATTGCTCCCCTATGTATAAAAGATGGTTGGTTTTAATATTTTGATACATAAATATAAAATTATGATGTTTAATGCCCATAACCAAGGAACTATAGTGAAGGATTATTGAACTATCACTCACACAACCATCCCTGCTTCATTGCCCTGGAACGAAATGCTAGATTCGGTTTTAAAATTGGTACCTGAGAAGCATTTCACCAGGTTTCCTGAGTAAATATCTCAGAGCCAAACAATCTCCGAAAGCCACTGAAGTATTGACTAGAAGTTCTACTAGTAATAAGGTTATCTCCCAACCCAACATCTCACCAGAGTTCTAGGCCTCTGTTTCCCACTAACTATAGCTCATCATCTACACACATGCTCTCTAATCTCATGTGGCTATGCTGTCTTCCTTGCATACCAAGCTCCACTTCAGTGTCCTTTTCTCAATGCCTTGAAATCAACAAGCTCTTTCCTGCTTTAGTTCCTTTATTTATGTTTTTCTTCTGCTTAAAATGCTGTCAGTTAAATGAATTAAATGAATGAATGAATAAATTTATAAATGATGCCAAATTTGTCATCATTTTATCCAAACAGCTTTTCTTCTGGACTTTATCTCCCAAGCATCATCCTGGACCGCACTTTCTCCTTCTCCCTCGACATGTGATTGGTCACCACACACAATAGATTCTCCCATGTGAAGTCTCTCACATGTAGCCATTCCTTTCCTTTATGACCCTAGTCTCAGCTTATAACACTGGGTGTTTTGTGCAATAGTTCTATAACTGAACTTTGCCAATACTTCTTTCTTTTATTATTTCATGAATTATCTCTATTGAGTTAGACCTCGTGCCAGGCACTGTGCTAGGTGCTTTGTAGACAATGGTGGGTAAGACAGATACAGTTTCTGCCCTCATGAAGTTTACTATCAGCTATGTATTTATAAACTATTGAAAGATTAATTTCCCTTAAATTCCGCAAGTTGTGACCCCCTTAAAAATCTTCTCTAGCTTCTTGCTGTCTAGGGAAAATAATTCAAAGGTCTTAGCCTAATATTTCCCTTCCTGCAAGTTCATCTACCATTGCTCACCTACATATCCCCTCTATGGCAACTATCGATTTCCTGCTTGTAAATATACCATATGATTTCCTGCCTTGGCGCTTTTACTTGAGCCATTCCCCCTACTTGAAATGTCTTCCCTGAAACTTCTGTTTAGGTTCTTCTTTCCCCTCCAGCTTTATTGAGGTATAGTTGACAAATAAAAATAATATATATTTAAGTTATACAATGTGACGTTTTGATACATGTAAACATTGTGAAGTGATTACCACAATCAAGCTAATTAACGTATCCATCACCTTACATAGTTACCTGGTTTTTTGTTGTTGCTGCTGTTTTGCTTTTGGTGATGAGAACAGTTAAGATCTACTCCCAGAAAATTTCAAGTATACATTATTGTTAACTATAGCCACCACGCTGTACATTAGATCTCCAGAATGTATTCATTTCATAACTGAAAGTTTGTACCCTTTGACCAAAATCCCCAAATCCCCCCCTCCACCCAACCCCTGGCAACCACCGTTCTACTCTCAGTTTCTATGAGTTCAACTTGTTTAGATTCCAAATATAAGTGAGATCATTCAGTATTTGTCTTTCTGTGTCTGGCTTATTTCGCTTATCATAATGTCCTCCAGGTTCATCCATGTTGTCACAAAACACAAGATTTCTTTCTTTTTTAAGGCTGAATAATATTCTGTTGTGTGTGTGTGTGCGCGCGTGTGTGCGTGTGTGCACGCCACGTTTTCTTTATCCATTTATCTGTCGAAGGACACTTAGGTTGTTTCCATATCTTTCCTATGGTGAATAATGCTGCAATGAACGTGGGAGTACATATATCTCTTCAAAATACTGATTTCATTTTCTCTGAATATATACCCAGAAGTGGGATTGATGGGTCAAACGGTAATTCTATTTTTAGTTTTTTGAGGAATCTCCAAACTGTTTTCCATAATGGTTGTACAAATTTATAATCCCACCAACAGTGTACAGGGATTCCCTTTTCTCCAAATCCTTACCAACACTTATTATCTTTTATGTTTTGAAAATAGCAATCCTAACAGGCGTAAAGTAATATCTCATTATGGGTTTGATTTGCATTTCCCTGATGATTAGCGACGTTGAACACTTTCCCATATACCTGTTGGTCATTCATATGTCTTTTTTGAAAAAATGTCTAGTCAAGTCTTTTGACCATTTTTAAATTGTTTTTTTGTTTCTCTTTTTTGCTATTGAGGTCGAGACAATATGACTTCCTTATATATTTTGGTCATTAACCCTTTATTAGATATATGGTTTGTATGGTTCGCAAATATTTTCTTCCATTCCATAGGCTTTTTCATTTTGTTGATTGTTTTGTTTGCTGTGCAGAGATGTTTTAGTTTGATTAAGTCTCACTTGTTTATTTTTGCTTTCATTGACTGTGTTTTTTGTATCATGTCCATAAAATCACTGTTAAGATTAATGTCAAGGTGCTTCTCCCCTATGTTCTCTTCTAGAAATTTTATGGTTTCAGGTCTTATGTTTAAGTCTTTAATCCGTTTTGAGTTTATTTTTGTATGTATTGTAATATGAGGGTCCAATTTCATTCTTTTGCATATGGATATCACATTTTCCCAGCACCACTTATTGAAGAAACCATCCTTTCCCCATTGTGTCTTCTTGGCAACTTCGTACAAGATTAGTTGACCATATTTGCTTGAGTTTATTTCTGCATTCTCTATTCTGTTCCATCGGTCTATGTGTCTTTTTTTAATGCCAGTATCATACTGTTTTGATTACTATAGCTTTCTAACAGAATTTGAAACCAGATAGTGTGATTCCTCTAGCTTTGTTCTTTCTCAAGATTACTTTGGTTATTCAGGGTCTTTTGTGGTGCCATACAAATTTTATAATTGTTTTTTCTATTACTATTCCTGTAAAAATATTATTGGAATTTTGATAGGGAGTGCATTGAATCTGAAGTGTGCTTTCACTAGTTATGGACACTTTAACAATATTAATTCTTCTAATGCATGGACACAGGATATCTTTCCATTTATTTGCATCTTCTTCAGTTTCTTTCATTAATGTTTTATAATTTTCAGTGTTTAGATCTTTCACCTATTTGGATAAATTTATTCCTAAGTATATTATTCTTTTTGATGCTATTGTAAATGGAATTGCTTTCTTAATTTTTCAGTCTGTTGTTACTGTGCAGAGACACAACTGATTTTTGTATGTTTGTTTTGTATCCTGCATATTTACTGAAGTCCTTCCTTTATTAGCTCTAGCAGTTTTTTGGTGGAGTCTTAGGGTTTTCCGTATACAAGATCATATTGTCTGCAAACAGAGACAATTTTACTTTTTCCTTCCCAGTTTGGATGTCTTTTATTTCTTTTTCTTGCCAAATTCTGGCTAAGACTTCCAACACTATGTTGAATAGAAGTTACTAAAGTAGATATCCTTGTATTGTTTCTGATCTTAGAGGAAGCCTTTAGTTTTCACCATCGAGTAAGGTATTAGCTGGGGGCTTGTCATATACAGCCTTTATTA
>NW_012152063.1:7653401-7654420 GCF_000956105.1 Propithecus coquereli
AGTGCATAAATATTTACTATTACTATATCTTCTTGATGAAGTGATCCCTTTTATTATTAAATAATGATATTCTTTCTCTCTTGTGACAGTTTTTGACTTAAAGTCTATTTTGTTTGATATAATTATAGTCACCCTGCTCTGTTTTGAATACCATTTCCATGCAATATCTTTTTCCATCCCTTCACTTTCAGCCTATGTATGTCATCAAAGCTAAAGTGAATCTCATATAGTTGTCTTGTTTTTAATCCATCAGCCACTCTATTTTTTTTAATGGGAGAATTTAATCCATTTACATTACTTTTACAGTTGTTATTGATAGGTAAGAACTTACTATTGCTATTTTGTTCATTGTTTTTGACTGTTCTGTATAACAGTTCTTTTGTTCCTTTCTTCCTCCCCTGCTGTCTTCCTTTGTAATTTGTTTTTTGTTTTTTTGTTTTTTCGGTTTTTTTTCGTAGTGATGTACTTTGATTCCTTTCTCTTTATCTTGTGTGTATACACTATAGGTTTTTGCTTTGTGGTTACCATTAGGCTTATATAAAACATCTTATAGTTATACTAGTCTGTTTTAAGATGATAATAGCTTAACTTTCATTGCATATAAGAACTATAATTTTGCTTCTCCCCACCCCCACATTTTATGGTAGAAGTCACAATTTACACTTTTTAAATTATGTGTCCACTAATGAAATTTATAGTTATATTTTTAGTACTTTTGTCTTTTAAACTTTATACCTTTATGGAGTAAAAATTAATTTGCACACCACCATTACATATTAGAATATTATGAATTTGACTGTATATTTACTTTTACCAGTGAATTTTATGCTTTTATATGTTTTCATGTTAGTAATTAGCGTCCTTCTATTTCAGCTTCAAGAACTCCCTTCAGTATTTCTTGTAAGACAGGTCTAGTGGTGATGAACTCCCTCAGCTTTTGTTTATCTGGGAAAGTCTTTATCTCTCTTTCATTTCTGAAGGATAGTTTTTCTGGATAAAGCATTCTTGGTTGGCATTTT
>NW_012152063.1:7655890-7703929 GCF_000956105.1 Propithecus coquereli
GCCTCCCAGAGTGCTAGGATTACAGGCGTGAGCCACCGTGTCCGGCCTCCTTGACTTTTCATATTTCTTGTGGCCATGCATTGATATCTGCTCATTTGAGGGAGCAATCACCTATTACAGACATTATACATTAACTTTGGTGGGGAAATACTTTCATTTGCCAGAGGGTGTGAGAGTGCCAGTTGGGTGGGGTGCCACAGCTTTTGTTCCAGGGGTGATGATGTGGTGTAGTCTTCATGTAGCTCCATCATCTGAGGTCAGCATTGGGGACAATTGCAGGGGTTTTTGGCAACCAAGGCTGCAGGTGTCTGAGGTTATGGCAGCAGCAGCAAGGGCTGTTGGGGTCCTTTGTGGCAAAGACTTCTGGGATCTTCTTGTTCTTCTTTCCCCCTACAGAGGGTAGTCCTAACCAAGGGGATACCTCTTGGTGTGAGGTCTGGAATGGCCTACAGGCAGTTGCAGCACCATTGGGTTTTAGGATACAGTTGCTCAGAGCAGCAGAAGAGCTGGGGCTTAGAACTCTGGGGTGTGCCCCAGCGGCTTAAACTCTGGGGCTTGGGAGCTTGGGATACAGTGGTGGCTTGGGCCTCAGGAGCAGGGCATGGCAGTGGCATGGCCCCAGGCCAATATCCAAAAGGTTTAACCCATTCCAGCATCAACTTTAAGTTTTAAATCTCATCTAATAATCATCAAAAAGTCCCAGATTGCAATATCAATCATCTAAATCAGGTATTGGTGAAACTTGAGAAATGGTCCATCCAGGGAAAAATTTCTCTCCATCTGTGGACCTGTGAAACTAGAAAACAAGTTATCTACTTCTGAAATACAATAGTGGGACAGTCATAGGATAGACATTCCCATTCCAAAAGGATAAAATGGAAGAAATAAAGGGACCATCAGTCCTAAGGGAATCAAAACCTAGCAGGGGATGGGCATAGAGGCTCATGTCTGTAATCCTAGCACTTTGGGAGGCTGAGGCAGGAGGATCACTTGAGCCCAGAAGTTTGAGGTTGCAGTGAGCTATGATGATGCCACTATACTCTAGCTCTGGTAACAGAATGAGACCTTGTTTCAAAACAAACAAACAAAAAAAAACCTAGCAGGGAAAATTTCATTAGGTTTCAAGGCCTGAGAATAATTCTCAATCCTCTGGACCTATGGCAGCTCTGCCTCTGTGTCTATGGTGGCCTTATCCTCTGGGCCCACAGTGGCTTATCCTTTGGGCCTATGGTGGTGCCTTAGAGTCATTCTTTCTTTTTCTTGAAGAGTAGCAAATAATTATAGCTGAGTAGCTCTATCAGCCCATTTCCTGCATGTAGAATTTTAGAAGTCTAATAGTTCTCTCTCATTTCATTCATTCTGTTTCTCTCCTTTTCAGTCCAAACTGTCAGTGTTTCTGCATATATAAAATTCTCATAAACCTTGTGGTTTTCCTGTTGTGGTCACAGGAATCCATGCCATTAGAAAAGAGGGTCTTCCACTGATCTTCCATGAGTAATTCCATTTCTATTTCCAGCTTCTGCTGAGGTAGCTGAGTATATCCATGAATCACGCTTTATCTCTTCAGCAAAAGGTTGTCCAGCGATATCCTTGGCCTTCTCTCTAGAGCACAATTCCCAACAGTGAATTCTCTAATTTTAGCATTATTTGTAATCTGGATAGACTGAGAACCTCCCAAATAAAAGTTCTGGTTCATTTTAACTTAACAGTTCCTTTCTTGAGTTATCTTTTTTGCTTGTATTTCACTATAAGCAGCAAGGAGAAACCAAACTGCACCTTCAAGAGTTTTCTTGGAAATCTCCTCAACTAAATATCTAAGCTATTGCTTACAAGTTATGCTTTCTACACAACAAAGAAAACATGATTCAGCCAAGTTTTCTGTCTATATATAACAAGGATTACCTTTCCTCCTGTTTTTAATAACATGTTCTTCATTTCCTTCTGTTGACAGCAACATTTGTATTCTCTGAGATGATAGAAACTTTCTTCTGAGAATGTTTCCATCTTGTGCCTCAAAATTCTTCAAGCTTTGGGTAATTTCACATTACCGAATTCCACAGCCACTTCCGAAGTTTTAGGTATTGTATGTCATAAGAGCACTTCGCTTCTAAGTATTAAATATGTATTAGTTTCCTAGGGCTACCTTAACCAAGTACCACAGATAAAATGCAATTAAATCTGTCATCTTTACCACATCCTACAAGTCTGACGTGGTTTGGCTCCCTTCATCTCCACATGGCCCACTATGTTCCAGATATTGGTCTCATGCATTTTTTTAAACTGTCTCAGGACCCAGATACTTGTAGTTCTCTTTCTCTTGAATAATCATCCCCCATTTTTCTGGGGGGTCTGGCCCTCATCATCATTCAAGTGGCTATCCAAGAGGCCCTCTCTGACCACATTTCCTAAAGTAGCTTTCCTTGTCACTCTCTCTCCCATTGTTTTATTTTCTTCATAGCACTATTCACTACCTGAAAGTAATGCACATCTTTGCTGTCTATTATTTCTCTCCCCACAAAACTGCAAGCTCCATGAAAGCAGGCCCTTGTCTTGGTAATTCACCATCATATGTACAGTGGCTGGCACAGTGGGTGGCACATAGTAGGTGCTCAATAAATATTTACTCCATGAATGGCTTGTTAGGAAGGCTAAGTGGACTTATAAGTTCAACCCAAGTGATGGGGTATGTGGAGCTGCTGTTAACTGCAATGGGAATGGTGAGAAAAGAATGTTTAGTCTTGTAAATGCTGAGTTTTGAAGGAATCCATGAGATATCCAGGTGGAGATTTTCAATAGGCCATGAGTCAAAAATTGGGAGAAATCTGTAGATTTGGGAGCTGTTGACAGGTAATGATTGAAACCATGAGGAGAGATAAGGTCATAGGAGTAGAACAAACACCACCATTGAATGAGGTAATTGCAAGCAATTCTTGAGTTCCACTGTGGAGCCTAATCTTAGGTTCCATGAGATCTAGCTCTGAATTCCACTCCCAAGCAAAAAATATAGCAGCAAGATCCTACTATAACTGGCTCCATGAATGCCTATATGTTTTTTACAAGCTTCTCCCTTAACTAACTACTTGAACCTTTGAGTTGTTTCCCAGAAATGAAAAAATTCCTTTCCTACTTAGCAATCCTTGTTGTCTCAATAATTGGATCTTTGTGTGACAAGCAACTGGACCTAGACTGAAACCCCCTTATTGTTTTGACAACACTACCACATTTACCTATTTTCCGGAAAATCGAGACAAACATAATCCTACCATCCAGGGATCTTATGCTTAGCTAAAACAGTCCATGCATGCTGGTTAGGAACACCAAATTCCCTGTTACCTAAGAACTGTTGTTCTAGCTCGGAATCAGATAGGGTTGGCCCACCACAGCCATCTTGGGCTGCGGAGGCTGAAACATTGCAAGATTCTAAGAACACATCATTTTTGAGCAGAAAGTTAACAGTTCTGTCCAAATTAAGATGACCTTTAAATAATCCAAATCCATCACAGGCTTCTTACTGAGCAGGTCAGGACTCAGGGCAAATTGCCCATGGTCACGCTGAAAAGAGGGAAATGCTGGACCTAAGCACTACACTAATTTTTGCCTCTGGTTGTACATTAGAATCATCTGTGCAGCTTTACAAAACCAAAACAAACACTGCCTGAGCCCCACCCCGTATCAATTAAGTCAAAACTTCTGGGGCTGGGCCTTGGACATCAGTATTTTCTTAAAGTGCTACATATGATTTTAACGTACAGCCATGAAGGAGAAAAACTGGTTTCAAACTATAAAACTGTATCACTGGAAAAATTTTTCTTTCTTCTACCCCCTCTCTCTTTCCTGGAAATGAGAGGACATAAAAGCCCTCTCAGCATATGTGCCTCAGCCCTGGTCAGACTTTTATCATCAGCTCCTCTTGATGTGGCAGCTGGATGAGTCAGTTGTCTCCCTGTTCCCAAGGAGCCATTGGAAAGGAAGGGCCACTGGGAAAACAAGCAGGAAGGAGGGAGAGTGGATCAGGTCCCAGGAACAGCAGGACAGTTCCATTATGGTATTGACTCATTCGGTTGGTATTTCCCTTTCCTCCTCTTTTGCCACGAAAATATTCAAATCCTAGAATATCAGAGCTGTGAGGGGTCTGAGACAGGGCCTCTTCCAAAAAATTTGTATTAGTAATAATTATGGTAATGGGGACACTGCAGAGTAATGAAGTAACCTGTCCATATCAGTTATATTTTCCCCTCCTCAGACTATCCCCCCACCACATAGCTGCTTCTTGGAAACATTCAGAGGATAAGCACAGTAAGACACCTAAGGGAGGGAGACCCATGGAAGAATGATCTCAAGTAGTCTAGGTACCACTTAGTGAGGGGTCAGGTCCAGAATTAATTTTCGAACTTCTTCAGAACAATGCATGCATTATAATCCCAGGAATGGGAAGCATGTTGGCCTTAAATACTGTGTTGAATGAAAACTGAATGAAAGTATTTGTCACACCCAACCACTGCACCCATCTTAAAGCCATCTTCTTAGTGACAGGACACGTTCCTGATTGTCCTCCTACCTTTTTAAATAATAGCTCTTTCTCCACTGCCTTCACCACTCCTCTCCCTCCTCACACTTTTCTTGGGGGTCTCTGAAGCATCTCTGAAGACCTAGAGGTCTCCTGAGAGCAGCTTAAAACTGGTCCAACCCTAACCCCTCATTTTATAGGATTGGAAACTGAGGTCCAAAAAGGGTGAGTAATCTGCTAATTAGTGATGCAGTTGGGACTAGAACCCAGGTTTCCAGACCTCCAACTGCATTCACTGCTCAGTTCACCTTATCACTGACTTGGACGCGGGAGAAAGAACACCAGTGTGCCGATCTATATGAAGCTCTAAGACTTCTGAGCCCTTGCTATTCAACATATAGCTCATGGACAGCAGCATAGGCATCGCCTGCAAGCTTGTTGGAAATGCTGAATTTCAGGTCTCACACAGACCTACTGAATGAATTAGAATCTGCATTTTAGCAAGACCCCCAGGTGATTCTAACATACATTAAAATTTGAGTAGCACTTTTCTAAATCACCATTTAGATATTTACTCATGCATCGATGCAAGAATTTAACACACTGTAAAGTTGGATGATAGGCACTGAAAAGGGTTTACTACCAGAAAAAAAAAACATACCAATGGAACTTGTTTTAATAATTGAAAAGACTCTAGAAATAATAGTAAATTAAGGTATTTAGTTGGATACCACTGATATATGTGGATATGATGGTCAATTTTCCATATCAAAATCATTGTAAACTTAAATATTGTATTAATAACTTAAGATAAAAAGAAAAATCTAAACACCCATCATCCCAGTATCAAGTACATGTATCAATTTCCAATGTTCCCAAACCATCCTCCATTGCTACCCAAAGCCTTTGCTTGAATCAAAACTATGATGTATGATTGACCAAGTCCAAGCCAGGGACTGAGCACCAGTTTCATTCTCATTATTGTCAAACTTCCGGCACAGAATAACACCACTACCTTAGCAATCGTTGCACCCTTCCCAATTTCCTTGATCTTCTTTGTGTTGTCAAAAAATCATTTCCTGTGTGGATTTAAGCAGGCCCAAATCACACCTGACGTCTGCCAACTTTCCTTCTCCCTTCTCTCATTAACACTGAGTTTCACATCAAGAGCTTTGGCCTTTCCTCGTTTCTTGGCAACAGAGTTTCCAGAGGAAGTGCAAGAGCAAGGACACATACAAAGATTGTAACAGAACAAAGGCAGAGAAGATAAACATATACACAGGGAAACACAAAACCTGAAAATGTGAGAACAGTCGGGCCCCCTTTGGTATAATGACAGAGTATTTACCAATCCCTGGGTTTCACAGCTCCTCTGTTCTCTGCTCCAGTGCTGTCTTTGTGTGCTCACATAACAGCATTTGTAGCATTCTGGCTGATGATTCTAACAGACAGCTGATTGTGAAAAAGGTCAAGTCTGAACTCACAGAAACAAAAGCCTTTGAAGTAAATATAGTTGGGGAGAAAAGCAATACATGGACAAAACGATAACATCAACACAAACCAGGATATGAGAGTAACCAAATGAGGAACAGATATGATATTTAATAGGTGCAACAACAGGTGCTCAAAGAAGATGCCTGCACTGGAGGCAGGGGAGAATTGTCCTTTCTTTCTCCCTGCAGATTGACCTTTTTGTTTACCCATTTTCACAGTGGGCAGAAAAACTGCCAGCTTTTCTTTTCACAGGTCCCAAGTTTATCCTTATAGATGGAACAATAGAGAATAGCTATCTCTCATAGTCACAACTCCAAATTCCCAACAGAGAAAATGATTGGCTAATTATATGCTGATTATAGGTAATGAATTATATCGGCAATTCATCACCTTACACACTATACTTTAATAGCACTATCAGTCAGCATCACTGTATCACTTATAGTGGGTGCTTTTTAGCCAGGCATTGTGGCACTCACCTATAGTCCTAGCTTTTGGGAGGCTGAGGCAAGAGGATCACTCAGGAATTCGAGGTTGCAGTGAACTTTGATGAGGTCATTGCATTCCAACCTGGGCAACAAAGCAAGACCCTGTCTCAAAAACAAGCAAAAAAAATAGGGTGTTTTTGGCTGCAGGTAACAGAAAATAATATAAAGTAGCTTAAGCAATAAGTCATTTTATCATATAAAAAAAGTCAATGTAAGGAGGTCCCTAGGATTTAGTGGCTGAAAAATGACATTGAGGACCAGAATTTTTTCTTCTTTCCTTTCTGCCATCCTCAGTGTATTCGTTTGACTTTCCAGCTAGCTCCCTTCAGGACCCAAGACGCTGTCAGTCCTAGGGGCCAAGAATAGACAATGATTCCTCAGGAGAGTTTCTTTTTATCAATAAAGAAAATATCTCCCAGAAGTCTCCAGCAGACTTCCCCTTTTCTCACTGGCCAGAAATGTATCACATTCCCATGCCTAAACCAATCCCTGGCAAGAGGAACAAGACCACCAAGCTTGGCTTGGGAGAATTAGCATTCACCCCAGGGCCAAGGAGGGGCCAGTCACCTCTGAAGCATCTGACTATCTGATACCCCAAATTTTGTAGTTCCATTAGCAAGGGCTATAGGTAGGCAACCAATAGTGTCTACCAAGCCTCCCACTTCTAGGGTTAAAAAGAAGATGCTTGTCTTATCAAACAGAGCCAGGATTAAGAAGCCACCTTTACTCAGCCAGCTGTCTTGTTCCAGCTATGTGGGAAACTCAGCTGTGCTTAACTGCATAGTAGTACTAAAAACAATAATGACGACAGTAATAACAAACAATTATTGAGCACTCACCATATGCCAGGCCCGGGATTAAGTACCTTACACACTACAGGGGATACTGTGCAAGGTCAGACAAGCATGGTGCAAAATTTAAGGAGGCACTCACTGTCAGGGCCGTGCACATGCAGATTGGCCCCTGAGAGTGGGTGCCTCCTTAAATTATGCACCCTAGGGTCCTCCTTGCCTCACACTAGTCTCGGCCCTGATGCTGCACTGTGCCACCCAGACCTGCCACAACGTTCAGAATTAAAGGACCCATTTCCCAGTGTTGGGAATGTGGCAAGCTAAGACCGCGCAGGGAACTGCCCTCAGCTGAAGACAATTGCCTTCCCCAAAGTCTCATCCCCTTCCTGGGGGCAGCCCCTAGCCAATCACTGTTGTATGCAGGACCATGAAATTCAAGCACTTTTGTATCAGCTAAGGTAAACTCTGAGGTGTCATTCCGTATCCAGAGCAGCCCATGGTATTGCTGAGGGCTTTCTTGTTACTGCACTGCAGTTCACCCTCTCCTTCTGCCCCATCTTATTTCCTCCACTCACAAGAGCAGCCTCCAATTACCTTCCAGCAAGCAGATCTCCATCTCAGAGCCCATTTCTTAGTGAATCTCTCTGGCCGCAGTTGGTTCAGGGGTGGTCTGAAAAAGCTACATTAAAATAGGTCACAAGGAGGACCTCATCCTCAGTGATAAGATGAAGCACTGAGAGACCCTATTATGTGCAATAGCAGTGCAATTCTTTAAACTTGCTCCGGTGTAAACTAGGATGGGAAGCAGTGGAAGGGATGCACTGGCAGGTGCAATGTATCAAGTATTTGAGAAATGGGGCAGATGATAATCATAAGGACTATGGAATTAGATGGCCGTTGTTGGGGGAATAGATGCATTGGGGGAAGACAGTGAAAGGCTGAGTGTGATTAATCACTAATTAAAGCTAAATGTGAACACCAGAAGGCCTCCTCAGAAGCATATAGGGCAACTCTCCTATCGGGCAGCCAGAGGGCGGAAAAAGCTGAGTATCAGACCCAGGACTTCATTGTAAGAATAGCAGAGTCTGAGAGGACATTGATTTCTCAAACCTGAAGGTATTCCACGTCAGAATCCGGTCTCTGAATATGAAATGGTGAGACCCTGAGACTTGGAATGGGGACATCTAAGTTGATGCACTCAAAAATCTCAAACCTCCAGATTTCCCCGAGCTGTCTGACCCTAAAGAATTGGCTCACTCCTTTCAGTTAAAGGTTATCACTGACCCCTTACCTGTAAGGCCTCTTCTTGCAAAACAATATTTGCCTGTGGTAGGCAGCCTCAAAAATAGCCCCCATGGTCACTGCCTCCTGATATTCCCACCCTTCTGTAGTTCCCTTCTACTGTGAATAGGGGTGACTTTTGTAACCAATAGGGTATTACAGAAATAAACAGAATATGACTTATGAGTCTAGTTCATAAAAGGAACTGTAGCTTCACTCTTGTTATTTTCTTATCCACTCTGTGAGAAGCTACCTTCTATGTCATGAGGATACTCAAGTAGCATTATGGAGAGATCACTGTGTCAAGAAACCAAAGATTCCTGCCAACAGCCATGTTATGAGCCATCTTGGAAATAGATCCTCCATCCATAGTCAAGCCTTCAAATAATGGCAGCACCAGCCAACATCTTGACTTCAATCTCATGGAAGACCTTGAGCTAGAAATTGTGAGATAATAAATTTTGTTGTTTCAAGCTGCTAAACTTGGAGGATAATTTGTTACATAGCAATGGATAAATAATACACCCTGTCAGGATCTACTCCTACCTCCCATCTTGGTCATCAGACTGATAACTAGCGTTAAATCATGATTTAACCAAATTGAGGAAGTTCTGGGTCTTCTAAGAAAAAAAGGGGGGATTATACCCCCAAATAAACTGTAGGACCTAGCTAGCATATGCCAGTAGGAACTATGTTTGTGACCAAGGATGCAATGCCTCAGAAGACAGTGCTAAGATATATCTAGGATGGATTGTGGAAGTTTGGAGAAAACAGTGAATTAGAAATGACAGAACTGTCAAGGCAAACAGCGGAATAAGGGGTCAAAAGGCTCAGAAAAGTAGGCATGCTAGAGTAGATACCCTAAATAAGATGAGAAGATGCACCAGACGACTTTGTTCCATGAGAGGGACCAGAAGACACTCTGGCTATCAAAGTGGCAAAGAATGCCCTGGTGAGAGGGGCACCAACATCACTGGGAATTTCAATAGTGACCGTCCTCTGTAGGTCCAGGAAGATGGTAGTACCTGCTATTACAGCGCTGAACTCATTGACAGCAATGGGTATGGCAGGATCCTAAAAAGAGGCCAGGCAGGCACCTTTAATCATCAGAAGCAAGGTGGTCACAATCACCGTAATCCAAGGAGATGGCCAAGAGAATACAGGATTCCTAGGGCAAGTCAGTGAGAGTAATGTTCAATCTACATAAACCAAAGAAATTAAGGATGGATAATGAAGAAACTAGGGACAGCTCAATTTCTGGATCTGAGCCAGTGTTCTGACCTGGAACTCAGAACACTGACTAAAGGACAAAGTCAGAACTTTGACTAAAGGAAGCAACTTCTTTAGAAAGGAAGACTCTGTAACACCATGGTAAATATATATATTACAGTAATGATTACCTCCATCCTTCCCTTAAGGAATCTATGGTCATTTACTCAGGTAATCATATACTGGGAAAGGGGGAAATCCCAAACATTTTGAGAATGGTTGGACATAGCACAGAGGTTGGCACTGATACCCAGGCATTCAAAGCAATATCATACTTCCTACCCCCACCCCATGAGAGTGGTGATTATGGAGGTCAATTAAGAACTGCTGGCTCAGGTCTGGTTCACAGTGAGTACGCTGGTTCCCTGGACTCACCAAGTAGTCATTTTCCCTGTTCCTGAATGGAAATTCTTGGTTGATGATAGAGCCCCCACATATCACCGTGGGAAAGCTGAGGGGAAGCCATTGAAATTGCCTTTCCCCACCCTAGCCATGATCGCAAATCAAAAACAGTATCACAGCCCAAAGAGAATGACAGATATCTGGATGCAGGGTGGTGATCCCCTCACGTTCCTATTTAATTCACCAGTCCGACTTCTACCAAAGCCAGATGGATCCTGGAGGATGAATGTGGACTGGTGAAAACTCAGCTGAGCACCAGCCCCCATTGCAAATGCTTTGCCACATGTGACACTTTGACTAGAAGAGATTAACATTGCCTCAGGTACACAGTTTGCAACCATGGATCAAATAAATGCATTCTTTCCAATCTCTGAAGATCAGAAACAGTTCTCCTTCACTTGGGACAGACGATAGTATAAACATTTACAGTCTTGCTCCAGGGCTGTGTTAACTCCACTCTCCATCTAAATATAGTTCTAAGAAACCTGGGTCATCCAGGCATCCCACAGAACATCGTATCAGTTCACTTTACTGATGACATTATGCTATTTTGGACCCAAGGAGCAAGCTGTGACAAGTGTGTTGGAGGCCTTGGTAAGTTACATGTCCTTCAGATGGTGGGAGGTAAACCCCACAAAGATTTCAGTGGTTTGCACCATTGTTGGTGGCCTGCTTCCACAAGGGGACACAATAAGTTTGTCATTAAATGATAAGGTGTGGCTGCCACCCAGTTACTTCACACTCCTCAGACCAAGAGAACAGCAGATAAGGAAAGAAGTCAGCCACCTGGCATGAGTTATTGCCTCTGATCACCAGGAAGTGAGAAGGCTGCTTGCGCAGAATGGGGGCAGGGAAGACTATGTTTGGCACCCAGGTAATCTGCTTTGGTGTCTCTTAGCGGGAAATGGGTAAGTACAGCCATCACAGCCTAGTTTTGCATCCACCAGGTAAACTACTTGGACCAGATAAAAAGAAGGGCAAGCTAGAATGGATAGTAGAGGAGGAAGACAATAAGTATCAGTTGCAGCCACAATAGTAGCTGCTGTGGTGAGGACTCCAGGTCATTCCATTCACCTTCCTCTTGTACGTTTCCCCACAAGAAGCCCATCAGAATTTGAAAGGGCTGTTCCCAGAACTTATTATAGGAAGAAAGTGACTCTAAGGTACAAAGCGTGGACGTCAGTGAATTTGCAGTGCATCACCCACGTCTATCACCCCCCAAGGCTCAAGCACTCATTTCTCCACCTGCTGGGAGTGTTGGTGGCTGACAGCTATTAGCTGAATCCCTTTCCAGACATTGCCCTCTACTAGTAGAAAAGTTTCTTTGCTCAGGACCACAATCCCATCCTGGGGACAGCTTAATCTGATGATTGACTGATGTGGGGATAGAAGACTGACCCCCTTGTCTCAATTCAGGATAACTGTGGAGGACTATTGCAGCTGCACAGCCACCCAAGGGATTAGTGAGGCCTTTCTTACAACTGCATCAGAATTCACCTTCTCCCTGTGCCCAATAATGCTATCTTCACTTTCCCAAAAGTATTGATACCAAGAGGACGCCCCAATAACCTTCCTGTTTGCAAACCTCCATCCATGTCCCAAGGAACCCAACCTGCAATACATGTATTATCTCATTTGATCCTCACCACAATGTTATCAGTATTACTATTGCCCCATGTTACAGAGGAAACTCAAGCCCTTTAATAAACTTGCACACTCCAGGATTCTAGAGCCTATGCTCTTAACCAACATGGATTGGCAAACTGTAAGCCCTGTGCTAGAATTTAGGCAAATAATCCTCTGGATAAGAATCTGGGTGCAGCTAGTTGGACACTAACTCACAGAATGCTTCTTTCCATCATGTGTTCCCTGGGACCTACCTGGAAGTTTCAGAGGAAGAAAAGAGAGAATTTCTGCAACCCATTCTACCTTTCCAGGCTGTCTTCTCCATTTTATTGCTGTGAGTTCTAGGAGTTTTCTCCCACGAGCTCCCAATCAAGTTCAGCTTCCCCCTGTGCCTATGATACTGTGCAGAGGAGTCCCTCTGACATGACCAGCTGCCACCCCTACCCCCATGGGTCCCAGATCTCAAGGTAATTGGCATGAGCCAAATGCACAGTGATCTTGGTCTTATGACCAAGATCTTATGACCTGGTCTTATGACCAGTGGTTTAATAAGTGATTTATGGCTAGGAAGTTACATAACTGTAGAGATCACCTAGGTCTGTATTAGGTCTTACTTCCCTCTCCACCCCCAGGCTTCCTGTCCCTCCCTTGAGTAAGGCTAGGTCACCTAGTCTCCCTCAAGTTCCAAGGTGTCCATGGTGGATATAGGAAACACTTTGTGGGAATGTGGCTTAAACTGTCTTCACTGTGACAGAGGGACAGATTATCATCAACTGATGCAGGTAATCTAGAAGCTTTGT
This sequence comes from Propithecus coquereli, assembly GCF_000956105.1. Classification (NCBI taxonomy): domain Eukaryota; kingdom Metazoa; phylum Chordata; class Mammalia; order Primates; family Indriidae; genus Propithecus; species Propithecus coquereli. The sequence goes on from NW_012152063.1 coordinate 7,668,549, forward strand.
CTTTCATAACCACTTTATTCTCATTTTATTCTCTGAGCAATCTCTTAGACAATGTCTGTACTACCATCAACTTCTGCACATAAGCAATGTTCGTAAGTAACCAAGCAGAGCAATGCAGTGTGTTTAGTCATTTTGCATAAGAATTTCCCTTGCACAAGTTCTATATATAACTCATTTGGCAACCCCCTTTTCTATCCACGCAGAACACGTTCTTAGGAGCCCCTCCACTGTGGGCTTCCTGAGGCAATGGAAAGAAAATTCCAGGTGTTCCTATTGCCCTAACCCTTACAGACACACCCCCCACCGTGTTCTAGAGTTACCTCCCATTACTTCCCACCATGGTTCTTCTGGTTAGGAAGGTCTGTCTCCTTTCCCCGACCCACATGTCAATCTCATTCCTGGCCTTGTTCTCCTCCATGGCACTTTCCGTCCTTCTCCCCACAGCAGGAGTCCTTTGCCTCTCTTCACTAATCCACACACTGCATCCTCCCCCAAGATTCGGCCTCGGAAGAGCCCCGTTCCACTCTGATCATTCATGCAGCCTCATCAGCGTGCTCATTTACAGATTTTGAACAGTAATCACCACTTTTGAATCAGATCTGATACAGTTTTAAAGTCAGAATACTATTTTTAGGTTCAGACTCTACCATTTACTGAAGTGTGATCTGGGAGAAGTCCCTTAAACTTCTCCAAGCCTCATTGTCCTCATTTGTAAAACGGGGGTGGTAAAACGTACCCAAAGTGCTTTCAGATACAACTAATATGGTAAAGTAGTAAAAAGTGACCTTTAAATTTTAAAGTGCTGTATGAATGTCAGTTATCATTATTGTGTTGCTTCTCCCCTGTGAGCTCTCCAAGGCCACATCATTTACTTCCTTTCTCCCTGGGTTACATACAGCACCAGTAACATCGTATGGTAATATTTGCTGACTTAACAATGAATAAAAGTAAACCACTTGCCTGTCAGAATTAAGGCAAAATCCTAACCATATCAACTCTATTGTAGACAGAATTCCACAGAGTGAATCTAGAACCTTCTATACAGGGAAACATCCTGAAAAGGCATGAAAATTCATTTACAGCCCACCCTGACAAATCTGTGCTGAGAGGAAGAGGAATAGCATCAAAACACAGCCACTCCTCCTATTATTAATAATGACACGGGGCTGGCATTGCTAACAAGGGGGACAAGTTGGCCTCTGGAACTCATGTTAGTTTTTCCCCAAAAGGCTGCTGCCTTCGAATGATCAGCCATCTCCCTTAAAGAAATCACTTTTATCCCATTGTTTAATCAGTTCCTCTTCAACATCTGATGCAACCCTTAGTATATTCCATTGCTTTCTAGCTGTGTCAGATTTCTCCAGAAGACAGAAACGAAAGTGATGACTAAGAAGACTGCACTTAAAATTCAAACGTTTGTCCTACACATTGATTCCCCACCCACCCCTCCCATTCCGGTCCCCTTGCCCTCCAAAGGGGGAAATTACCCGTTTTACGCAGCCTAAAACCTTCAGCTTGCACCATCATGTGCATACTTGCAATCTTTTAACATAAATTTAGTGCATTTAGTTGGAACTATACAAAGCGTCAGCTACTCAGAGAATTCAGATTTTTTTTCCTATGTCCCTGACAATCTTCTAGAGATACAGAAAGGGTTTCTATGCCAAAAGTGTACCAGTTATGATCAATTTCCCCTCTGTCACTTAGAAATGATAAGTCATTTACTTTTCTCCTCCACATGGGCCCATTTTCTATATCCCAATCTTGCCTCCAAGTTAAATTGTTCAAAGCACCGTGTCTAGAATGGAGAAAAGCACTGGAATAAGGAAAAGTAGCAAGAGGGGGGAAATTACAATAATATGGAGGCTTTCTTCATTCAGATCATCTCAACAGACTCTCACATTTCCCTCGCTCGAACAGGATGAGATTTCTCAATTGGGTAAATTTTTTGAAGGTCCCAGCTTGAGTAATACAGACAGTACTTAGGTGGATACCTAAGATAATTCAATGGTTATGGCGATGTGTTAATTCAGGTCACTTTTCAGTGCACTGTTTCATACTGTGCACTCTTCAATCAAAATTGTCTGGGGTTTAACAGAGATTTTAGCCCTGCTTTCAAGCCAAAAGTTTCTCCATTATAGCTCTATCATAATTTCACTAAGTTTACCAAGCTTGCCATTAGATCCTTAGATGACCCATCTTTTACATGATAAATGGTGCTTCTGGGGTAGTTCCGAGCATCCCGTGGGAACTCTGCACGTCCTCAATATATTCATTGAAAGCCAGACACTGGAACTATAATGCCGAGCAAAATCAGCCCTAAGCATAGAAGTTTCTGGCCCCGGGCTGACTCCTTAGCAGATGATTTTAATACCAGTGAAGTATGGCAGATGCGGAGGGGCCGGGGCTGGCGGAGGAGGAGTCGGGCTTTAGGGAAGGAATTGCCTGCCCGAGTTCAAAGGATAAGCAGGAACTGGACAGGAGAAGGGAAGAAAAAAGGCCAAGCCTGGCAAGGAGCGCACAGACAATGAAGACGCACAAGAGAATGCTCCGTGCACAGCAAGCACGTTCACTCCGTGCGTGTCTCTGTGTGCAGCTCCTCCCTGGCTCCGGAGCGCCCACAGCCTGCGAGGCGCTGCCCCTCTCACGCCCGGCGCCACCTCCCCTAGGCCACGCCCGGGAACCCCGGGGGCGCCGACCCTGCCCAGTGGTCGGAGGTGCAGGGGGAAGGAGCCTGTCCCCCTCATCCTGGCGGGCAGCGACCGAGGGGCGCCCGAGCAGTGTGCGACGCCTTCCAAAATACTCGGAGAAACAGCCCCTGCAAGCGCCACCTCGGCCCCCCTGGACTCCCGCCAAACCTCAAAAATGTGTGCGTGTGGGGGGCGGGGGGGTGCTCTGCCCAGGGAGTTCCGAAAATCACCGCTGCTTCCTCGGAACCCCCGCCCTCCCGCTGCGCCGCGGGCCCAGGGCCAAGCTCCGGCCGGCTCCTGCGCCCCCCGCGGCCCGCGCCCGCCTCCGACCGCGGCCCTCGCGGGGCTCTCCCCTCCCCCACCCCCGACAGCCCGTCAACGCAGGAAACCGGTCGCAGCAGATGCTGCCAGACGGGGGACTGGAGCCGCGGGGGACAGGGGGACAGGGCGGAGGGAGACTGACAGCTTTGCACACCCTTTAGTAGCTGTGCGTGTTGTGCTGGGCACGCGGGCTGCTTATTCAAGAAGTGTACTTTGCTAGAAAATTAGAAGTAAAGTAATAGTTTTGAACCCTAGAGTTTCCAGAATATTTTCCACGATGCAACACTGAGGCCTTCCTTCCCTTTGTACTGAAAAGGCTTAACGGAAACTAATCTTTTCGGTAAAAGGTCGGTTTGGTGTGGTGGTTAAGTAGATCTCAGACACTAAACCCAATGTGAAACATTAATTTTCTTTACCTTTCTGTGCCTCCGTTTCCACATCTGGAAAATGGGAATCGTTATAATACCTATGGCACAGATTTACTGTGAGATTTACTGTACTAGCGTATACGAAGCGCTTGGGGGCTGCCACCTCGCAGATGCTGTGGAGTGGCTGGTGATCATTACCCGCATAGGTTGCTGCTCGCTGGGTCCCCTCTCGCTGCAGCGTGTGGTAAGAAGAGTTTCAGGGTAGCATAGCTTGCTTCTGAGAAGGAGGACACATGGATCGAGTATTGAAAATGAAATTTGATGTCGGTCAAAGGGTACAAGTTTTCAGTTATAAAATGAATAGGTTCTGGGGATCTAAGGTACAGCATGATGAGTAGAGTTATAGTTAATAGCACTGTATTGTGTACCAATTTGCTAAGCTCTTAAGTGTCATCACCACACATACACGCACACACACATAAATACAATGGTAACTATGTGAGGTGATGGATGTGGTAATTAACTTGATTGCAGCATTTTACGATATGTATAGATAGCTCAAATCATTTTGTATACCTTGAATATATACAATTTTTATTTGTCAATTTACCTCAATAAAGCTGCAAAAAAATGAAATTTGAGTGTCCTCAAACATTTCCTTTCCCATGGCCACCTGTAGTCCACAGGACAGAGTATGGGAGCTGAGCCAAGGACCAAGGCTCAACACCCTGCTCCTCCAGTAACCTCCTGACAGACTCTCCGGCAAACCACCAAGGTCTCTGAGCCTTAATTTCTTCACAGAAATGTCATGGGCCAAGTAAGCTCATGCATGTGAAAAGGCTAAAACCCTGCAAGTTTGAGGTGCAGTTATTTCGAAAATACGCAGTTGATGGCCTATTAATAGAACGTCTGAGTTAAATAGAACAAGTAACAACTGTCCAGAACTTTCTATAGTGCCTTGAGGAAAGTTTACCTTTTTGGTAAAACTCAGCAGTTGTTAAATCACCTGCCGAGGGAAGAACCCCCTCCCCGAATGCCCTCTTGATAGGGTTGTGGGCACCCTCCTCTGGAACCACTGTCCTAGGGTAGAAGAGCCCTGCGACTCCTCTGGGATCCACACTCTGAGTCCTTTCACTTCTCTGGAAATAACTTGTGCTCTTCAAATCCAAGGCACCAACACATACTCCAGAGTCCTATAGTTCAACCCTCACTTCAAAGAAATCTCGGGGAAGCAAGTATACCAGTCCTGTGACTTTAAGATAAGTCACTTAATCTCTCTTGCCTGCAGCTTCCTTACCAGGAACGTAATACTTCAAATACATCTAAGAGTCACATGAGCTCAGCGCAAGTGTAAACAGAGTTTCCACTGTTTCCTATCTCTCTGTTTTTTCTGGTTAGTTCCATGAACACCACCCCCCCCCACAAGACCCAGGCTGAAATCTACCACCTCACTCTCAGCTCCCTTAGGTTTTTTGTTTGTTTGTTTTTTGAGACAGACAGAGTCTCGCTTTGTTGCCCGGGCTAGAGTGAGTGCCGTGGCATCAGCCTAGCTCACAGCAACCTCAAACTCCTGGGCTCAAACGATCCTTCTGCCTCAGCCTCCTGAGTAGCTGGAACTACAGGCATGCGCCATCATGCCCGGCTAATTTTTTCTCTATATATATGTTTTTGGTTGTCCAGATCATTTCTTTCTATTTTTTAGTAGAGACGGGGGCGGGGGGCGGGGGGAGTCTCGCTCTTGCTCAGGCTGGTCTCGAACTCCTGACCTTGAGCTATCCACCTGCCTTGGCCTCCCGGAGTGCTAGGATTACAGGCGTGAGCCACTGCGCCCGGCCTGCTCCATTAGGTTTTGAAGAAAGTGAGGCCTGACTTGTTTTGGGTTCTCAGGTGCAAAAGGCTGCCCTCCTCCCAGCCCTGGCCTACCTGCCTATATAAGCTATTGTTTAGTAAATTCTTGCTTAGTGAAGAGACAAAACATAAATTGTATGGATGAACGGATTAGTGTGCGCATTCATGCAACAGACATTTACTGACTGTCTATGATATACTGCAGCTTGTGGTTCAGTAAGAAGTGATCCCCTGTGAGGTGGAGGTGGAGGGGCCTGGAGAGGCTTCCCCCAGGAAGTGAAGCTTGGCTGAGTTCTGAAGGAAGAGGAGGAGGTAACTCGACAGAAGGGGAACAGTCAAGAGAGCTGGCCCAAGGCCCTACAGTGGGAAAGAAGGAAGAGATGAATGGATGAATGAATGATTTGAGTGGATGAATGAATGATTGAACAAATGAAAGGATGGATCAATGAATGGGCAACCCGGCCTCACCTTCGTTACTGGTGCTCTGTCACTGGGTTTCTTTCTCAACTAGCACATCCTGTTGCCAGACATATGGTTACATTCCATCAGTCTACAAAGCAGGTGTGCGTCCTGGACAGCCATGACACCCACCACTGCGGTTAGAAAATAATTTTGCAGTATTTATATCAACATTTCCCTGGTTCCTACTGCATGGAAAGCACTTACTATCCAAATGAAGGGCTGAGAAATCTCAGACTTTTACTACTCAGAGGAGCCATTCCTTTCAGCTTTCCATTAATTCACCCCAAATGTTTCTAATTAATAGCTTCCATTTCAGACCTCTCCATTGCCAACATAAGCAAAGCACCTTCCCATATGGGCTGTAACGATTTAGTGTTTTGGTTTTGTTTCGGGTTTTGAGTTTTTGGGTTTGGGGGGTTTTTGCCTCAAAATCCAGTAAATACAGTATAGAATTTAACCATGTCTTTCTTTCAGGGTAAAAATCCTCAAGGGAGATAAGTTTACTAAATAGAACGAAGAAAAACTTTTGCCATTCCTCAGAAGGGGGGAGGCAGGGGGAAAAAAACCCTGTAAATGTCACTACTGACTAATTCCATCTATTTTTGGAAGGCCCTGGGTGGTTTTAGGGCTTTCCATGTAGTTGGTTAAGTGGTGACATTCCTCTGAAAAAGGAATGCGCAGCCATTGCTCCCTGGAGCGCACACCTGCCACAGCTGTAATTAAGGGACTGAAAGGTGAGCAGGGATTCCCAGACCCAGAGCACAAAGCTTGGACTGCAGCTTTACCTGCCCTCAGGTGTCACAGGTCACGAGCATCTTTTAAGCCCTGAATCACTCAGGTAACTTATCTGATAGCTGTCCCCAGGCCATTCTGGACTTGCGACTGTGCCTATTTAGCACCTGCCTCTCCTGCTGTGCTCATTGCTATTATCTCCTTTTACACCTGACTTAGGACAGTGGGTCCAGCAGATCAGAGGCCCCAGGCTCATTCCCAGGAGACTGCCCTGAGCCCTATCAAATCAGTGTGTCTCCAAGGGAAACATATCACCGTCAAAATTTAGAAAGCTTTTTATTGTTAAAAAAAAAAAAAGGCATTTGTGTTATGCTGGTATTCATTGCAGAACGAGTGGACCTGAGCAGCAAAGAGACCTGCTCTTGCTGAGGTTTTTAAGATCCACCATGTTTGTAAGGATTTCTTATACTTGCAACTTTGTTTTTTTCCCATACTAGGTTGAAGGTGTTAGATTAAAAATAAAGTTTTACAATGTTGGATCCTTATCTGAGTCTCTGTTTTTGAGTATGCCTGAAATTTTCCATGATAAATGATTACAGAAAGAAAGATAAATAAGCACAGCATTTCACAAGCTGTAGGATCCTCGTGGCTTTATTCCTCCCTCTCTGCAGCCCCACGAAGATTCCACAGATAGGGAACCTCTGAAAGCTGAGCTTCTGGCTGTGCTAAGTCTGCCCTGAATCCCAACTCGTTTTGATTCAGCCGCTTAGAAGCAGGATTTCATTTTTTGCATCTCACATCCTACCAATACTTGTAGAAAGGAACTCTGTTCTCATCATGATAGAAATTAAAGGTTCACATCTTCTGAGAAGGAAATTATATATTAACAGGCCTTCTGATGTTATTCTTACCCTTTATTTAAAAGGTAAATGTTCTAAGGACATTTAAAAAATTGCAATAGTATTATTGGGAGTAAATTTTATTCCTATGTCTAGAAAACATAAATTAGCAAATGATGTCACAGTTGAAGTTTGCAATACAATTGAGGATTTTATGACTGCCTTAAGTCTAAATCATAACACAGATAAACTAAAAACTGATAAATAAAAACAATAAATAAAAGAAAAACAATCTATTGAACATTTACAGAGTTAGCTTCTTAGAAACTGTTATAAAAACCCCACGTTCCATCTACACTACTTCTGGGTCAGAAGGAGTATTGTACCCCCAAGTGAAAGCCATTCTCTTAGCAAATGTTTTGTCATACACCCAAGTCCAGGACAAGTTGACCTTCCCTTCCCTCCTTCCCTATAGATGCAAAGTGGTGGGCACACGGAGGAGAGGGGACAGAGAACTAAGGACTTAATGCCAGCTTTGACCAGAGAGGTATCCCACCCCACGCCACAGCTTGGCTCTGACATCAGACCAGCTCTCTGGGCTCTGGAAGAGAACAGGAAGCAAACTGCTCATGCTCCATGAAAGCATCTGAGAGCTATTCAAACCTTAGAATCTGCTTAAAAATATGGCTCATTCTGAACTATCAGGATAACAGCCAGTCTGAATTCGTGAAAACTCCCTTTATGCTTTAATGTGATTTATAGAACAGTTTTAAAAAGTAATTTCCCCACTGCTTCACTTGACCAGCCTAAAAAAAAAATAAAAAGTAGTTTACACTAATTGTCCAAATACAGCTTGGAAACCATTTGTTCTTTTAGCTTTTTAGTAAAATTCTCTTCCTACTCAAACATAATAGCAAAGATGTTTGTCTAGTTTGAATTGTCAGATTTACCACTGGCCACTCTAAATTAGAAGATGACTTCTTGTCAGAATAGGAGTTGCATGCAAGCCTTCAAGAAGAACATGCTATACCACCTGGGCTTTCTCAAGAGACCTGCCCGAGAAGAAGGGGACAACTGGCCATCTGCAAAAGCAGATGTAAAAGCAAGCACGAGTCAGCACAGCTTCCCAGAGGCGCACAAACAGTGCCGGGGCCCCATGTGGAGGATGGGCTCATGCTGTGTTGGTTCAGCATACACGGCAGTTCAGGTCCCACCACATCCACGTGCCTTTATCCCCTTCGCTCACATAGCTTGTGTGCTTGCTCCTGATGTCAATCTTCTTTCTCTTGTCCACAGCTACCCTGCTGTTGGTATATTGTGCCACGTACCTGAATCCTGAGGAAGTCACACTTCTTGATAGCCAGCATCGAAATACTCTCAGTTTTACATTAAATGACAGCATCAAAATTCCAATATGCTTTGTCCAATTAAAGATGCAGGGGAGTGAGGGTCCACGTAAGCAGTTTCACAAATTCAGGGAGAAGACATGACTTGGCCAGAGCAGGTATGAATCAATACAAAGGTGGGACTTTTAGTTGTGTTTGAAGATTTGTGTTTACTTCCCCCAAACCCATATCAATAACATTACAAAAAGAAATTTTAAAAAATGCTAAGCAGCCAAGGGAGGCTGCTTATAAGACTCCAGCCACAAGAGTGCAGAGTGAAATACCAACAAAAACAGGATTAGGGGAAAGGGTGGAACTGGATGAGAGAACACTCATGCCCAGGCACACACTTGCACGCACACCAATATTGCACATATTACCATCTTTTTCAGGGCTTAGCTTCGGAATACTTGGAAGGCAGGTTTATGTCCTCCAGGCAAGAGATTAGGCAACTTCCCCTGGGGAAACCGAATATCCCAAGGGAAACCCCATTCCCTGCACATACTGACATTTAAAGTTCTTCCAATGGAAAAAAGGTAAATAAAGAAATAAACAAATAAGTGACCAAGACATTTGAGGAAAGCCACACCTTTGAAAGAAATAGACCGAAAGAAACTAATATAGAGAAGAAATTCAAAAGAAATAAACAAATAAGGAGCAGAAAAAAAATGTTTTAAGCTAATATTAATTTCCATAGAGAGATAAAAGAAGATACATTCATGAAACAAGACACTACTGTTTTGTGAGAGCTCTTGGGAATTCTAAATGTGATAGCAGAGATTAAAAGCTCAGTAGAAGGATTAAATAATAAATTCGAAGAAATCTCCCAGGAAGTATAAGAAAAAGACAAAGAGACTGAAAAGAGAAAGAAGATTTTAAAAAATATTAATATAGAGAGGATCGATCCAGGAGGGCCAACATCCAGAAAGAGAGAATAAAGAAAACAGAATGAGAGAAAGAGCATGAACGAGAGTATGAGTGAGAGCAAGACAGAGAAACATGGAATCCTGTGTGTACAATGCAGCTCAAATTCAGTTAAAGCTGATGTAACTTAGCATCCCATAGAATGTTGAGTTCTAAGCCAATGATGGCAAAAACAGAAAACCAACAAAATGTACAGTACAGAGTCCTCAAAAAACTCAAGAACTGGCTAGTCCCAGATAGTACTTCTGAAACTGAAGTTTAAGACAAAAATAAAAACAAACCTAAGAAGGGCCTGGTGAAGGCTGTTCGAAAAGCAATCAGAGCCTCCGTGCCCTCTCTCAGCCACATCATTAAGTATTTCTTCTTCCCCAGAAAAAGCATTTTTATTCTTTGAAGGAACTGTTTCTGGACTGGAGGTCAACAGGCATGGTGGTTGATTTGAGAACAGTACCACCAACCAGAGCATTTGGTGACCAAAAAATGCTGAGGCCCCCAGCCCTGTTTCCCCAATCGGCTACCAAAACACCGAAAGCATACTTGTAACCTTGGAAGGAAATAAGAAATGTTTGTTTCTGGGGAATCTGATTAGCTCAAGGGGGAAAAAAAAAAAACATAACATACAAGGCTGAATCAAAAGTTTCGAAAACAAACAGTGTCTCCAGCTTACCCAACGGTGACGCTCAAAATCAACAAGCCCTGTCTCAAGCTGAGCGTATCCAATCACTTTTTTAGTCCTCTACTCTAATCCTGAGCAGACATCCAAAGGTTACCAAATATCTAAGGAAAGTCCAGGACGAGAGGACTAGAGAACAAAACAAAGCAACTTGGAGGCAACAAAATACACAGTGATTAAAACTTTAAAAGTATCATGAGAAGACCCTGCATAGCAAAAACAATTTTAGGCAATAAAAACAAAATGGGAGGTATCAATTTACCAGACTTTAAACTTTGTGAGGCCTTATAAGGCTGTAGTAATATAGGCTGCAGCCTTTATAAGACTGTAGTAATCAAAACAACTTGGTACTGGCACAAAAATAGAGCCATTGACCAGTGGAACAGAACTGAGAACCCAGATATAAAACCATCCTCATATAGCCATCTAATCTTTAACAAAGCAGACAAAAACATACACTGGGGAAAAGAATCCTTATTCAATAAATGGTGCTGGGAAAACTGGATAGCCACATGTAGAAGACTGAATCAGGATCCACACCTTTCACCCCTCACAATCAACAATCACAATCACCTCTCAACAAATCAACTCTCACTGGGTAACAGATTTAAACCTAAGGAGTGAAACTATTAGAATTCTAGAGGAAAATGCTGGAAATACTCTTCTAGACATTGGCCTCGGCAAAGAATTTACGAAGAAGACCCCAAAGGCAATCACAGCAACAACTAAAATAAATAAATGGGACCTGATCAAATTAAAAAGCTTCTGAACAGCCAAAGAAGCTGTCACAAGAGCAAACAGACAACCTACAGAATGGGAGAACATTTTTGCATGCTACAAATCCAATAAAGGGCTGATGACTAAAATCTACTCAGAACTCAGGAAAATCAACAAGAAAAAAAATCAAACAACCCTATCAAAAAGTGGGCAAAGGACATGAACAGAAACTTTTCAAAAGAAGACAGAATAATGGCCGAAAAACATGAAAAAATGCTCAACATCTCTAATCATCAGGGAAATGCAAATCAAAACCACAATGAGATATCACTTATCTCCAGTGAGACTGGCCTTTATCAAAAAGTCCCAAAACAATAAATGTTGGCTTGGATGCAGAGAGATAGGAACACTCATACACTGCTGGTGGGACTGCAAACTAGTACAACCTCTGTGGAAAGCAATATGGAGATACCTTAAAGAGATACAAGTAGAATTACCATTTGATCCAGCAATCCCATCACTGTGCATCTACCCAAAAGAACAAAAGACACTCTATGAAAAAGACACCTGCACCCGAATGTTTATAGCAGCACAATTCACAATTGCAAAGATGTGGAAACAACCCAACTGTCCATCAGTACATGAGTGGATTAATAAAATGTGGTATATGTATACCATGGAGTACTATTTAGCTTTAAGAAACAATGGTGATACAGTACCTCTTGTATACTCCTGGATAGAGCTGGAACACATTCTACTAAATGAAGTATCCCAAGAATGGAAAAACAAGCACCACATGTACTCACCATCAAATTGGTGTTAACTGATCAACACATAAGTGTACATATAAGAATAACATTTATTGGATGTTGGACAGGGGGGAGGGGGGAGGAGGGGATGGGAATATGCATACACAAAGAGTGCAATGCGCACCACCCGGGGGATGAACACGCTTGAAGCTCGGACTTGCGGGGGGCGGGCAAGGGCAACATACATAACCTAAACATCTGTACCCCCATAATATGCTGAAAAAAAAAAGTATCATGAATACTCTCAGGGAAATAAGAGATAATGGTATACCTTTGAAACAAGACTAGGAAACTATAAAAAGGAACGTTAAAGTTACAAAAAGAAAGATGTATTAGAAATTAGTAAACATGTTGATAATAAAGAAAAACTTAAAAGAAGGATCAGAAAATAGAGTTGAAGTATCCTCCTAGAAAGGAGAGTAAAATGACAGAGGAAAAAACAGGAAAAAAAAAATGAAGAGATTAGAGAACCAATCCAAGAGTTCCAATACCTGATTAACAAGAGTTTCCGAAAGAATGAACAGAAAACCAAGGGGAAGAAGTCATCAATAAAATAATTCAAGCAGTTTTCTGGCTCCTGGGCCAACTTGGTGGCTGCTCTTGGTTGGGGGTCACCCCACACCTAAGGCAGGAAGATGGTAGCCACGAAGAAGACCAAAAAGTCACTGGAATTGATCAATACTAGGCTTCAACTCATTATGAAAAGTGGCAAGTATGTGCTGGGGTACAAGCAGACTCTGCAGATAATCAGACACCGCAGAGCAAAATCGGTTATCCTTGCCAACAACTACCCAGCTTTGAGGAAATCTGAAATAGAGTACTATGACATGTTGGCCAAAACTGGTGTCTACTGCTACAGTGGTAATAGCATTGAATTGACCACAGGGTGAGGAAAATATTACAGAGTATGCACACTGGCTATCGTTAATCCCGGTGATTCTGATATTAAAGCATGCCAGGACAGACTGGTAAAAAGTAAATCACACAAAATTTTTCTTTATTAAAGCCTGCCAGAGGCTGCTTTAAAAACAAACAAAGCTATAATTTGACCTCAAACTCCTGGGCTCAGGTGATCCTCCTGCCTCACCCTCCCAAGTAGCTGGGACTACAGGTGTGTATCACCCCACCCAGCTGATTTTTTTTTTTTTAATAATTCTTAAAGACAGGGTCTCAATATGTTGTTCAGGCTGGTCTTGAACTCCTGGCCTCAAGCAATTTTCCTGCCTTGACCTTTCAAAGTACTGGGATTACAGGTATGAAGCACCACAGCTGGCCGGAAAGATTCTTTTTAACCTGACTGCTGGAGGATGTTCTCTGCCAAAACAAGAGAGTAAACCAAAAAAGAGAAAGAGATGAGAGATCTAACTTGGGAAAAAAACATAGGGAATTCCAAGGTTGGTAGTGAAGGAAAGTCTCAAGATGACAGCTGTGCAACAGCCTGGAAAGCCCTCAACCTGAGAGGAGGAAAGGGGTAGTGGTGGGGTGTAGGCTCTACTGAAGAGAAGGAAGGAAGTGACAGACCACCTAATGTTGGCCTGCCTGTTAGAAGGTGGGTACAAAGAAAATTAAGCAGATGAGGAGAAGAGGCAACTATTTCAGGAAAAACAAGAAGAAAAAAAGCAACCATAGTCCACGGTGCTCAACTGGAAATTGTATTTGCATAAACAAGTTATGTAAACACAGAAGTTTATTTAATCGAAAATTGTATTACCTTGGGAGGCGGGCACAGGAACAAAGGGGAGTGTGGTGTAAAATTTAGATGCTCATCTATCACAATAGGTAATTTTGTCTAAAAGTCACAGTTCTATGCAAATCACCTTGAAGTACTGAGATGTATACACCAGAAGAAATGGCCAAAAGAATCAAAAGTGGTTGCCTCTAGGAAGGGACAATGTAAGAGTGTGAGGAGGGATGCAGGGAACCACTGTGTTTTGTTATAAACTTTTAATACTATTCAACTTTTTAAATGATATGTATACCATTGATAAAATGATTGATTTTCTTAAAATATGTTATATTTTTTCAAAATGGAAAAACCAATGAGTCAACATGGTGATGGACTATCAATTCCTTCAGATAAGGGGCTAATTTTATTCTCCTCTTTGCCAGAATCTGCCTCACAGAGTGGGCACTCAACAGATGTTTGTCATCTGATGTTTGTCATTTGATGGCATCATTGATCAATTGAAACAAGCTGTCGAAAATATTAATGGGTTTCTTGAGCTACTTTGATAGAAAATTCTAGGAAAGAAATTAATAGCTAACATTCATTAAACACCTACTATGTGTCATTTGCTGTTTTAAGTGCTGGGTATGTGTCACATGCTTAATCCTCACAACAATCCCATTAGGAAAATATTGGCATTGTCTCCACTGTATAAAAAAAGAATCTGGTGGACAGTGAGGTTGTATAACTCACTCCAAGACCCACAGCTAGGAGTGTCAAAGCTGGCTCTAAACCCAAGCTGGTTGCCTCTGGAGTCTCTGCTCTTAACAGACAAGCTTTATAGCCAAGGAGATGTCCTGTGGTCAGGCCACAGCTGGAATATTCTGTTCTGTTTTGGACACTCACACATGTACACACACACACACACACACACACACACACACATACACACACATACTTCAAAAGGGGGATGTAATCACAGGAAGTTGAATAGGATATGAGGAGACTAAAAACCACGAAGGTTGGTGTGAGAAATAGGAATAGTTTTTTTATGATAGTCTAATCATGCTTGAAGGGGGATGATAAGAAGAGGGATTGAACTTGTTTTTCATGTCCCAAGGAGTAAAACCAGGACCAACAGTAGAGATTATTTGGAGCTATATTTTAATTTAAGGAAGAACTTTTCCAGAATTCCATGAGAAATCAACTACCTTAGAAATAGTCCCATTACTGAAAATCATAAGCTCATAAAGCTCCAGGGGTACAAGAAACTCTAAAGAGATTTCATCTAATCACCCTGAGGACACTTGGATCAGCTTCATAGCATCCTCCTAAAAGGTATTCTCAAATAGTCCAGAGACAACACACCCAACGGCACAATTTTTTTTTTTTTGTCAGAGTTACACATGCACACAGTTGAAGGGGTTTGAATAGTTCTATAAGTTTTATTAAGAAAAACAAAAGTCCTTCCCTTCAGGCATCCACTTTTAATTTTTTTAAGTAATTCTTTTAGAAAGATATACATCTATATTTCAAAATAACATGCTCATATTGCTATGTCTTGAATTTTCAGTACTAGGCTTTCTCCATTAACTACACACAATGTTAGATGAAGATTTTGTTCTTTCTTTCCCCACCCGCAATATACATACACATCCTCTACATCTTTTTATTATTCCAATATAGTTTGTGTAGTGATTTTGGTTAGATCAGTATTTTGTGTTCACATTATTATACTACATAAATATTATTTAAAGCTGAGTCATGATGTAAACCATGATTATTTTTCCTTTCCTATACAACTCTGTGTTTCCCCTGAA
The DNA here is from genome assembly GCF_000956105.1 of Propithecus coquereli. Classification (NCBI taxonomy): domain Eukaryota; kingdom Metazoa; phylum Chordata; class Mammalia; order Primates; family Indriidae; genus Propithecus; species Propithecus coquereli. The sequence goes on from NW_012152063.1 coordinate 7,683,803, forward strand.
GTGAATAAAACATCTTAGTTTTTGCCTTTGCTTGGTTTTCTACGTACTTATCAGCAGTTAGTTCAAACCCCTAATTTTCTGCCAAATGTCTGAATTTCTTCTTAAGACATTCAGACAGTGATATTCTAGCCATTTCACCTCTTTGAACAAGCCTCTCTCAGAGCCTCCTGGGTTGTTCTACTGTGGACTGGTTACCCTCCAAGCCTTGCGCAGAGTGGCCATCTGAGAGCTTCCTTTAGCAACACCTGGAGATTCCCTTCACCTTTCTCCCATTTTCGGTATCTCCTGTCCTTCTGTTTTTTGGTTTTCTCCATTGTTTTAGTGGTACTAAAGAGTAGCTTCTTGAGAAAGGTTGTGTGGGAAGTAAATTTTTGAATCTTTTCCAGACTAAATTTGTCTTTATTCTACCTTATACTTGATTCAAAATTGTATTCTAGCTTCTAGTGTGGCTGTTGAGAACTCTAGAGTCATTCTGATAGCTGGTTCTTTGTATATGACCTGTATTGTCCTACTTGAAGATTTTAAGATCTCCTTGTCTTAAGTGTTCTGAAATTTCACAATGTGATCTTGGGTGTAGGTCTATTTTCTTATATTGTGGTAGGTGTTCAATAGGCGATTTCAGTCAGGAAATCATGTCTTCCAGTTCTGGGAAATACACTTGAATTACTTTGTTGATAATTTCTTCTCTTTAGTTTTCTCTGTTTCCTCTTTCAAACACTCTTATTCAAATACTGTACTTCCTGGATTGAACTTCTAATTATTTTATCTTACTTTTTTTCTCTCGTTTTCTATCTCTTTTCTTTCTATTCTAATTTCTGAGATGTTTCCTCAACATTCTCTGCCAACCCTTCTATTCAAATATTCATTTTTGATGTTGTTATTAATTCCTAAGGGTTTGTTTTTGTTCTATTAGTTGTGTGTTCTAGCTTCTTATTTTCGTTTTTCAGTTAAAATATTCTATTTTCTATCTCTAAAAATATTAATTATTATTTTCCTTGAAGGTTTCTTTTCCTTGTATAATCTCCCCCCGACCCCAAGTTAGCTTTCTCCAGGTATTTCAGGTATTTATTTGACTGTTTTGGTCTCTATCTTTCATTTGAGGCTGTTCACAGTGATCTGATATTCCTTGGTTGTCTGCTCTGTAATAAAGGCATTAAAAAGCTAAGGAAGCTCTGACTTTTGAATGTGGCCTGTCCAATTTTGGTTACACTGTAAGGTAATCTAGCTGAGTTGTTTGTTAGGGAACCATCAGGTGTTTCTTCTTGAGCTGGTCAGGTACGCCAGAGTGTACTCTTCTGTTCTCTTTGAAAGTTGGGAGTCCTGGCTGACAGAGTTGAAGAGCCCAGGGGTGTTTTTAGATAATACCTCTGCCACTGCCCTCACCTATGCTTGGATCCTCTGTCCGAAGACTGTGTTTTATCCTTTCCAGAGGAAAAAAACTCCAGGCTTCTAGAGTTGGAGGTTGGAGCAGGGATGTAGCAATAATCTAGTATCTCTGAATTGTTGGAGGGAGGGGTTCAGGACTCTAACTACTTCTGAATTTTTCTGTCAGTCACTTAATTTTAGGCCTTCCGCTTCACTCTGATCCATAAGTAGCTGGTGCTGCCCATTTCAATGCCTCTGAGGGATTTGAAGTTAAGATCGAAGAATTCACAACTTTACCTACTACAAGTTTAACACTCATTTTTCCTAGATCTGTTAAGTCAATTACCACAATTACCATTGCCCATCTGCTTTCACCCTCACAATTGGCCTCCTCTCTCATTCTCCTATCCTTGAGGGTTTGTGCCCTTTAAAAACAATCTTTATTTTAGTTTTAGTGGTTTGGGGAGGGAGAAAGAACTAAAAGATGTGTCCAATTTGCCATCTTTTGCCCCCAAATCTCCTCCATTCCATTTTTGGGCAGTTATGGCAGAAAGTTCCTTCCTATTGGTGTGACCTCTTTGGAGAAAAACTGGCCATTCTATCAAAATTTTAAATGCAAATAACTTTTAATCCAGCAATTCTACTGCTAAAATTGTTCTAAATATATATTCATAAAAGTTGGGCAATATAAATTCATAATATATAAATATACAATAAATGTACATAAATATAAATACATGAAGAAACAAATAGGAAATAATCTAAATATCTATCAGCAGAAAAATGAAAAAATAAATTATAGTAAGTCATCCCTCAGTATTCATGGGAGCTTGGTTCCAGAACCCCAAATCCTAGGATAATCAAGTTTCTTGCATAAAATGATGTCGTATTTGCATATATCCTATGCACATCCTCCCACATACTTTAAATCATCTCTAGATTACTTAGAATACCTAATACAATGTAAATGCTATGTAAACAGTTGTTATACTGTATTGTTTAGGGAATAATAAGAAAAAAAGGTCTATGCATGTTCAGTACAGACACAACCATCCATTTCTTTCTGAGTATTTTTGATCTATGGTTGGTTGAATTCACTGATGCAAAACCCGCAGATACAAAGGCCGACTGTATATGCATATGATGTGAGACCTTCCAGCTGTTTAAAAGAAAGAGGTAGGTCTGTGTAGAGGCAGACAAGCAGAGAAACTAAAGACTATGAACTCTGAAGCCACGGTTCATAAGCCAGCTTTGCCACTGCATGACCACAGCCAAGTTCCTTAGTTTCTCTCTCTTCTGGGCATCTGTAAAATGGAGTTGAACTAGTTTCCTATGCTGTATGACAAATTACCACAAATTTAGAGGCCTAAAGCAGTACATATTTATTATCTCACTGTTTCTGTGAGTCAGGAATACAGGCAGGACTTAGCTGGGCCCTCTGTTCAGGGTTCCACATAACTGTAATCAAGGTGTCAGCTGATATGTGTTCTCATCTGGAGGAAAACTGCTTTCAAGCTCACTCAAGTTGTTCGCAGAATTCACTTCCTTGTGTCTGCAAGACTGAGGGACCCAGCTTCTTGCTGGTTATCAGCTAAAGGCCAACCTCAGCCCCTAGAGCTTGTCCTCAGCTTCTACAAGGCACCTTCAGTTCCAAGCAACATAGTCACTCCATTGAGTCAGCATAGTTTCTAAAGCTAGTCGGCTAGCAAGACAGAGACTAGTATAATGACTTGTACAATCATGAGAGTGACACTCATCACCTTTGCCTATTCTATTAGTTAGAAGAAAGTCACAGGTCCTACCCCCCTCAAGGGGAGGGGATTATACAAGGATGTGAACCCCAAGAGGCAGATACCATTTGGGGGGCCACCCTTGGATCAATCTGCTCCAGAGGTTAATAACAACAGAACAAATCTCAAAGGGCTGTTGTGAGGATTGAATGAGTTATTATATAGAAAGCAATTAGGCAATGCCTGGTTTATAGTTAGTGCCAAATAAATATTAGCAATTATTATTTTTATCATCATCACACCTGATGATTTATAAATATATTGAAGGAATATTATAAAGTGAAAAAGCAAGTTGCAGGACATTAGACAACATAATCTCTTTTATTTAAAAATTGTAAAACATACAAACATATGTTTAAACATAAGTATAGAAATTTTCTGTCAACTGTTAATTTTATGGGGCAAAATAAGGCTTCAAGAAGAATAAAGTACCTCTCTATATTGTATTGAAATATGTCCCATATTTAAACTACTGGTGACTATCACTTGGTCACTCTTCAATGAATGAGCTCCAGTTTTGCAGTGTTTGTCAAAAGGACTGCTATGAGCATTTGTAATAGGAGAATTCTTAATTGCGAAGGAATTTCCTGTGCTTTGAGATCATTTAAATGCCAAGGCCTCTGCCCACTAAGAGCCATCAGTGCCCTCCTACTCCTGTGACAACCCAAAATGCCCTCCACCATATTTTCAAAAAGCTTTTGGGTCAATGGCGAGGTTTTCTGTCCCTGGTTGAAAATCACTATGACCCTTTAAAAAAATGGTACCCAGAACTGCTGCACAGGTGGGAAGGTGGCGTGTCCCAGAACACTTAAGAGCCCTTCAAACACTGAGATTCGAAGAAATTACTCATCCAACCCAACTGTATTTTGGCTGCTCAGTCCACCAGTGCCTGTAGAAACTAGAAATTTTCTTCTAAACCCACACTTCTGGGCAAGATCCTAACCTCCAAACCTGTTTAATTCAATTCAGCAATAATTTATTTGGATTTTATGCACAATGCATTGGACTTGATGCTATGAGAGGGAAAAAAATGGAATTTTAAGTTACGGTCTCTCTCTCAAAGAGCTTCTAGTCCAGTTGGAGTGGATAAGATGAACCTATCAGAAACAGTAGGAAACAATACAAGGCAGAGCATGATTAAGGGCCACACTTCTTCTACCACCAGTGATACCACTTGCTAATGTTTCTTTATGACTTATCCTATGGCTCCTTCATGGTTTTCCACCTTAAGAGAAAAAGAATACATCCATCCCACACCATGGCAAAGGGGAAGGGTTATCCAGATTAATTTAGGCCCATCATGACTTAGTCTAGGAACAAGTGTGGATCTATCCCACTAAATGTCAGGAGTGTCCCCCTCCAGTCATTGTGACAATCATGAAATGTCCCCACACATTTTCAAATACCTTTGGGAGTTAAGTACTGCAAAGGTTGAGAACTACTTTGTTTTTTTAAAAGGTAGCTGCTACACAGTGGAAGATAAGCAGAATAGAATTTGGGGACATAACTATAAAATTCAGTCCTATATCATCCCCATTTTAGAGGTGAGAAAACTGAGGCTCAGAAAATCTAAGTAACTTGCCCAAAGCTACTTTGTGATCAAAGGCAAGTCTTTAAACCTCTCTAATTCCCAACTACTTCTTATTTTTTTATTTCAAAATATTAAGGGGGTACAAATGTCTTTGTTACATGTATAGCTTTTATAATGCTTAAGTCAGGGCTTTTAGTGTGACCATCACCCAAATAGTGTACCCAATAGGTAAGTTTTTACCCCTCCCCCTTCTTGATTTCCAATGACCTTTATATCTCTTTATGCCCATGTGTGCTCATTGATTAGCTCCCAAATATTAGAAAGTACATGTAGTGTTTTTTTTTTCCATTCCTGAGACACTTTGCTTAGTATAATATTCTCCAGTTCTGCCCAGGTTGCTGCATAAATTATTTCATCACTTTTTATGGCTGTGTAGTACTCAATGGCATATATATACCACATTTTCTTAATTCACTCATGAATTGATGGACAGTTTAATTCCACATCTTTGCAGTTGTGAATTGTGTTGCAATAAACATTCTAGTGCAGGTGTCTTTTTGATAAAACGACTTCTTTTCCTTTGGGTAGATACAGTGGGATCGTTGGGTCAAATGATAAGTCTACATTTATTTCTGTTTTCCATAGAGGTTGTGCTAATTTGCAATCCCACCAACAGTATGTAAGCTTTCCTTTCTCACTACATCCATGTCAGAATCTATTGTTTTTTGACTTTTTGATAATGGTCATTCTGACAGAGATAAGGTAGTATTTTGTTGTGGTTTTAATTTGCATTTCCCTGATGATTAGTGATGTTGAGCATTTTTTCATATGTTTGTTGGCCATTTGTCCATCTTCTTTTGAAAAACTTCTGTTCATGTTTTTTGCCCTCTTTTTAATGGGGTTATTTGTTTTTTCTTGCTGATTTATTTGAGTTCTTTGTAGATTCTGGATATTAGCTCTTTATCAGTTGTATAGTTTGCAAATATTTCCCCCTGTTTTGTAGGTTGTCTATTTATTCTGTTGATTGCCATGCTAGAGTGAAGTAGCATCATCATAGCTCACTGCAATCTTAAGTCCCTGGGCTCAAGCAATTCTCCTGCTTCAACCTCCTGAGTAGCTGGGACTGCAGGTGCATGTCACGACACCTGGCTAATTTTTTTGTCTTTTTGTAAAGATGGGGTCTCACTCTTGTTCAGCATGGTCTCAGACTCCTGGCCTCAAGTGATCTCCCTGTCTCAGCCTCCCAAAGTGCTAGGATTACAGGAGTGAGCCACCATACCCAGCAAGAAGCTTTTTAATTTAATCAAGTCCCATGCATTTATTTTTGTTGTTGCTATAATATATTTGCCTTTGGGGTTTTAGTCATTAATTCTTTGCCAAGGCCAATGTCTAGAAGTAGCACATTGAATTCGATAGCACATTGCAAAGATAATTCACTATGATCAACTGGGTTTCATCCCAGGGATGCAAGGATGGTTCAACACATGAAAATCAATAAAAGTGATTCACTACATAAACAGAAGGAAAAACAAAGACCATATGATCTTCTCAATAGATTCAGAAAAAGCATTTGACAAAATCCAGTACACTTTCATGATAACAACACTTAAAAAACTAGGCATAGAAGGAACATACTTCAGAATAATAAAAGCCATATATGACAAACCCATAGCCAACATCACACTGACTGGGGAAAAGTTGAAAGAATTCCCCCTAAAAACTGAAACAAGACAAGGGTGCCCACTGTCACCGCTTCTATTCAACATAGTACTGGAAGTCCTGCCAGAGCAATCAGGCAAGAGAAAGAAATAAACGGTATCCAAATCATTAAAAAGTAGGTCAAACTACCCCATTTCACAGACAATATGATCTTGTATGTAGAAAATCCTAAAGACTCCACCAAAAGACTCCTAGAATAGATAAATAAATTCAGCAAAGTCTCAGGTTACAAAATCAATGTACACAAATCAATAGTATTTCTATATACTAATAACAGTCAAGTGGAGAGTCAAATCAAAGACCCAATGCCATTTACAATAGCTATGAAGAAAATAAAATACCTAGGAATATACTTAACCAAGGAGGAGAAATATATCTATAAGGAAAACTACGAAACACTGGTGAAAGAAATTGCAGATGATACAAACAAATGGAAAAATATTTCATGCTCGTGGATTGTCAGAATCAACATTGTTAAAATGTCCATACTGACCAAAGAGATTTACAGATTCAACACAATTCCCATCAAAATACCAACATCATATTTCACAGATCTAGAAAAAATAGTTCTACACTTCATTTGGAACCAAAAAAGGGCCCAAACAGCCAAAGCAATCTTAAGCAAAAAGAACAAATCTGGAGATGGTACATTACCAGTCTTCAAATTATACTACAAGGCTATAGTAACCAAAACAGCATGATACTGGTATAAAAGTACAGACATAGACGAATGGAACAAAATAGAGCGCTCAGAAATAAAACCGTATACCTATAACCAACTGATCTTTGACAAAGAAGACAACAACATACACTGGGGAAAGAAGCCCTATTCAACAAATGGTGCTGGGAAAACTGGATAACCACAAGCAGAAGAATGAAACAGGTCCCCTATCTCTTGCCATATATAAAAATTAACTCAAGATGGATAAAAGACTTAAATGTAAGGCATGAAACCATAAAAATACTTCTTCTATTATAGGGAGCTACCATCAGGAAGTTTGCAAATTTTGTAAGCTTTATGTAAGGTGAGCACACACGTTTGAACATATGTGTGCAGTTATAACCTACCTCCATCCCAGAAGAGAACAATGAAAACCTTAGAGATGATATCAAATGACCTCTACCAAAATTGTCTCAAATATTATAATTTACATTCCTTCCTGACTTAATTTCTGTCCCCAGTGGCCCCAGGGAAAGGACAGAAATCAATTAGTTGGCAATTGTAATAGGTTAGCCCTTAAGATATGACAGATGAATTCGATGTAATCCCCAAGGGGGAATATCTGAGCAAACTTGAAAGGAACTGGTGTGAGCATTGTGTGCTCTGCCTCTCAATCAGTAAGCCCTGAATTATCTCAGTGTCTCGCTGCTTATCTCATTCCTCTCCTCTTGATCTTGCCACTGCATGGGGCAAGTTTGCTATAACTGCCTTCCTAGCAATGTTCTACTCATGCACAGGAGCCTCTTCCAAAAACATATCCAAATTCCCGGAAAACCCTTCCTCACCCTATGAGCAGGCTTCCTCATCCCGGTTCCCGAAGCCCCAGCTTGGTGTTCACGTTTTCACTGATTAATCAGAAAGAGAAGGTGTTTTCCGGGTGTCTTACTCTACCACACACTCACTGAAGGCAAATATTTCCCAAAGAATAGCTATTTATTGCTTGGCCTTTTACCTTCCAGCCTTCATCATTCTTTCCAAAGTCTAACGAGGGTGGAAATGGTGTCCCACTTTTGCAAAGTACCCAGCATAATGCTACATTCTTTCTTTCTTTATTCAATCATTTATTCATTTAACAAATGGACACTGGGCATCTCCTCTGTGCAAAGCTCTGTCTTCTGGGAATTTATAGGTAAGTGGGAGATAGAGAGTGCAGACAGTTATAATCCAAGACACTTGCCTCCCTGGAGCTGCTTTTAAGATCACTCATGTTGTTTGCAGAATTCATTCCTTGTGTCTGCAAGACTGAGGACCCTATGCTTAAGGGAGAGGGAGTCAGGGAAGAGTTCTCAAAGGAAGTAGCACTGAGGCTGCTCCACTCTTCCCAGGTGGACAGGAAGAGGGCATTTCAGAAAAATTAAACAGCAGCACAAAGGCATAGCATATGGCGTATTCATATCAGATGTACGAATGTCTGATAGTTCAGCATTACTGATGCTCGAAGTTTGAAGAGAGAGTGGCAGGGTAATAAGGCTGGTCAAGTAGTCAGGGGCCAGATTATGAAAGGTTTGCATTCCAGGTTAAGAGGTTGAAATGGGGAGCCACTGAAGCAATTTGGGATTTTCGTTTTGTTAAATTAATTAATTTTGTTTTAATTGACAAATAAAAATTGTATATATCATGTACGTGATGTTTTGGAATATGTATACACTGTGGAATGGCTAAATTGAGCTAATTAACATGTGCATTACCTCACATACTTACCATTTTTTGTGGTGAGAACACAAAATCTACTCTCTTTGCAATTTTCAAGAAAACAATATGTTGTTATTGACTATAGTCACCACATTGTACCAGAGATTTCTTGAACTTATTCCACCTACCTAACTGGAATTTTGTATCCTTTGACCAACATCTCCCCACCCTACCCCAGCCCCAGTGAAGTATTTTGAATCAGAGGATGACATGATCAGATCTTGTGTCAGAAAGATCACACTTCCCATCTCCACCCTCACCCCCGTGCTCAGCAGTAGGAACAGAGCAGATGAAGGGGAATGGACAGGGAGGATTTGAGGCAAGACCTGGCAGGCTGTGATGGGGTCTGAACTGAGCAGTGACCATGCAAGTGGAGATAAAGGAACAGATCAAGGAGAATTTGATGAGGCTGAAGTTGCTGGTGAGGGTGAGGGAAGACTTCACCTCATCAACATATATACTACAGGAGGGTGAGCATATTTGGAGGCGAAGAGGGCCTGAGTCCACTTTGAGACCTGTTGACTTGGAGATGCCTGTGGGACACACAAGTAGAGATAACCAGGACGGGTTAAGGGCTCCTTCCAAGGTTAGCTTGGGATGAACATATGTGGCAATCACACCCATAGAAATGTGGTGGCTGAAGTCACAGCAGATGATGATGGAATTCCCCAGGGCTCTCCCTGAGCTGGGGGAGGAGAAAAGAGAGCCCAGGATAGATTCATGGGAACATACAAAGAAGTCATCTGGACACTACAAAGACATTGAGACAAACAATAAATGTGGTTGACTGCTCCTTTGGATCCTGGCATTGTTTCTTCTGTTTCATACAACACAGGTGTGGAGAAATTGGACTAATAATATCTTGTACATTGCTATATTTGGGGGCTTAAAGTAGTATGCACAGTAAAAATTTCAGTAAACTATGATTCCTTCTCTGCTCAAATCAAGGTATAACATGCTTGCCCTACAGCTATGTGGCACTGTTTGCATAGGTGTCTTTGCGTGGGCCCAGTTACATTACTCTGTGAGTAAGGGTAGAGTTGGGGAAAGACACACAAGGACTATTTCCCTTTTCTGGAGCTGCATATGTTGGGTGAGGGGGCAGAGGAGGAGGGTGTGAATATCAAGACATTGAGCTAAAGGACACATGATGTCAAGAGTGGTAGAGGCAAATCTCCAGGGACAGACAACAGAGGAAAAGACAAAGATCTCAGTGACATATGGGAAAAGGGATTTTCCCCCTTTATTATAATAGCCGTGTGTGTGTACATGCACACACATGCACATGTAGCTAATGGAACAGATTTAAAACCCCAGTTGCCATCATATGATGAACATATATTTATTTAAGCCTTGATTTTTATCATGTAGGACTTCTTCATTCATAGAATTGGCAAAATCTGATCTCTGCTATTAGAAATTATGATGGTGTTTACATCTGGAGGGCAGTTATCGACTGGAAAGGAGTTGGACTGAGTTGTATGGGGTAATAGAAATGTTCTATATCTTGATCTGTGTGGTGGTTAAATAAATAATACATATGTAAAAATTCTTCACACTGAACATCTAAGACTTGTGCGCTTTACTGTATGTAAATTCCATACCAATAAAAATAGGTAATCTAAAACAAATTAAATATAGCATACATTCTTCATTCTTCCCCACCCCCCACACACATAGACATACACACAACAGATGGATACACAATAAGGTCTACGTTGCCCAGGAAAGAAAATGAAATCAAAAGAGGACTAATCCACTGGAAATTCAGGCAAGTGGAAGGAACTGGAGAATCCCACGAGATCCAAGAGCTGATGCAGTGAAAAAGGGAATGATAAAGCCGAGCTCAGGGTGGGTGTCACCAAGGTGAAGTAGCCCTGCTAGATGGCAAAGTCCAAGGTAGGGCTGTTGGCATGAGAGGCTGCAATGGAAAGACGGTGAAGATCGTTAGAACTGAGGTCTCCAAGACAATGAAACATTAGAAGCATCCACTACGTGGTCACTAAAGGTCCCCAAGAAGAGAGCAGGAGGAGTAGTTCTAGATGTCAAAGATCTTAAAGCATCCGGAGAAGGAGCCAAGGGATGAGACAGCAGCTTGAGATGACAGCAAACCACTCCAGTGATTCATGAATGTTTTTCGGTGAGAGAGAAGGGGCAAATTGAAGTAACTGATACAGGGTATAGGGTACTCCTTGAGAAATGGAATTAAGTGAAAATGGAAAGTTAAAGGTTAGTGTTATATTCTTGAGAAGGAAGGGAGAATTGTTGGTGTTAGGTCACCTTCTGTTTGCCTCTGTGCTATCCAACACTAACAGACTAGCTAGACACCCCCAACTTCCCCACACCAGCTAGGAGTTCCTTAAGGACAGTGCCCCTCACAATGCCTGGGGTGAAATGAGGGTTCAGTGAATGAAAAGAAGAAAGAAAAGAAAAGAAGGTAGATAGCAGGGGAGGGTCTAAATTCTAAGGAAAACATCAGGTTACAATTGTTTTAAAGTAAATTAAACTATGTCATAGTAGAATAAGTGGGGTCCAAAATTTTAATGCTGCAAAATACAGAACTATGACACTGAAAGTTTATTGGAAAATATTTTAAAATTTAAAAACATTTGTATTTATTAGATGTTTAGGCAATTGACTTATAAATACTGAAATAAATACTGAAAAAAATTTGATACTGACCAAGTATCAAATGATCAGAAGGAAGTCACTTTCTAGCCCCTCCCCCAAATATAAATACTATAATGAGCCCACATCCCCAAGAAGTAGGGTTGAAATGAGGGTGGGAGGCAATTGGCAATTGTATTATATTAGATGTGATGTTATTGTGGGTGGAGTGTCCCAAGTTTTACTGTATCAAACAGAGTGTGATTCAAGAAGCATCATCATCATCACCTCCACCACCACCACCCATTATCATCATGATCACACCCACTCCCCTGCAAAGAATGTTGTTTTTCAAAGTTTCTAAGTGGCCCCAATGGAAACCAGAACCTGCATGTGCCTAGATAGGAATCAGAAGCTTAATCAACCTGTAAAAATTTCTTCTAGGAATTCAGATAAGTTTTCATAGATGACCCTCTGTTTCAACGGACACAGAATAGCAGAGTCAAGGGAGGAGAGCAGAGGAGACAGCAACTCCGAAGAGTCTGGCTGGGAGAAACTTGTCAAGCTCAGCATGGTCTTCTCACAAGTTCTCTGGGCTCTTTCCTCTCTTCAGCTCTTCATCTTTCTCTACCTTCCTACTTGTTGGTCTCATCAGGGCAGAAATCATTCTAATAAATCAAGGAATCAGAGACTAATTAAACCAGCTCCCCAGGGAATTGTGGAAAGAGGGCAGTGTCATGAGGGAAGGTTATCTCTAAAGGTGAACTTTAGGCATCAAGGAACTAGATCTGATAGCTGTTTGGAAAACTGGAATTGCACCATCTAGGCACCTATCTGTGATAGTATCTGAGTCAACTCATCAGTATCCAGGGGTCTCCTAGAGAGTTCAGTCTCAGTTGTTCCAGCCCCTCTACAACTGGGCACTATGCCAGGGATTGATTTCACAGCCTCGTTTGCAGTCTGTTTTCCAGCTTGTACGAATTGAGATACACTGTATTTGGAGATTTTTTTAAATATTTTAAGATGTCCTCTGAAGTACATGAAAATATCCTTCCATGAGGCCCCACCAGGGTGAAAAACTTTTGCTGTCAGCATCTCCTTGGGGCTACTTTATAAAAACTATAATAAAATGCATACCCACCCATAATCTTAGAAATTGTGAACATTTTTATTTAATGTTTGAAAATGTGGGACATGTATAGGGAAGGTAAACATGTATATAAAGGTCAGTTCTTTAATAGGAAAATCATAGTACAAAATAGCACAGGTAAGACCAAACAATTAATTAAAATCAAGTGTTCAGTCATTTTCATATGTACTCAGTCCATGTCTGCTTAATGTCACTATCATAAATGTGTCCTAGATTTAAATGCAAAGCATTTCTTCCTGATTAAACTGAAGATGTAGTGATTTATACACTTTATAATATAATCTGATAATAAAAAATACTTAATTTCTTTTAAAAGCACCCAAATTCATTCACCTACACCATGTGGAAAAGAAAGAATTCCAGATAAGAACTTAGTTGAAGCAGTAATAGACAAAGAACAAAAACTTGGAGAAGCTCCTTAATTACTTTTGCATAAAATGCAGGGTCTTGCAAAACATTTAAAAATTTATTCACTCAACGTCACAGATTCTGTCAGCAAAACCTTATTCAATAAAATATTTGCTTTTCTAACTCATGCAGAGTTTCTTCTTCCTCAATTTAAATAAACTGAATAGGCCTGGTGATTAATCTAGAAGGATTATACTGTATAAGAATAATACCTTAGAACAACTAACAGGAATGACTTGTTATATTATCTCTGGGCAGAATTTCTATATCCCAAATAGTTATGAGTTATGATTGACTGGAGTAATAGCCCTAGTTACACAGTAAACTGTTGTTCTTAAAGGGAGATTTGTGGACTGCTTCTTTCAAAACTACAGCTCTCCAGGCCCCTCCCCAACCCCTATGAATTGGAATTTCTGAAAGTAGGGCTCAAGAATCTGTATTTTTATTTTGTCTTTTGTAGAGATGGGATCTCGTTATGTTGCCCAGGTTAGTCTCGAACTCCTGGCCTCAAATGATCCTCCTGCCTCAGCCTCCCAAAGTGATGGGATTACAGGCATGAGCCACCACTCCTGGCCAATCTGTATTTTTAAAGGCACTCCAGGTGATTCTTACGAACACTAAAATTTGAGAGCTACTGAATTAAAACTATATTTCTTCATATTCCTTTTGGATTTCACAGAGTAATGAAATTTGCAACTTCCACTATTTCTTTCAGTTTATAAAACATCAGGGGAAAAAAATCAAGTAAAATTAGCTGAAATGTCACTGCTATCATGTGGTGGCTGTGTTACTGGGGATTAAGCAATTTGTATATTCTCCTGAATTTTGGTTTTTTCCTCTCAAAATAGGGACAACAGTATCTATTTCATAGGATTTAGGAGAATCATACAGATCATACATTAGGAAATCATACAGATTAAGTCATGCTGGACACAAAACAGTAAACAGCTCCACACTTGATCAATTACATGCACAAGGGATGTGGAATGATTTTGCACAGGAGGTGACAAAGTCTTCGTGATTTTGTTCAGTGACAAATCTGCTCTTAATTATAACACCAAACGTGGAATAGTTGCCTCCAATAAACAGCCAATATTCCCAGTAAAAAACGAAGTGAGACAAGAATGTTCAGAACCACTGCAAATATTTAACATTCTAGATGTTGAGAAGTAGTGAGATAAGAAAAAAAAGTATAAATGTCACAAAAGAAGCCAAGAAATATTTTAATGATATGATTACTAGTGAAACTCATATCAAGTAACATCTATTATTACAAATAGGACAGTTTAGTAAGGCAAACAGTTAGAAAATATACAAAAGGCTTTCTTTCATTATAATGTAAATTTTAATAACAGCAAATTTTACATGTAATGGAAAAATATTCTATACCCAAAGCACAACAAAACATAAAATACATAGGAATGAATCTAAAAGGAAATATATAGGACCTGAATATTTTTTAAAAATCAAAATTTTTTATGTTTTATACCACAATTTTTAAAAAAAGATCAACCTCCGTGGGGAAAAAATTCCAAATTTTACTGAAATATGTACAACATCTGCAAAATAGACATAAATTAACTTACTGAATGAGAAACGTCAGACTTGTAAAATGTCAATTCATTCCATAATGGTTTGTACATTTAATGCAGTTCCAATTAGAATTTTAAAAATGTTTTCCGAAATTTGAAAAAATTATTCCAAAGTTAATGAGATGTGATAGCTAAGAAAATAATGAAAAAGACTAATAACAAAGGAAGCACCTTCACTGCTAGACAGTAAGATATATTTTAAAGCTATAATAATTTAAACGATGTGGTGCTGGCATTAGGAGATATAGTGAGCTCAGTGAAATGGAACAGAAAGTCTAGAAACTGACAAATATGCACAATTACTAGCCATATAATAAAGATGACATTTTAAATAAATAGGAAGATGAGGATTATTCAATGAATAGGATTGGGATTTCTTTTAAAAAATAGTATAGAATTTTAATGTTGATGTCTTAAGTTCAATCTGTTTACCAAAATTAATTCCATTTCAATTGTACAGTCAAATTTTTTTTTTTAGACTGGGCACCATGGCTCACACCTGTAATCCTAGCACTCTGGGAAGCCGAGGCTGGAGGATAACTTGAGGTAAGGAATTTGAGATCAGCCTGAGCAAGAGTGGGACCCCATCTCTACTAAAACTAGAAAAACTTAGCTGGGCATGGTGGCGCATGCCTGTAGTTCCAGCTACTGGGGAGGCTGAGACAGGAGCATTGCTTGAGCCCAGGAGTTAGAGGTTGCTGTGAGCTATGACGACGCCACTGCACTCTAGCCCTGGGCGACAGAGGGAGACTCTGTCTCAGACCTTGCAGGAATGAATGGTCAAATTTTTTAAAATGAAAAAGTAAACAAAACCCTGAATGAAAACGGGGTATTTACATAATACTAGAATAAGAAATGACTTTGCATGTATTACACCATGGCAGAAACGATAAAGAAAAAAAATGATAAATTTGGTTTTATAGGTCAAAAAGCCATACACAAAATAAAGAAAAATAGGGCAAAGTTTTTGCAACACAGATGACAAAAAGTCAATGTCCTTACTATATAGAGTGTATCTTAAGTACACATAATAACTCATACTTAATTAGCAGTTATACACATATACTGTTTAAAATGCTTTGCATATGTTAACTTATTTAATCTTCACAACAACCCTCTGAGGTAGGCATGATTCTTCATTCTACAGATGAGAAAACTGAGGCATAGAAAGGCTAAGTAACTTACCCAGGGTCATATAGCTAGTAAGAGGTAGAGTGGGGTTTGGGCCCCGGCAGTGTGGCTCCCAGCTGATAACCACTCTGCCATGTTGCCGGTGAGTTAGTGGAGTTTCTGTACTAACACAGAGAAATTGGAAAAAAGATGAACAACATAGACAAAGCACCAAAAACTTAAGGAATCAAATTACCAAAAAGTATATCTGACCATGAAATGCATATAAATATATTCAGACTCATAAGCAAAAAAATAGCATATTAAACACTGAGATACCATTTTATTATACCTATCAAACTGACAAATATTTTTAAAAGTTAAGTGCCCAGTGTTGGCCACAATACTGAGAAATGGACACTTTCATACACTGCTGATGGGAAAGCAATCTGGTACCACCTTCACGAAGGGCAGTGTGGCAATATTTATCCAAAGTCTTAAAACGTGCATGCCCTTGGACCCTAAATTTCACTTCTAAGAATTTATTCTGAAGAAAATGTCAAACGAGTGCAAAGATATCTTTGCAATTCGTTGCAATATTACATATGACAGAAAAAATAAAAATAATCTACATTTATAAAATTGAGCTAATAAAACTTACTAAGCTAATAAAAAATAATGTTGTAGAATACATTCCTTTTTTTTTTTTTTGAGACAAGTTCTCCCTCTGTCATCAGGGGTAGAGTGCAGTAGTGCCCTAATAGCTCTCACTACAGCCTCAAACTCCTGGGTAGACTATATTCTTGACATGAAAATATGGAAAGATAAATATAACATAT
Organism: Propithecus coquereli; assembly: GCF_000956105.1. Classification (NCBI taxonomy): domain Eukaryota; kingdom Metazoa; phylum Chordata; class Mammalia; order Primates; family Indriidae; genus Propithecus; species Propithecus coquereli. Next base: position 7,700,327 of record NW_012152063.1, read on the forward strand.
TGCCAAATTTTAAAATGTATAAAACAGGAAGTACGGTATGATAGCTCTTTTGTAATATAAATTAAAATGCCTAGAAAGATTAGGTAGATAGATAGATAGATGGAGATACAGATATAAAAATAATAATAGTGGTGACTTCTGGGTAGTTGAATTATAAGTAGTTTTTCCCTTGTGCTTTTTGGTGTTTTCCAAATTTTCTCTATTGATCATGTTCTGTAAATAGGGGGGACAACACTCATTCTTAGGAAAAAGGAAAAAAAAATCAGGAAGCATTTTTCCAGCCAAGGAATGGACAAAACAATGTCAGGTTGCTAGAGGAAAAGAGAGCAGAGCAGAAGAAGAATGTGAATAACAAGAGGAGAAGACATTTCTAAGTGACAAGTGACAACTGGCTTATTGCAGACTCCTTTGATGGGACACTAAGGCTCCTTAGCAATGCAGTTAGCAAAAATTCTAGAGAACCGTTTGAAAGAGCTCAAAACCAGGACAAGAAGGACATTCTTCATTCAAGAATTCGGCCACCCCCACGCTGACTATTAATAGCATGGCCAAGAACAGGGCAGCATAAACACAAGTGAGAGGTGAGATCTGAACCAGAAGGAAAGGAAAACAATTCTCATAACCATCTTTGGAAAAAACCTGATTCACCAGTGCCGTGGGCCAGGAGGAACAGGAGTTGGTATCATTCCTACTGCAAATGATTTAATAATGTATTATACCTAATTGTGTGAGTGTTAAGTATGTAGTAAATTATGTTGAGCTCAAATTCCATGGGACATGCTTCTCCAGTCTCAAGTGATCTTTTGTGTTGTCTTCAGAGGTTAGAGCTAGAGGTTCCTCCACATGTCTGGATGAGCCCTGTCTGACTTCACATCAACATTTCTGGTTGCTGGATTGGCTAACCTTCACAAAATGCTGTTTTAACAATGGATTATACTAAGTTGGAGGGTTTCTTAAGAAGAAAGCTTCTGGCACAATGCCAGCAGTCATAAATGTTGTTGAATTTATATTGTAAGCCCTGCAAACAGGTTGTAGTTACTGGAGCTAGAGGTTAGAGGTTGGACGCAAGAGAGGAAAAAAAAAAAAATGAAGTCTTTCAGCAGCAACAAAATACCACCACTTTCAATTTCTACCACTAGTTAGATTAGAATAATTGAATGTTCGATCACAAATTTCAACACTAAAGGAGAATAATTTCAGTGTCAGAAAGGAGCTTTGAAATTATTCAATGATGTAGAGGGGGAAATGCATCACAGAGGAATATTCTTTTAGTTTGAAGAATAAAGATAGAAGTGATACAGGAAGCCTGTGGAAGATTATTAGGTTACGGAGAGTGATTGAATCTCTCTCCATATTCATAATAGCAAAGAAGAGGAAATCATCTCAGCTAAGTAAAGCAAGAACCTTCTGAATTGCAAAAGGGTCTGACACTCCAATGGTTTTCTGAAGATGGTCATGGAGCCCTCCCTCTCCCAGACACATTTAAGAGCAAGAGGATGTCTAACTCCCTGTCTGGGGTGGCGGAGGGGAAGCCTCCCTAGTGATAAAAACATGTACTCATGACGTTATATGGGGCTTTCTGGTCCTGTGTTTCTATAAACAATGGAGAGAGACTTATTTTTAGATTCTTAGCTATTACCTTTCTGTGCTGACCTTACAAATATTCATCAGATATCCCTCCATCCTGTGAAATGTTTTTCCTCTTTATTTTTATGGAGCTATTTTACTACTAGCTTGGGGATAAGAAAAGATATGTAGGTAAGTTATCCCAGCTGCTGCTTTATCAGAAAGGACTCTTTCCCCCAGCAGAATAATAATAACTATTAACACCTGCAGGCACCCTCAACAGACTGTGCACATTCTCAACTGTCCCCACCCTGTCTTCAAAGCAGCTGCTGCTCCTGAAGATTGTCCGCTAGGGAATAAAAGGAAAGAATAATGTGGAGAGAGAAAACAATTTCTTAGTTCTTTATAAAAATGGGAATATATGTGTGTGTGTAAATATTTGGGCTGGATTAGACAGTACTTTTATAAGGTTGGGGTTGAAGACATATTATAGAAACTCAGAATGAAGTTAAACAAGGGTCAGGAGAGAGGTAGCACCGATCTAAAAACTAAAAATCAACTTGTTTCTTGCCATAAAACTACTTTCTCCCTTAAAACAACTTTTTATCATTCTAATAATTAGCTACAATTTTAGCAGGATTGGTTGGTCGTTTTTATTTCTGGGACACATGTGTGGTCCTGTTTATGTAAATGACTCTTTTTGCCAAATACAAAATGTGGCCAACATAGACATTCTTCTCACCTGCTCCTTCATCAGACACTTCTGGATTCGTCTTCCTTTAGAAGGACAAACGTCTTTGATGTATACAGCAGCCCTCAGAATTGATCAAGAAATTATCTATCCACTCTTATAAATCATTATATCTATTCACTCTTAAAAGACAGCGACCCGGAAGAAAAACAAGCAAAGGACATGAACATATAGAGGACCCTAGCTAATCAAATAGGGACAAGATTCTCACCACCCATGAATAATAACAAAAGAGTAAAGCTAAAAAACTGATAATATTCAACATTGATCCAAGTGTGGAAAAGCAGGTATGGTTTGTGAGAGTATAGACTAGTGTAATTTCTCAGAAGAGAAATTTGATAGCACTATCAAATCTTTAAATGCATATACCTTTGCCCCAGAAAGCTCACTTCCGGATATTTATCTTGCAGATATAATATGGCAAAAGTCTATGTTCAGAGATATTTATTAAAGCTATATTTGAAATAGCAAAAAAGAAAAATCTGGATACAGCTTTTAAGTATTCATCAATAAGAGGGACTAATTACAGCAACTATGGTAACTTCATATTGTGGAATATTATATAATTCCTTAAAAAGATTAGAAAACTGTCTATAAACATATTTTAATTAAATTGTATTTAATATCCATATATGAATTTATTTTTAAGGTTAAATGATATTAAAAGCCTTAAAAAATTCCGCAATTTTCCATTTCACCTTTCCCTAGTTCTCCAGTGCCTTCCCTGAAAACAATCCACATCTCACTATTGTATTAATAACTGTCCTATCTTCTGGCATTCACACATGCCAGAACTGTTGTTTCTGGGAAACATGTGGTCCTATTTATTTAAATGATTTTTTTTAGCAAATACAAAATATTAAAGTATAATGCAAGCCACATATTTAATTTCAAATTTTCTAGTAGCCACATTTTTAAAAATTAAAAGAAACGGGTAATACAAACTTTAATAATATCTTTTATACAATCTGATATATTCAAAATATATCATTTCAACATGTAATCAATATAAAAATGTTTAATGAGGGGTTGTACATTTTTTCTACTAAGTCTTCAAAATTCAGTGAGTAGTTCACACTAACAGCATATCTCAGTTTGGACCAGCCACATTTCTAGTGACCAATAGTCACATGTGGCTAGTGACTATCATGTTGAATAGCATAGCTCTAGACAAAGAATACTGCTGTCTTTTGATTCATTATTGACTTCCTATTATGGGTAGATGAAGGTCCAGCTCTCCTAAGACTGGGCTTTGTCTCTCATGATCTTGTGACCTTGTAATACAT
>NW_012152063.1:7703979-7709257 GCF_000956105.1 Propithecus coquereli
TATATATATATTTTTAGTTGTCCAGATCATTTCTTTCTATTTTTTAGTAGAGACAGGGTCTCGCTCTTGCTCAGGCTGGTCTCGAACTTCTGACCTTGAGCGATCCACCCACCTCAGCCTCCCAGAGTGCTAGGATTGCAGGCGTGAGCCACCGTGCCCGGCCACATTATACTTTTTTGATTAACTAAATATTCAGTATTTACATTATATGTCCATGCAAATATTAATCACAGCCAAACACTGTCGTATGCTGTGATAATGTGCTTCCTCTCTCATTTTTTCTTGTTTTGTTTTTCCTGAATTTAATAATTGCCTTGTTTTTTTATTAGCTTGAGAATCTTTATACCTATTATACTAATTCTTCTACTCCATTCGATGGCCTTTTTAGGACAGTGTTCCACTAGTCAGTCCCATCAGGTAATCTATCAGTTTCCAATGGTCTCCTATCTTCTACTTGTTTGCTTTATACTCTCAGTCTGTTCAACCTCATCCACTAGTAGTTTCATATGGTTAAAAAGACTAGTATGATATCCATAACTACCCAAAGTTATCTACAGATTCAATGCATCCTATCAAAATCCCAATGGTATTTTTGTAGAAATAGAAAAAAACACATCCTAAAATTTATATGGAACCTCAAAGGACTGCAAATAACCAAGACAATTTTGGAAAAGAACAAATTTGCAGGACTTACACTTCCTGATTTTAAAACAATTAAAAATCTACAGTAATCCAAATAGTATGATACTGACATAAAGACAGACATATAGACTAATGCAATACAGTAGAAAGCCCCAAAATAAACTTTCACATAGATGGTCAAATGATCTTTGACACGAGTGCCAAGACCACTCAATGGGAAAAGAATAGTCTTTTTAACAAATAGTGCTGTGAAAACAGTATATCTACATGCAAAAAAAAAAATGAAGTTGGACCCTTACCTTACACTATCTACAAAAATTAACTCAAAATGGATTAAAGACTAAACATAAGGCCCAAAACAATAAAACTCCTTGAAGAAAATATGGGGGAAAGCTTCATAACATTGTATTTGGCAGTGATTTATTGAATATAGCTCCAAAATCACAGGTCACAAAAGCAAAATTGACAAATGGGACGATATCAAATTTTAAAAAGTTTTATATATCAAAGGAAACAATCAACAGAATGAAAAGGCAACCTACAGAATGGGAGAAAATATTTGCAAATCATATATCTGATATGGATTAATATCTAGAACCCATAAAGAACTCCTACAACTCGGCAAAAAAAAAATCAAATATCCCAATTTAAAAATGGCCAAAGAACTTGAATACACATTTTCCAAAGATGATATACAAATGGCCAACAGCCACAGTGCTCAACATCACTAACCAGCAAAGGAGTGTAAATAAAAACCACAATGTGGTACCGTTTTACACTCATTAGGATGGCTACTATTAAAAAAAAACCCACATGAAATAAATGTTGGCAAAGATGTGGAGAAATTAGAACACTGCACTATTTGTAGGATTGAAACCACTATGGAAAACAGTATGGTGGTTTCACACAAAATTAAAACAGGACTACCACATGATCCAGCAATTCTACTTCGAATAGATTCAAAATAAATGAAAGCAGGGCCTCAAATTGATATTTGCATACCCGTATTTATAGCAAGAGTATGCACAATAGCCAAGAGGTGGAAGCAACCTAAATGTCCATTTGTGAATGAATGTGTAAACAAAATGCGGTATAAACATACAATGGAATATTATTTAGCCTTAAGATGGAAGAAAATCTGTCACATGTTCCAAAATGGATGAGCCTGAGAACTTTATGCTAAGTGAAGTAAGTCAGTCACCAAAAGACACATACTGTCTGAATTCACTTATGTGAGCTATCTAATGTAGTCAAATTCATAGAAACAGAAAGTAGAATTGAATTGTGGTTACCAAGCAAAGAGGAGGGGGAATGGGGAGTTCGTCACTTTATGGATATAGACTTTCAGTTTTGCAAGATGAAAGAGTTCTGGAGATACAACAATGTGAATATACTTGGCATTACTGAACGGCACAATTAAAAGTGGTTAGGACATTAGATTTTATGTTATACGTTTCTTGCCACAATTTTTAAAAAAGACTGGTACAATGGCAAAAGCCTTGACAATGACAACACTCAACTAATCTCCTGAGTCATGATGCTCCAATGTGCATTCATTGCCGTCTACATGTGATACATAATTGTCATCCTGGGATCTCCCTTCACCACTCTCCTGGAGATTCCCTTCCCTTCTCCACAATGATGGATCTTCTGGTTTTTGTATTTGACGCCTTCCTCTTACTTGGCTTATTCACTCACTCATCTATATGGAATGTATCCTCTAGGAGCTTCCTGAGAAAGAGGACTTAAATTTTTTTTTTTTTTTTTAGATTTGCCTGCCTGAAAGTATCTTTTTTCCACCTTCTCATTTGGCTTTCTGTAGAAATCTAGATTGGAAATGTCTGTCATATTTTTTAAAGCATTGTCTATTATCTTCTAGCTTTCAGTGCTGCTGCTGAGAAGTTGCTGATCCCTTGTGTATAATCTGTTTTTTCTCTCTGGGAGCTTACAGAATCTCCCTTATTCCTAATTGTGAAATTTCAAAATTATATTGAAGGTATTTTTCATCCATCAACTAGGCAATCATTGGCACCCTTTAATCTCAAAATTCATGTCCATCAGTTCTGAATAATGTTCTCTCCTTCATGTTCTCTGACCTCTCTTTGTTTCTGGGACTTTATTGTTATATTTTTGGACCTCCAGGATTCATCCTCTTTTCTTCTTCTGTTTGCTCCTATTTTCAACTCTTTCCTTTTGCTCTACTTTCTGGAAATTTCCTTATCCAACCCCTCTTTTGAATTTTTTACTTCTGATATCTTTCCAACAGCCGGGGATTCTTTTTGTTTCCAGACATTACTTTTCTTTCATCCTCCCTAGTAATCCTTTCCAAATATTACTTTTTTATAGCATCCTGTTTTTCTTTCGTGGAAGAAATATTTTCCCTGAGCATATTAATGCTAGGTTTCTTCTACCTGTACAAGTTGCCTTTCTGTTTATTTCAGACTTGCCTGTGTTAGATGCTGCCCTCACGTAGCTAGCTGGTGGTCTGCTCATGTTTAGAAGAAGGGGAGAAGGGTTGATTGGAAGCCTTAAGCTTGAGGCTGGGGCCACTGACTTTGACCTTCACTGTAGAGTGATCTAGGTGATACACGGTCTGTATCTTTACGTCTTTCTGCTTGCACAGGTCAGATTCTCTGGGGTGTACTCTTCTAGCCTCTACCTGGAGGGTGAAGGCCTGACTGCTGAACTCAGCAAGCCAAGTGGGTAACAGTCTTCAGTATGCATACGGTCATTAATTCCCCCCATTTTCAGTACAGAGTCCGTGCCTTCACCTGTGCCTTGCATCCACAGTCCAGAAACCCTGCTACTCACATCTGCTCCCCTCTTACTACCCGGATACACACACTTACAGCTATCCACTGCCGAGCCTTTGAGCACCCTGAATCAGAGCAGGTGGTTCTCCGCTTTCTCCACGGCCAGTCTGGGATTCAGCTTTCCTGGGTCTACTATATCCATTGCCATTCATCCACTTGCCTTTCTGCTTCTAAAATTTTTAAGAACTTTGGCTTCCTCTCCTATTTACTCCATCCTTATAAATTTTGGTCTTAAAAATAAATCCCTTTTTGTAGTTCTAATGGAGTTTTTGGACTACAATAAAATTGTGTGTTCAAGCTACCATAACCCAGAAGTCCCCCAAATAAATCTATTTTTTAAAAAAAGAGAAAAATCATTCAGAACACATAATATAGTATATTCCCATTTGTGAGAAAAAAAGATTAGACTATATATAGGTTGATAGAGATAAAAAAAGACATCTGGAAAAATAAATGAAGATGAGGGGATTTTTTACTTTTCGCCTTCTACCCTTCTGTACTGGTTGGTTTCTTTTTCAAATGCTATAAGCATGAATAATTTGTGAATACCTAGTTTAATAAAACCATTTCAAATACCTAGTTAAAAAAAGTAAAATCGTATTTAAGAAAGAGAGCATGTCACAGTCCCGCATGAACCTCCCTGAACCCATCACCTGCTCCAGCTTGTCGATGGTATCAGAGAAGATTAGAACCAATTACATAGTTGGAAAGCTCTATGTTTGGCTTCAGAAAACTTTGAAAATAGTACTCTTCCCACTTAGGCCATTTTGCCTTGGGAAATAGAAACAACCTAGACCTTAACTCCAGAAAAAGAGTAGTAGTATGAAAGAGATCAGGCCAGACTACCTTGGCTCCTGAGGTACTTCTGACCAGATGTTTCTGCTCCACTTCCCACATCATCCTCCCCTGTCCCCCAGCTTCCTGCACTTCATCCCCTCTAGTGCAGGCACACATGGTAGTCAGGACTTCAGGACTTTCCAGCTCACCGAAAGCCTGAATACGTGTGTCTGAGTGACTCATACACCACATAGCCAAAGCTACTCCAAGTCTGGTCCCATGGAGCCTTCGTTCTTTTAAAAAACATTTACTGGTGGCAGAAGAGTGTGATGATTAATCCATCCAAATTGATTCAGTTCAAATCCTGGCTCCACTAGTGACTAGCAAATTACTTAACCTCTCTCTACTCAGTTTCCTCATTTATAAAATGGAGATGATTATGACGACTGCCTTCTAGGCTGCTGTGAGGACTAAGTGAACTCACACTGTTCAATGCTTACTGAGCACTTACCCTATACCAGAGATGGTTCTAGGGCCAACAGATACAAAAGTCATCAAAATAGAGACTCCTGCTCCCATGGAGCTTAAGGTCTAGTAGGAAAGACACATTCCTGTTTTCTAAAAACGAACTAACCAAAAAGACAACAAACAAAAAGACATGAACAACAAATAAGTACACATTGTAATGAGATCCAAAAAGGAAAAGTATTAAGTGTAGTAAAGGTTACAATGGGGAACATGTTTCACGAAAAATTCTCATAGCTCAGGCAGGAATTCAGTGCTTTTGCAACAAAAGGTACTCAGAAAAGGCTCCCTTTTCACCAACACTGGGAGCACGTTATGGATTCATCTACTTAGGATTGCATTTCAAAAGATATGTGCCCTTTTCTAAAGTTGTGACAGACCACTGAATTATCTTTTTTTTTTTTTTTTGGAGACAGAATCTCACTCTGTTGCCCGGGGCAGAGTGCCATGGCGTCAGCCTGGCTCACAGCAACCTCAAACTCCAGGGCTCAAGTGATCCTCCTGCCTCAGCCTCCCGAGTA
>NW_012152063.1:7709322-7731559 GCF_000956105.1 Propithecus coquereli
CTCTTGCTCAGGCTGATCTCAAACTCCTGACCTCAAGCGATCCTCCCGCCTCAGCCTCCCAGAGTGCTAGGATTATAGGCGAGAGCCACCGCGCCCGGCCCCCACTGCATTATCTTAATAAACATGTAGGCAGATTCCAATGTACCTATGCTTTGGCGAAAAGGTGAGTTGTGCACGTTATTTCTCCCCCAAACTAAAGCATAAGTGCCATTTGCTCTCTACAGTAATATAAGAATTGCTAAGCACTTACTAAGCACTAAGTGCAAAAGCACTGCAAGTCTTATCTCGGACAGTCCCTAGTTTCACACTGCCAACTTTCCAGTTCTTGGGAACACTCCCAGCTACCCCAGGGAAGATGGCCTCCCCACCCCATCTCTGCCTCAGGCCAATAGTTTGTTTGGCCTGTTAAGCACACACATGATGATGTGCCCTACACTACCAACCCAAGCTTCTACCCATCTTAAATCTTATCTACATATAGGTTATAGCTTAAAGCAATTTGCAATCATGATTTATAATAGTATGAAATCCATGAGATCAATCCAAATGTCTCAGAGAGCTAATCCTATGATTCTCACAGGCAAAGGAATTTAATGGACTATGAACAGCTGTAGATTTCCGTCCTCTCTTCCTAGTTATTTAGGTTCAAGCTTTGATGCAAACCTCCAGCCTGACTCTGTCTCTGGTTTTCATGATCAAAGGGATTTCCCCAGCAGTTCAGTAAAAGAGAGAAAGGAAGGGTAATTTACTAAGTACTTCCCTTTCTTACAGTCATGAGGCCCCTGCTATTTCCTATCTGAGACACTCAGAAAGTATCAATGAAGATGGTCAAGACAGAATATAGAAGTTACCTTATGATGAAGAGAACGTAAGAGATACATATGTATTAACATGTGCTCAACTAAGTACAAATGTAGGAAATATGGGCCTTGGGTGATTGGGGCCAGACGAGATAGATCAAGGGAGACTTGAGGAAGAGTTGGATGTAAGCTTCATTCATTCATCAAACAAATTTTTATTAAGGACTTACTATGTGCCAGGCACTATTCTAGATGCTGGGGGAACAGTAGTGAGCAAAATCAGTCCTGTTATCTGCTCTTGTAGAACATATAACTTGATGGGAAAAACCAAAATTAATCAAGTAGTTACACAAATGAGTGTATTAATCACAGACTGTGATAAGCATATATACAGGGAAAAAAGGGGGGTTCCTAGGAGTGCCTGTAACAGGAACCTGACAAACTAGAAACGGTTAAAAAAAGGTTTTCTTAAGAAAGTGAGCATTGAGCTAAGAACTGAAGGGTGAGTAGGAGCTGTCTGGGCAAAGGAGGAGGAAGAGAGAAAAGAATGTTCTAGGCAAATGGGTATCATGTGCAAAGGCCCTATGGTAGGGAGGAGCTGACATATTCAGGGAGCTGGAAAGAGGAGCACAGAGGGGAGAAGGATGGTGTAAGGTAAGACTGAAGAGCAGGGCCATGCTGGACAATGGAGGCCACATCATGTGGTATATTCTTTCAACCTAACAGCCATAGGGAGCCATTGAAGGTTTTTAAACCAGATGGAGAGAGAGCAGATTGACATTGTGAAAAGTTCATTCTGAGACCAGATAGAAAGTTACGGTCCAGGTGGAAGATTATGGAAACATTGACTGGGGTCGTGGCAGTGGAGACAGAGAGAAGTCAATAAATCTGAAAATTATTTGCAAGGAAAAATGAAAGGATTTCTGAAAGATGACATATGGGGTGAGAGGGAAGAAGGCACCTACCTGACTCCTAGGTTTTTACTGAGCTTAAGGAAGAAGGGAATAGCCTTGGTGAAAACTGGAAGGAAGGAGAAGCAGATGAGCTGGTACACCTTGGAGCTGGACAGGTGGGTCTGTCTCGGGTGTGTCTTTCTGAGAACATCTGAGCTATTTTATGGTAGGAGAAGACACTAGAGGATCACTAGAGAAGTCAGCAAACTCTGGATCAACTTTAACTTTGCCGCTGATTAGTTGCATGGTCTTAGGCAAAACAGTTCACCTCTCCGGATTTCAGTTCCCTGAAAGGTCCCTCACACATCCCTCCCATATCCAAATCTCCTGAAGTGCTTGCTAACATGTTCATTTGGGGACATTTGTCTCCACTGGAAAATAAAGAAGCGTTGATTTAAAAGAGTTGCCTAATATCATACAGGTAGTAAGAGCCAGAATGAGGGCTCAAATCCAGGTCTGACTCACCCCAAAACTGTAAAATATGAGTAACAGAGGAGAGAATGAAGAAGGTCTCAAATAGCATTTCCACAGCGTCACTAGGGACATGTCATGATGCAACAGGGCCAAGTTTGGGGAAAAGCTGCAGCAGGCTGTCTGTCTCCTAGCTGGATACTGCTACAGTTAAGTTTCACTATTTCAGCACTTCCTCTCCTGACCCAGTGCAGACGCCACCACATCTTCAATGAGACACACATGGGATTCTGATGGTTTCCAAAATAAAAAATCCTAAAAACAAGCAAAATTTCCCTTTGAAACCCACTGGAAGAACCAAGTCTACCCTGAAGCTATTTACAATGTTTTTTTTTTTTTTTTGAGATAGAGTCTGGCTCTGTTGCCCAGGCTAGAGTGCCATTGGCATCAGCCTAGCTCAAGCAACCTCAGATTCCTGGGATCAAGCAATCCTCCTGCCTCAGCCTCCCAAGTAGCTGGGACTACAGGCATGCGCCACCATCCCTGGCTAATTTTTTCTATATATATTTTTTTAGTTGTCCAGATCATTTTTCTTTCTATTTTTTAGTAGAGATGGGGTCTCCCTCTTGCTCAGACTGGTCTCAAACTCCTGACCTTGAGCGATCCACCTGCCTCAGCCTCCCAGAGTGCCAGGATTACAGGCATGAGCCACCGCGCCCAGCCTATATACAACGTTTTTAAAAGAATTTCAGGATGTTGACTCTATAGAAACCATGACAAACATGTAATTAAACTTTTGAAAATTAGGTTGACATATCAACCTGTCATATGACTTATGAGATGCTTTCAAGAAAGGCATAAGAAATTAAAGAGAGCTCTGTAAAACACCAAACTCCCATGAAGAAGTCATTTCACTGGGACTGATTTTTAAAAATTATCCACATAAATAATACACATAAATCAGCCACACAAATAATCTCCAAAGTAGATCTGGATTTGTATGGCACTTAGGGCTTTTGAAGGTCTTTGTTCTTTCCTGATAGTTTCTAATGGGCTTGTCAAGTTTTTCGAACTAGTCTGGAAGAAAGTCTAGTAATTCCTTTTACATTCTCACCAGTGCCCAGTACGTCTGGCACAGCACCAGGTATGCGGCAATAGTACTGAGAGTAAGCATTTATGGAATTCTAAATACTTTACATGTATTATCTGATTTATCTTCACAATAGCCCACATAAATGGGGAAACTGAGGTCACACAGCTAGTAAACGGCAGAGCTAGAATTCCCACCCGGTCTAGAGGATTCTCAACACCCATGAACCTTTCCCTCACCTTGCGCTGATGTTGGCTAGATGAATCATCTCCTTCCTATTTCTTCCTCTCTTTCTTCCAAATGTATTCTTAGGATCTGTTAATCACTAGCATAATTACAAAAACCTTTATCTTGAGGGAAAACAGTGACTTCATATTGGTAGATGAGACTGATAAAATGTTAAAACCTTTTCAGCCAATCTAAAATGTACATACCAGTTGGTCCAGCAATCCCATTGCTAGAGATATAACCAAAGAATATACTCACACAAATACACCAAAAAACCCCCAAAACTGTATATATTAACAGTAATGTTTATCCCAGCATTGTTTGTATATAAAAGAATTAGAAATGACCTAAATGTCCATCAGTAGGAGCCTTAATAAATTCTATTACTTTTTATGGAATACTATGCAGCTTTTGAAAAAGAATATGGCAGATATGTGTGCGTGTGTGAATATGGAAAGATCTTCAAGAAATACTAAATGGAATCAGAAGGAACAGGGCATTTCATATAGTACAACCTCACCTTTGATGATTAAACTAAATAAAAGACAGACACCTGTAACAGCAGGTCATTTTTGAACTATTTCCCAATTTATGTTCCTGTACCAGCAAACTTATTTCTCTCCCTGAACTTGCAGTAAGACATAGCACCAGAGTTGGGACAGAGGAAGGTACACCCTAGGAGAAGTCCTAGCAGACAGGAAGGAGAAGTAAAATAAAAGCCCAACCTTCAGGCTTGAAGGGCTGTGAGAAGAAAAGAAACCTAGCAGGCTGGCAGAGGGTCAGACACGTGGGCTGTGGAAATCCTGCCTCCTAACCCAAAATCCCAGAGGGGAGGGGTGAGGTGGAGGGGAAAGTCAAAAGCAAAAGGGCTCTTGTTCCTCTTCCATTTCATTAGGAAGATACCACCCCTGCAGTGCCCGGCACCTCTGTGAGGTGTGATGAGGCAGGACAAAGGCCTGGATTTACTGGCCAAGGACTCCTTAGCTGCCAGGTGGTAGGGGAGTGTACACAAGCTCCTTTGAACCCTGGGAAAGGGCACAGAGGGTGCCTGGCAGTGTTGGCTGACAGCTTCCAAAGGAGGCCTCCAGGGAAAGGGCATGGGGGAGTGAAAGGGAGGGACCGCCTTGCTGAGAGCTCCCAGGCCTGCCCCAGGAGAATCGCAGATGGCCCAAGTCAGAGCAAGCTGAGGGAGCAAGGGCCTCATGTCCACTAGCTGCAGGTTTTAAGGGCACATACCCACAGGGATAAGGTGTGACCCAAGTTCCCATTGCAGGTACCAGCAAGTGTCCACATAACTTCCCCAAGGCACCATCTTGGGGAGGAGAAGGCAGCGGAGCGGAGTGCTGAAGGACTCAGCATTTCCTCGAAAGGAGCTGTGTCAAAGCGAAAGGAGACTGTCTAAAGCAGAAGAGACTGGGCTCCCATTAGCCAGCAGGGCGAGGCTTCCCTGCTGCCCAGTGAGGAAGCACTTCAAGAAAAAAGATAACCTACCAGTTAGAGCAAAACCAAGGTGCTGCCCTTTGTATCTCCAAGAGCAGGGAGTGAGTTAATCTGTGACCCACTACACAGAAATATATTGTATAAAACTCCCAGAACTGTTAGAGAGGTTACTTCTGGGGTCAGTAGGTATGCAGGGGGGGAACTTTACTAGTTTTGTAATAGAAACTGTTGAAATGTTTTAAATAGGCATCACCAGAAGCACTGATAATGCAGAATTAAATAGTCCCACTTCCCATTTACACCCTATTTCTGCATTAAAAAAATCTAAATGATACTTTTTGGAGATACCTCACAGAGCTAAAAATAGAAATACCATTCAATCCAGCAATAGCGCTATAAGGCATCTACCCAAAAGAGCAAAAGACATTCTATAATAAAGACATCTGCACCCGAATGTTTGTGGCAGCACAATTCACTATTGCAAGGATGTGGAAACAACTTAAGTGCCCGTCAATGCATGAGTGGATTATTAAAATTTGGTATATGTATACAACAGAATATTACTTGATTATAAGAAATGACAGTGATCTAGCACCTCTTATATTTTCCTGCATACAGCTTGAGCCCATCCTCTGAAGTGAGGTATCACAAGAATGGAAGAATGGGCTCCACGTGTACTTGCCATCAAATTGGCACTGACTGACCAACACTATGGTGCTCACATGATAGTAATATCTCCAGGGATTAGGGGTTAGGGGGCGGCGGTAAACTCACAACTAATGGACGCAGTGAGCGTTGTAGAGGGGAAGGGCATGCCTCTAATCCCCACTTGGGTGAGGCAAAGACATAAAATGTAACCAAAATGTTTGTATCTTCACAATACTCTGAAATAAATAAATAAATAAATATTAAAAAAATAAATGATACTTTGCTAGAAACCAATGATTTCTTCTATGTTATTGCTCATTGATCAACTCTTTAGTCCCATATCCAAATCCAAACAACCTGAATGTTACAAGAGTCTATCACATTTAAATCTCATTGAAACAGCAGTATCAGATTAACTCCTGCATCACACATACCAGAAGCAATTCCCTGAGTGGCTTAAGATTATTAAGTTATTAAAGATTCATCTGTCCGTTCATTCATTCCATAAATATTTTTTGAGGACATATTATGTACTGGGCACTTTTACAGGGACTGGGATACAGTGGTGAATAAAACAAAGTCCGAGTCCTCAAGAAGCTTCTACGCTAGTGGGATAGAGAGACAATAAACACACATGCAAATGATAAATAATATAATCTCAGCTGCTGGTAAATGCTATGATTAAAATACATCAGGGTAAGGGAAAACAGAATTGATAGACATGAGATTTATTTTGAACTGAATTGATATTGGACTCTTAGCAAATAATTTTCATTTTAAAATGTCTTTAGAGAGTAAAATGACTCCACTTCCAGTACTCTGTCTTTCAAGGTTTTTTAAAAACACAAAATGGCAAAACGGAAGAAACACACGTGTGAGAGTGCTGTAGAAGATTAAGAGACAGTACAAGTCCTGGAAGCATGAGGAAGGTAGGGTACTTACCTGAAGATCTATTAGAATTTTGAGCTTAGTGGGACACAAAGTTAGCACTTTAAGGTCTATCCCAAATTGTAGGGACGTGGGTATTATCATAGTCGGTGTTATTTTATAAGACAAAGGGAGGCTCAGCGAGGTCCAGTGATAGGCCTGGGACGTGGCGGCCGGCGCTCAAATTTGATTTCACACCTCATATTCTACAGCACTCTGTAGCCACACAAGTTGTATGAAAAGTAGGGGTTTTATTTAAATTCAAGTATATGAAGTGAGGATAGAGGGATGCTCTGACAGTGACCTGAATACCCTTTGCCTTGGCCAGGACTGTTTTTTTCTCTTTGTTTTGCTTGGTTTTAAAATCCATCCCTGCAGGCGTTGGGTCCTAAAAATCTGCTTAGGCTTTCAACACTGGTTCCCTGAACACCGAGAGGCGGGCCCTGGCAGATGCGCCCTGGGCACTGCAGACTTGGTGTGCTAAAGAGACTGGTAGGAGTCCCGTGTCTCTAAGATCGAATTCATTCCCCACGGGCAAACTACTTCCATCCCAGATACTTCTAGAACCTTTCCTAAAAGTATCGGTTTTGGAATCTGATGAACTTGGGTGTGAATTGGCTTTGCTACCTCCTAGCTGTGGAATCACAGGTGAGTTAACTGACCTCTCTGAAATTTAGTGTCTCCATCTATAAAATGTAGATTATTGATTTGTGTGAATGGATTTGTTCAGCAAATGTTTTTTGGCCATTTACTGTATGCCAAACACAGTGCCAGATGCTAGAGATATAAATTAGATATTTTAATAAAATCCTTTCACATCATGAAGTGCCCACTCTACTGGAGGAGGCACACATAAACCATGATTCAGACGCCATGCAAATAATTCCAATAGACACATGGACAGGGGTGGTATCTCCCCTGTGGTAGAGGCTTCTGGCCTCATGAGAGGATCACACTTCTGTCCCCTTACAGGCAGGCAGGGCCATGTAACAGGGCTGGCCAGTGTGCTGAAAATGAGATTAACATGGTCACTTCTGAGCCAATCCACTACGATACCTTCTCTTATCCTACCATAGCAACCAAGGAAGCCGGGCGCTCTGACCAGTACAAATATAGGATGGGGGAGCCTCCATCAGCTCTGGCAGACAGGTCTTTGAGGGGAGTTGCCAAAGAGAATGACCCAGACATGCAGCAGCCTTTGATTGACCAAGCAAAAAAATTGTGTTAAGCTACCAAACTGGTGGGTTGTAAGTCATTACAATGTGATCTAGCCTCACTAATTCATAAACCAACCAGCAAAAGGTGTTCTGGAAGAGCCAAAGACTGCGTGGGTGCTAAGTGATGATGAGGGAAGAGCCAGGGGAAGAGGTGGGTGAGGATCATTAGAACAGAGAGGAAGCAGAGTAAAGCCCTAGAGGGCTGAGATGGCCTGGTAAGGTGGGGAATTGCAAATAGTTTGGGTGCGCTGAAATGCAGAGAGAAAGGAAGAGGGACAAGAGAGAGAGGGAAGAGGTGGACTGAGACCGAACTGTGGAGGGCCTTGTGGGCCATGTTAGCAGCTTTGGCCTTTACCCTAAAGGTGATGGGAACTATGCAGGGCTTTTGAGCAAAGACTGAGATGCTCATCTGTGGTTATGTAGAGGAGAGACTGGGGCAAGACTAAAGACAAGAGACCAAGATGAAATTAAACAACTTACGGAAAGTACCTACTATAGTACCTGGCAGGCAGAAGTACATGACTTCCCTTTGCCCTTCCTCTGCTCATATATTAATACAGTTTTAGAAACTAGCCAACCCTGGAGCTCAGCAATCTTATTTTTAAGACTCTTTTCTTTTTTTTCCTTTTTCTTTCCTTTTTTTTTTTTTCTGCTATTATGGCAGTACCAACGCTTTGGTTACGTAAATTGCCTTTGCACCACCCAACAAGCATGCCCATTCCCCGGACGGTGTGCACCACACCCTTAGGTGTACATATACCCATCCCTCCTCCCCCTTCCCACCTGCCCGACACCCTATGAATGTTACTTCCCATGTGTGCACATTAGTGTTGATCAATGAGTACTAATTTAATGATGAGTACATGTGGTGTTTGTTTTTCCATTCTTGTGATACTTCACTCAGAAGAATGGGCTCCAGCTCCATCCAGGATAATTCAATAGGTAGTTTATCTTTTTATGGCTGAGTAGAACTCCATAGTATACATATACCACATTTTATTAATCCACTCATGTATTGATGGACACTTGGGTTGTTTGCACATTTTTGCAATTGTGAATTGTGCTGCTATAAACATTTGAGTGCAGGTGTCTTTTTTATAGACTGTCTTTTTGGGATTGCTGTATCAAATGGTAGGTCTACTTTTAGTTCTTTGAGGTATCTTCATACTACTTTCCATAGACTTGTACTAGTTTGCAGTCCCACCAGCAGTGTATGAGTGTTCCTATCTCTCTGCATCCACACCAACATTTGTTGTCTTGGGACTTTTTGATAAAAGCCATTCTCACTGGAGTTAAGTGATATCTCATTGTGGTTTTGATTTGCATTTCCCTGATGATTAGGACTCTTTAGAAATAAATAGTCGGTTGTTATGGCTCATGCCTGTAATTCCAGCAACTTAGGAGGCCGAGATAGGAGGATCACTTGAGGCCAGCAGTTCAAGACTAGCCTGGGCAATACAGTGAGACATCGTCTCTAAAAAAAAATAAGTAAAAAAAGAAAGAAAAAGAAATAAATGCTTCATTATATAAAAATGTACATATAAGGATGTCTTCTGCAGCCTTGCCTGTAGAAGTAGAAAACCAAAACTGACTTGGATGTCCACCAAAAGGAAATTGGTTGGACAAAGCATGGGATGTGCTATTAATATATTACATATTATTTAAAAGAATGAAAACTACATTAACTGACTTGAATTGGGGTATCCATCATGTAGAGCTGGTGAGAAAAAAAATTTTCAGAGTAATATGCATTATATGATTTCATTACTATAAAATAAATAAATAACCCAACCCCAACCCTGTATAATAATTAGGATGCCAGTTGGTATCTATTTGTGTGAGTTCGTGGCAGGGTGTGGAGGCAGTACAGGCTATTAATAGTGGTCATCTCAAGGGGTTGGCAATCTGCCATAGTTACAATTAGCATGTGTTATTTTATAATTCTTTTAATTAATAAAAAAATTAAAATAAAAACCCTATCCTGGAGAATTGGAATTGATAATGCTTTTCCTACAGAGATTGTTATTAATTGTAAAGGCATAAAAACCAAATCTTTCAGCCAGAAGATTCCTCTTCCAGTTGAAGTTTGTTCTTCTTACTGGAACACAGTTGTTTTTAAATCTAATGTCCTACCTTGAGTTCTCTGTGATTATTAAATGCAATGGATTGAACCCCAGAATCTCAGGGGATATAAACGGATCCAGACTTTCAATGCTAATTGCTCCCTGAGAGGAAGCCCCGTTCATTTTTAGGAAATGGATGGGCCTTCCCATCAGGATAAGCAAATTACTTTGGGCTGTACGGAAAAGGTAACCAATCTTCCAAAAGGATTCATTGGTCTTAAAACAACAAGGACATGCAAATCAAGCTGAATCATTAAAAATTCCTTGAGGTCAGGGGTCAAGGCCTATAGTAAGCTGATGAATCGAATCTAACTTAATTAAAGCAAAGCACCAACCTCATAGAATACCCGAGTTAAAGTCCCCTGTGCTCTCATTTTCCAGCCTTTTCTACCAGGCACTATGAAAAAAGCCCCCTCGTTCAAGACAGATAATCTCAGGAGGTACACGCATGCTGAATTTAAGGTGTCTCTGGCATATCCCAGTGGAGATGTCCACTAAGCTGTCTAGAATGCAAGACGTTGAGAGATCAGAGTTAGGGACATAAACTTGGGAGTAAGTAAGTAAAACCACACAGGGATGAGCTGGCCCACGGAAGGCAGAGAAAAGAGTGGCTAGTTTAGTATGGTAGTTAAGATCACAGAGTCCCTGCTCTACCCTTTTCTGGCTGCGGGCTCTTGGGCATGTTACTTAACTCTTCTAATGCTCCATTATCTCATCTGAAAAATCTAGTCAATAATCATGGCTCCTTTAGAAAATTGTGGTGAGGACTAATTGAGACAATATATGCAGACTTGGATCACCTGGTGCACGGTGAGCTCTCCTAAATGTTACCGATTATTGTACAGGGATCGGCCAGGGCAGTGGCCTGAGGCACATCCACGAGGAGGAAGAAGGAGCAGCAGAGAGAGAGGAGAGATGAGGCCAAGCAGGAGGGATTGGTCAGATAGGCTAGAGGTAAGGTAAGACCAGGACGAAATGATTCATTGACTAGCAATAAGAAGTCATTCTGACTGGGCCAGAGCTGCGCAGGGTGGAAGCCAGACAGACTATTTCCAAAGCAAAACAGGCAGCAATGTTAGCATTAGGAGAGATCCAGGAACCAAAGGATACCTTAAAAGAAGGTTAAAAAATGCCAAAATAAACTTTTATTTAATTAATATTTTTATGAGTACCAAAGTAATACATAATCAATGCAGAAAACCTGAAAAACAAAAATACAAAGAGGAAAAGAAGTGTTGTTTATTCCACCATCCAGAGAGATCTACATTTTTTCTGTGTATGTGTATTTATAGGAGGGTGTGACAAGAATACTTCCTTTTGTCATGTGACAAGCATAGTCTGTATTTGCCCAATATTTTGAAACCTAATATTTAAAGATACTCGAAGAAAACTTTGAAGAATATCCTTATGATATTAAAATAGACTAAATAAGCCTTTTTGGCCAGGCACAATCACTCACACCTGTAATCCCAGCACTTTGGGAGACTAGGGCATGAGGATTCCTTGAGGCCAGGAGTTTGAGACCAGCCTGGCAACATAGGGAGACCCCATATCTACAAAATTATAAAATAGCCAGGTGTGGTGACACACACCTGTAGTCCTAGCTACTCAGGAGGCTGAGGCAGGAGGATTGTTCCAGCTCAGGACTTCAAGGCTGCCTTAAACTATGATTGTGCCACTGCGCCACAGCCTAGGTGATAGAGTGAGACCCCATCTCTAGCAAAACAAACAACAAAACAAAACAAAATAAAAATCTGTCATAGAATTGAGAGAGAGAGAAAAAAAGCCTTTTTAAGTGTGTCACAAAATCTAAAAGCCATAAAAGAAAGACTATAAAGTCTGCTTCATATAAATGTAAACTTTCTTCATGGCCAAAAAACACTATAAACTAAGCAGAAAAATAAATACTAAAAATACATGTGAAAAACAAAAGTTTGCCTTTTGGAGTATATCAAGAGCTCCTTCAAATCAATAGAAAAGGATCAACAACCAACAGAAAAACATACAAAGGATAGGAAAATAGAGTTCATGGAAAACAAAATAAAAACGGTTCTCAATATCTGACCAGATATCCCTCTTACTTATAATAAGAAAGATGCAAATTAAAACCACTCCGATATATGTTTTTTCCTCATCAGTCTGGCAAAGATCAGGAAGTCTGAGAGTACCATGTGCTGACAAAAGTATGAGGAATGTTCTCACACCTTACTGGAGGGAGTGTTAAATTGGTACAACCTCTATCTGTCTCTATCTGTCAAAATTTCCCATATCCTTTGAGCCAGCAATTTGATTTCTAGGAAACTATCTCGCTGATACATTCATAAGTGTGAAATCGCACATGGACAAGATTATTCACTGTAGATTTAGCTGTAACAACAAAAGATTGGAAACAACCTAAAATTCCATCAGTGGAGGATGGGTTAAATAAATGGAATGCCAGGGCTAAAAAGGAAGAGGCAGCCCTGTATCTCCCCATAAGAAATGATTGCTAGAACACATTCAACAAAAAAAAGCAAAGTGTAGAACAGTGTAGTTAGTGTACCACCACTTATGTAGAAGAATAAAAATAAATATTCATGGGAAATATAAATATTTTATTTATAAATGCATGCAGTATTTCCAGAAGGAATCACAAGGAACCAGTAACAATAGTTGCCCCTAATGGCTCAGGCATGGCAAAAGTGACTTATTTTTCACTGAGTATCCGTTGATACCTTTTGAATTTCGTGCCATGGGTATGTGTTACCTGTGCAAAAACTAGAAACTTAAAATATAACATTTTAAACCAAAATGAAATCTATGAGCCACTCTATTTGCCTTTTTTTTTTTTTTTTTTTGGTGGCCATTTCTGGCTTTTTAAGCTATCTTTCCCCTTCTTGCTTGTCTACCTTGATCCTTTTCTCTCTTTTTTCTCTTACCCCCAACTCTGTCTAATATAACAACAACTAAACAATAACAATTAGCATCTGCTGACAATTTAGTATATACCAATAACTGTGCTTCATGGATATGATTTCATTAAATTCTCACAACCACCCCCAGGTGGTTTTATTTTCCTCCGTTTACCAATGAGGAAACTCAGGCACAGGGAGTTGAAGCCCCTCACCCAAAGCCACACAAGTAGTAAATGATGGAGCTGGGATTCAAACCAAGGGTGTCTCTGCAATCCATGCTTTTCCTAGTAAACCATACTGCCTGTGACATGGAATAAGTATATATATATTTGAAATTTTTGAATAAAATATTATAGTGTTTGTTTCTAATTTGCAAATCAAATAAGCTTAATATTTTATATGGCTTTTAAAAAGCATATACAAAGAAAATTTTATAAATTAAGCTACTCTTTACTTCTAAACCTTTGATGATTATTCTCAACACATAAATATGCAAGGAGACCCCCACCTTTCATTCATTCCTCAGCCTGTGCACTAATCAAGTGCTTAAAACTACGCTATTCCTTGGCATGAGAAAGATGAAGCCCTCGAGAAACTCTCAGTTGTAGAGAAAGAAATAATAACAATAAAAATAGCTCAAGTTACCATGTTCACTACAGGGAAAGGACATTCCCTAAACTGTATCTACGACCAAAAATTGTGAGGTTTGTTT
This sequence comes from Propithecus coquereli, assembly GCF_000956105.1. Taxonomy (NCBI): domain Eukaryota; kingdom Metazoa; phylum Chordata; class Mammalia; order Primates; family Indriidae; genus Propithecus; species Propithecus coquereli. Next base: position 7,722,766 of record NW_012152063.1, read on the forward strand.
TGTTTGTAAGAAAGGAAAACTTTATTGTGTTAAAGCATGCTTGAATGAATAACCGTTTTATAGATCACTAGTAGTCAATAACATTATTTGGAAGATTTGGGGATGATCTGGTTTGCATTAAACATATTTACACTTTAAAAAAAAATAGCTCAATTTATTGAGCCTACAATGTGCCAGGCAGGTGCTAAGCACTGTACATAGGTTCCCACAACCATATGACATAAGGTAGAACTGCTACCCGCATTTTACAAACGAAAACAATGAGGCCCAGATGGTAAATAACTTCCCAGTGGATCATAGCTTGTAAATTACAGAACAAGGATTTGAACCCAGGCGGTTTAGTTCTACAGCCTGTGCCATCACGCCACTGCCTGGAAACAGATCAGTACAGTACATGACTCTGTGAGAGAGCCCAGAGGAAAACCTGCATCATTCCTGGAAATGGATCAACAGACGCTTCCGGGAGGATGGAGGCATGAGTCTCGATAGAAGTTCAGAACATAGAGACGTCACGGCATCCGCAAGATGTAATTCTACCCTGCGCTGAAACTGTTCTGAAAAGACTTACATGCTTTGGAAAGAAAAAAAAGTAGCGTAGAGTCCCATGTGACCTGCCTGGGAACTGTGCCATGTAATGGAACAAGTTCTATCAGGGAATTTTATATTTTACTCAATATTCTTAAGTTTGGCTGTAACATAGACAAGTATCAACCAAGTTCCTGTCATCGGTAGGTACTGTTAGAAGAGGACAGAAGATTGGATTTAATGGCATTGTTTGTTTTTCTAATGCAACATCCTAGAAATACGCAACAGAACTGTAGCAGAGATGAATCAGAAGGAGGATGCAGCGCAAGATGCCATGCCAAGAATAACATTAAGAAAAGTGATTCTCTGTCATTCTGGTACAGTTAAGAGCAAACTTATTATCCAAGAACCAGCAATCCCTTAGAGACCCTAAGAACCCTTCAGGGCTCTCCTCATCCTGTCCACTCAGGGACCCAAAGCCAACCCCTTTATTCATCAGCTCTGGTTGGGGTGGGACAGTGACAAAGCAGAAATCCTAGGTTTCTGGGCTGCTGCCTTGCTGCATCAAATTCCCACACTGTCACTAATCTCCAGTTCCTAACTTGGCCCATGGCTCAAAAGAGCTAGGCTCAGCCTCTGCCCCAGTCCACCAAGCCATGATCCAGTACCTGGCTGGGGAAAACCCAAGGGCATCTAATTCTTTCCTGTGCATATCCTAACTGTCCGTAATTCAGCTGGTAGCCTGTGCCTATGTGTTTATAAAAGTAGCAGCCTTCATTTTGGAGCATAGAAGCAGCATACTTTGATGAAAACAATCTCTTTCCTTAAAATGCTTTTTAAAATTGCCTTTGAAATGAGACAAGATCAAATGGTTTTTAATGCCTTTGATACTTTCTTTTCTTATACTCCCCAAATAGTACTCATATAATAACTAATCTATGGATTGAATTGATTTTGCCTTCAAAATATCCCTCTGTTTCCTTGGGCCCACTGATTTGCTGGAAAATATTAAAAACTAGCTGGGCAGCAGCAGGAGGACAAGGTTCCAATTTGTAACATTTGTCAATTTCCATGGTATAAATATCTCCACCTTGTCTAATTTCAAGCTACCATCGGGAGTCACTGAATGAAGAGTTAGGAAGTGGTAGGCACAACTGGCTCTCTTGAGCCTGAGCCAGCCAGCGTCTGCATACTCCAGATGGCTGGCCTCCATCTGGTCTTAACGTTGAGATGATTGCAACAGCCTCCAAGACCACCTCCATAACTCCAGTCCCCCGTGGTCTTCTTTCTGATCACTCAGATTAAATACTTTCATCATATCACTATCTTTAAACCATGTTCCTTGGCTCCCTATTCCCTCACTTCCTTCAGTTTCTCATCCGTAAAGTGAGGATAAAATAGCCACCTCCATAGAGTGAAGTTTAAATGAATTAATGTATGTAAAGAATCTAGCCCAGCACCTACATATTGATCCTCAATTACTCAAAATATCTTAGAAGGAAAACAATATTGTGGTTACAGAATTCAAGGGCCAGGAGTCCTCTTAGGACTTCACCCAGTATGTCCAAACTATCCCAAATAGGTGCTTACAATTATGTTTTTAAAGAGATCGGAGGTGGGGGTCGGGGGGAAGAAAGCTGAAAAATCCAGTAGTTCCTCATTTCAGAATCTCAGAGTCCTCAAGAGAGCCCATGGCCAAACACCCAAACACCTTCCCTGACTATCATCAAAGGATGCTATCTGCTTCTACTCCCACAAGAAATACAGTTTCCCTTGTACAAGTAACACAATCACAATAGGTGAGAGGTCACCCAAGGGCTATAGTCGAAACTAGAGATGGAAAGGAGAGAAATGTTGCAAGAGTGGAAAATTCTTATCAAGAGATATATATTTCTTTTTCTGGCTTTGTAAAACAGGCCCCAATAAGAAATTTCAAGATACAAGAGGTAATGAACCACACAAGATGAGGAGAGATGATGACACCATCATCCATGACAATTCTCCATACGTACTGCCACCAATGAAGAGCAATGAGCTACTGATGCTCACTGTGAAGTCCAACCAGAGCTTGTCTATGTCTAGAACCAGATGAAAGCAAGCTTCAGCTGAACTGAAAACTCATTTCCATGATGCCAAAAAACCAGCACAACTTACTGATTTAGGGATTATACTACTCCACAAACAACTGCGAAGTTAACCTCCCAGGAAACCCAGTGATTATTTTAAATGTGTCTTATCCCCATTAAAATATAAACTCTTTCCCTGTGCCTTATGAAGTGAATAGTGTGCATATGCAAGAGTCACCTATAAACCTCACTTGATACTTTCCCTCTGAACTCTGTTGTATCTATAGCCATTATTTACCCCACCTCTATCCAGAGAGTTACCCAGAATGTTATGCACAAAAAGAAGTATAAAAAAGAAAAGCAGGGTTATGGTATTTTCCTGTTTCATATAGATATATATGTATATATATAAAATATATATGTATATCTACATGGAAAAATGACTAGAATGATTATACCATAATAATAACAATGATTACTGCTGAGTGATAAGATTATATATTTTCAAATTTTTTTTCTTTTTGCCTATCTCTATTTTCTGTTTTCTACATTGAATATGTATTACTTGTATAATTCTTTTTAAGTTAAAAACACTTAATTTTGAATGTTGATCTGTTCCTGCTTGTATAATAACTAAGAAATCTGCTACTTCCTTGCATTGATATGCTAGGCTCTGGCATCTCCTGAATCAGTTTAGCCCTGCATGAGGCCACCAAGATCCTGGGCATGTCAAAATGGATGGCATCGTGACTAGCCAAAACAGGTCTACTAAGCGGTCCTTGGGTGAGAACTAGAAGACAGCATGAGACTTTGAGGCTTTCAAAACTATTTCTCAATTTAGAGATACCTGTTCCTAAAGTTCCATTAAGAGTAGACTCTATATTACTAAGTATGGCCAGTGAAGATCCACAGAAGCACAGAATGCTCGAGCTAGGAGGGACTTTAGAGAGCATCTCTCTAATCGAGCCCAGAGATGGGAGAGCACCTTGCCCAGAATCCTCCAGTTAGTCGTCATCTCAACACTCAAATCTGCCAAGAGCTACACTTGCAAAACACAAGAAACCAAGGTTTTAGCAATGCAGTAAAAAGACAAGCCTAATTCAGGGAAACTCTACACTCAGCCAAAATTTTTGCTGGCAGTATAAAACCCCAGCTTCCTTCTGAATCCTGTAATCCAAATCAAGTCCAGAAGGCCAACAGGGCCTTTTACAAGCCTGGCCAAGAGAGTGCCCATACAATATCAGACAGAAGCAGCCCAGGACCAAATCTCCTTCTGACACCTACCCTGCCCCAGACTACACACTTGCTGTCTTCAATAGCTTTACTGGGTCCACAGTGAACAAACATAACACAGAGAAGGGGTATATATGACAGTCTTTCTGTTGGTTGTCCTAGAAGGATGGCACTTAATGGCAGTCACTTAGGCACCAAGCCCCCAAACAAATCTTTGGGAATAGGAAGCCATTTCCACACATCCTGATCACTTACCAAGCTGACTAGCAAAGCAGGTCATGCCTTCCCTCCTGTCCCCACATTCTGCCCCACCTCTCCCCCATCCCCGTCTCATGGGAAGTAGCACATAGGAAACATGGCCTCCAGGGTAAGGGATATAGGGAAGTCACCCCACAGAGCCCTTGGGGGACATAATACTGCAGCTCAGACAGGGACCACTGTGGAGACCCAGCAGCACAGGGGGAGCTACAGGCCTGGCAGAAAAGTGACAACAGATGACCGGCCCAGGCTTCCTGTGTACACAGGCCTCTAGGGCCACCCTCGCATGAAGGGGGCAGCGCCCATTGGAGCCATGTCTATGGTAGGTCTGCAGGTCAAGGACGCTGCTCTGTGCCGCACACACCCATACACCTGCATAGCTACATATAACATAGAATTCAATAGCTCGAAGAAATTACCTGTAATTCTTTGACCTGCTCACCTGAATCTGAATTCTTCTGTAACATTTTAAATCAATCCAGGTAGGTCCTTCTTCAGGGATAATAGAACTCAATGTCTCAGAATTACAGAGTGCTCAACATGTCCAAAGCATTTCATTGACATTACTCCACCATGAAGACTAGAGAGGCCTTCCCTACCTTCATGAATTCAGCTTGCTGAGGAGAACACACATGAGGCTTTGTTCAAAGGGATTAAGACACTCTCTTTTTAGCAAATAACTAGCCAAAAAGGCAGGGAAGGGAGGTGAAAGACGTCATAGCCAGGCCAGCAGAATCCCCTGGTCTTACTATTACATGTGATGATTTCAAATGATTTCTTAGTACCTTAATTTTGAGAGAAAAGAGGAGAAGAAACCAACCAATGCTTTGCATGTTTAGTTTCTGCCTATGACACTGAACTCAGAGAACTGAGATCTTTAGAGAAACCAAAGATGCATTAAATGACTCGTGAGAACGAATGAACTTATTGCTCCGAGCTGACAAATTGAAGGTTCCTAGTTATAAAGCAGAACCAGCAGCCACCAACATAGAAGGCCTTCCCCACAGATGGAGAAGAGACAAAGCACTGAAACTGAGCCTGAGGGACCTCCCCAGCCCTAGAGGGTCAGGGCAACTGATTCCTTCAGGATCAGCAAAGCAATTTCACATCACAAAACCAGCTTCAGAGCAACTTGCTTATCAACATCTTGAGATCAGGACACTCTCTTCCAGGCCTAGAGACCAGGGCGAAGGGGATGCAGGGGTGTCCCCCAGCAGGGGGAGTCTATATTATTGCCCCAAAAGAGGTCACTTCCCTCCTAATATTCCTGGGATTTTCCACTTCAGCAGGGGGAAGGTAACTCAGCACATAGCAAAATGATGAGGGCACAGAACAGATGACCTCTCTACATAGTTTTTAACCAGAAACACAGCAGGGCAGATGAGTCCCTTCCCTGACCTAGGGGGAGCGAGGTCCAGCCAGAGCATACCCTCCCCCTCAGAAAAGCTAAGGCCAGACCAAGATGTCCAATAGGACATCAGAGCTGAGGCTGTAAGGCCAGGACTGAGACTGAACCAGGCTGGGAATTGTCAAGAACTTTGGTCACCAGACCTGGCTGCCCTTCAATTTCTACTGGCTCTTTCCACATGTCCCTAATATTGTCTGTCCAAGTAAAACCACTACTCTTCCCAAACCAGGATACTTCCCAGAGCCTTCAGGACTGGTATCTGCTCAGTGGGACTCAGTCCCAGAAGAAGGTGTTAAATCACCCACTGTTTCATTTTGCAAACTTTTTATGACTTGGTGACAAGTGAAACTACATTCTGACAGCAACTGCAAGTTCCCTAGTATCCAGTGACTTCCCTTTTTTTCTTGAGACTCTCCCTCCCGTTAAATCACAGACCCATCCATCTCCAACCCCCAGAATATAGCCAGAAATCACGATAACACATCTTAACTTGTGAGATGTGCAGAACAATTCTCCTCCTGCAAGCTTAAGCACCAAACGGAAGTCACTTTTTCTCCTTCATCTTGAATGTGTTAGTAGACTCTGAACTGGACTCTAACAACATGTAGGAAAGCAGTCATGGGCAGTAATTCTGGGGGACACAGACAGGACCAGCCCTCCCTACGTAAGGTGGACAAGGAAGCAGAGCTGCCTTTCTTTCCCTTCTTCTTCTCCACATACTCCCATTTGTCCTGCCTCTCTTGGTCTCAGCTGGCAGTCACTTCGAATCAGCAGTGGTGCAATCCAACAACTAAGAGATTAGTTAATAAATGCTGACAGCGCAGCCCTTCCTGGTCATTCATACATATTAAAATAAGGGGAAGATTTTGGGGCAGGGGCGTATGGGAAATCTCTGTACCTTCCTCTTGATTTTGCTGTGAACCTAAAACTGTCCTTAAAAAGAGTCTTAAAAAAAAATACAAGGGATGAGCCCTCCAAGTGGAAAACCCATTGAGCTGCACAGGAATGATGCTATCATGGTGGAATTGTGCATGCTGCATTAACGCTTTGGAGCAAGGGAGAGCCCTTTTCTCCCACAAGCAAATGCCAGCCCAGGCACTGACACTAATGAAGATCCATGCTAGCAACAAGCAGCGGGCAGACAGTGTCACCAACCTCTCTTTACACATACATTCCTACCCCCGCACAACTTGCCCTTTTTTGTCTGCCAGAAGCAGAAGATCTGTGGTTAGGTCAGGACCCTCCACCCTCAAGGGCCATTTGCAGGAGTTTGATTAATGACAATGACCATGCATGGGAAGGCTGTGGACTTCTGACATAAAAGCACTTAGCAGAAGGCCTTGAAAAAGGTCAAGGAGCAAGACACAAGCTGGGCTAATTATCTAAATCAAGGGACCTAGTTTGGGGATTTTAATGTTCTCAAAAAAGAAGAAATCTCCCTGCCCCCCGCCCCCCACTTTGTGCCATAAGGCATTTTCAACAAAACCCAGACTCTCATTTCTTCAGAGGGAAAATGATTGGGACACCGCATCACTGGCACAGTGGTTGGCTCATTCACAGTCCCTTCATAGGCAAGACACCAGGTGAACTGATAGAGCAGAGCTGGAAGAGTTCTCAAAGGCAGAGGCTCTAAGCTAAGGAATGTTAGGATGACCTAGCATGTATTGTGGGATTACTGTGTGCTAGAGGTTTTGCACACTCTATCTCATTCTGTCTTCACAACAGCACTGTAAAGGGGAAGAAATATTATCGCCCCAGTTTTATAGGTGAATAAACAAGGGCACAGACCGGATCCTTGGTGTAACAAACAGATCCTTGATCTAACTTCGCCAGGGTCGAACAGCTAACAAGTGGTAGAGCTGGGCTTTAAACCCAAGCTGCAAGACCCAAGGGTTTGTGCTCTGTCAGATGCCCTGCCATAGAGAACTGTGTCGATGGCACCAAACCATTGAAAATTAAAGTGTGTGTATATTTGTGTGTGTGTTGTGTACACACACATAAGCCAACAATGTAAATACAGAGATTGCTACAACCCAACCAGGTGCATTGCCCACTGTTCAACAGGAAGCAATACACTGAGACAGCAGGGTTTACAGTAGAGAAAGAGTTTAATATCGCAGGTACCATGTGAGGAGATGGGAAGAATTTCTCAACTCCATCTCCCCAAAAATTTGGGAGAAAGGGTTTTTAAAGATAGTTTCATAGCCAAACGGCTAGGCGATTGGGTTTGCTAATTGACTAGGTTTGGGGCAGAACCACGGAGTGCTGCGTTGGTTCTTGGGTGGGAGTCACAAGACAGTTGAGTCAGTTCCTTGGTATGGGCCACTGGTCTGGGTGGGTCAGCTGTTCCACTGGAATTCAGGGCTGGAAGACATCTCAAAAACTAGCCTTAGGTTTCACAGGGTGATGTTATCAACGGGAAAAGTTAAGAATCTTTACGATCATCAGCTATGTGACTCCTGAGTAGCAATTATAGGAAAGATAACTAGGAGATAGTGGCTGGTTATTATCATCGTTTTTAGCTATGTCTCCAGGGAAACTGTGGCCTTGGGGCCACATGTGGCCCTCCAGATCCCCAAGTGTGGCCCCTCGACTGAATCCAAACTTCACAGAACAAATCCCTTTATTAAAAAGATTTATTCTGTAAAATTTGGATTCAGTAAAAAGGCCACACTCAAGGATCCAGAAGGCCACGTGTGGCCTCAAGGCCACAGGTTCCCTGCTACCAGCCCTTACCATAGTTCTCGACTTGCACCCCTTTATTAATTTGTAAGGGGCAGTTTCAAGGTGAGTACTTGGGTAGCTGAGAAAACCTCTCCCAGACTAGAATACAGAGGATTCAGTTGAAAATACTGGGGATTAGGCATTACGTCTGGGAAAAGGAGCCAGGAAAGGAAGGAAACTTACTTTCCCCTGTATGCCCTAAGATCCTGTTTCGACATTTTATCATGGACACGTACTGCCTATTTAAAAAACACTTTTTCTTGAAAAGATAAATCTGTATATTGTGTTGTGTCATGAAGTTCAGGTATTTGAAATTTACCAAGTAATATTTTCTAAAAAACAGATATTTGAGAAAAAGCAAAAATCCCACACTACAGAGGCCTGTCACGTCACACGGGAGCCAGGAGATAGGGCTTCATTCGGAGCAGGAAAGAGAACTCAGTTCCGGAGTGCCTAAGTTGCTTAAGACTCAAGAGCACTAAAAGTGAAACCATTCAACCATCCTCCCCCATTTTCATTTTCTTTTCTTTTCTTTCCTTTCAAAAGAATAATTATTTCTATAGGGATTTTTAAAATATTG
>NW_012152063.1:7731804-7739116 GCF_000956105.1 Propithecus coquereli
AGGACTGCTGCTTCTCTAGGCTTAGACAATCAGTGAAAGAATGAATGACTTCACTTTCCACAAGAGGCAGGTCCTAAAAATGTTATATGCACAAAACAAAACTTGAGTAAACCATCCATATATTAACCGCCCTAGCAGAGATCATTGTCTTAGCAATCTTGAGGAGATCCTCTTTGCAAAGCAAAGAAGCTGATAGTGATGTTAACACTCTGTTTTGTAAATAACTGTTTTGGCGTAGTACAAGGGTCCTAGTTTCCACCCTGAGCCATCCTCAGAGTCCCCTGAGTTTCTGGAGACTGGTAGGGCTGCCGGATCTAGAGGCCATTTGTGTGATACTAAGGACCCTCCTGCAAGAGACATCATCCTCAGGGAAGTGGGCTTCTGTACAAGCTTGACCCAATACGAAAGGATTGGAGGGGAAGCTGCTTCAGAGCTACAGCCTGGCCTGTGTTAGCAGTTTCTTTCCAGCCACCTTTGAATTCGAATCATGTCACAGGATGAAAAGGAGCTATGAACACAAGCTCTAGACGATGCCTCAAGGTCCTCCTTTAACATCCCCATCAAAGAGGTGAGTAGTGTTTCTCCCCATTTCTGCCCTGAACCAAATGGGCTTCAGTAACTGGAGGGCTCCAGCAGACCCAGGGCCCGTCCAGAGCAGTGGTGAAGGGACTCAGGTGGCAGTGGGGCCAGCATGAGCCCTCTGGCACAAAGACCAACGTCCTCACTTGGAGGACCCCCGAAGAGCCACTAGGCAGAGAGCAGGGCAGTAGTGACCTCCCCCATGTGGACTGGAGCCGGTGAGGAGGAAACCAACAGATGCCCGCACTGTGGCAAAAACGAGTCACACAATCCACCTGGAGACTCCTAGAAATAACTGCACCAGATTTGGGGCGGCCAGGCAGTTCTGCAACAGCTGGTCACAGTGAAAGCCAGGAAGTAAAAGCACTCAGAAGACTGGTAGTATTACCTTCTTTGTAACCCCAAGCTAGGGGGCTGCGGTCTGAACAAACAGGTCAGAACATTTTAGGTTTTTTACAAATACAGATTAACCGGCATGCTAAATCCTAGTCTGTTAATCTGGTAATTGAAGTATTTTTTTAAAAAACACAGTCAGCTTTAGCTTCCTTTTTTTCCCCCCTCATCAAACTTCGTGCATGACTTCGGCTTTACTTTCTTTGTCAAGACATGCCACAGTGCTGAGTCACTTAAAAGAAAAAAAAAAAAGAAAGTAAAGGAAGAGTGATACTACTACTTAGAGATAGCCTCAGTGATGACCTAAGCTGCACTTTTTTCCCCAGTTATGATTCCTTGTGATGCTAAAGGACGTCACATTGCACAATCTTAATAAGGTTTCCAATCAGCCCCACCCGCTCTGGCCCCACCCCCCTACCCTCCAACAAAGTTTTATCAAATGTGGGATTTTCCCACGAGACTCAAAATTAGAGTCTCGAGCCCCAATAAATATAAGACTGGAGATGTCTGAGGCTCATTCTACCCTTGAGCCCTCCAGGAACGAAAGAGAGCTCCATCTGCCCTCCAGGAACCCAGCTATGAAATCCCTCTCCGCACGTAAGTGAAGGAAATCCCTAGCCCTGGGAGCGCCGGCGGCGGCAGCAGCAGCGCCTGTGCGAGGCAGGGGTGTGTGGCCGGGCCCGCTGGCTCGCGGCCAGCAGAGGCGAGCTCCCAGCTGTGCCGTCGGCTCACTGGGCTCTCCCCTCCCTCTCGCACAGGCGCCTTCTCTCTGGGGCTGCTCCTGGTGGTGGCTACTGCATTCCCCACCCCAGAACCTCTGGAAGAAGTTTCCACAGATGATGCTACCCCAAACAAGCCATCACTCACCACTCCAGAGCAAACAGAAGGACTGGTGAAGCACCTCCTCTCAAAAATCGATGAACTGATAGAGCAGGTGGGTAGCCTTGGCGATGGGGGCAAGAGGGCCCGTGTGGGGCATGTGTTCCCCTTGCCCCTGCGTGTGGACAGAGGCGGCTGCATTGGGAGGTCTTTACTGGGTTCCGGGGCACTTTAGACTCGAGGCCAAAGGGACAGACTAGACTGTCTTCTGTACATCTCCTCTACTTGCTGGTCTCAGGAGTTTCCTTTCCTTTCTGGAAAATACAGAATGGGGCTGGAATCCATGCTCCTTGACCCATTTTCAACTCCACTCTTGGCATGAGCTCCCTTTTCCCTAACCAAAAAATAAGGTCTGTGAACCTTCTTCCTTGGACTTTAGGAGAATTAGAAAAGTGCCACCTGAAATGAATGTTCAGCTTCTCAGGGAAGTTGCAATACTTTTTGGTGACATAAGCTCGGTGGTCAGGACTCCCCAAAGTCACTCCACCTAAGGTGTATACTTTAGAGGCCACCAACGCGGCAACATCATATGTAGGTTAAAGCATCTTCCAACTTTAAATGCAAGATATTTTGGCTCTGTTTGGTAGAAAGAAAAGAACACAGGAGAGGGGATTGGGAGCTGGGACTCTAGTTCTGGTTCTGCCAAACCAGGTTTGTCATCTTGGGCAAATTCCCTACCTACTACCTCTGGATCCATCTGTAAAACTGCGGGGTTGGAACTAGATGATCTCACAGGTCCTTTCAGCTGGAACATTCAATGGCTTGAATTATATTCACCCAATTATCAAAATTGCTGTCCTTTATTAAGTACCCACTATGTACCACGCACTTTATACGAATAGTATGTCTAATCCTCGTAACAAACTTGCATACTTTAGTGATCCCCAATTTGGACATAAGGAAACTGAGACTCAGGATGAGTAACATACCTGAAGTCACAGTAAGCCTGGACTTGGACCGAAGCGTGCCCAGATTCACTGGACTTTGCTTGCCAGGATGCCAGTGGGTTTTGACTTCACTTTTCTTAGAGACTTTCCTGGCTGTGGCAGAACAGGAATTGGCCCTCTAGTGGTGTTTGTTTTAGGGGCACTTACATGGTAACAATTTTGGTATTCTTTCCCAGCTGTGTGAAAAGGGTCCCAAATGCGGAGACGCCAAGGAGGCACTGGCAGGAAACAACCTGAAGCTTCCACAGATGACAGACAAAGATGGATGCTTCCAAGCTGGATTCAGTCAGGTATGAACTCGTTGCATTCACTTTTAGCTATCACTTAGGTAAAATTCTCCCTCTTGCATTACAGTACCTGATAGATCCAGGCAGTCCACAAAGAAGGGGATAGATGTAAAGAACATTATGCAATTTCATGAGGATGCCAACTCAAGCTTTTTTGAAGGCAGTTTATCTTTGAGCAGGCTTGGCCTGAGATGGCCCTTCTGTACTGGGATTTTCACAGCTGCTAAATGTTAGAAACCCCAGCAGGTTTAGCTAGTTCGTGCTGAGTAAGGTAGTCTGGGGGGCCTTTCTCCTCTCTGGCTTCCCCTGGCAGGATCCAGGCCCACCCTCCTTGCTCCGTTAATTCTCCACACCCTTCTCCTTCCACACAGTGAAATAACCTGCACTGACCTGATTATTCCTTAAAAGGAGGTTTCAGCCCAACATTGACATGGGCAGGAGTGCAGGAAGAGCATCAGAGGGAGGATCCAGGAAGGATCTCTATTGCCACATTTGAGTACCTGTTGGGCTTTGGGTCAAATTAATTATGTGGTGCCTGTAATTATCCAGATATTTACCATTGTAAATATGCTTCCTGATGTCCCAAAACGTGATGCCTAGGAGGTACTTGAAGTTCTCTGGAGAGGCAAAGGGAGAAGATGCTGAATTATAGCAATTTGAACTTTTAAAATTGATCCCACACCCCCATCCTTCACTTAGGATTAAAATTGGTTCTATCTCCTAGTGATAACTAATTTTCCCACCATCTTTTCCCTTAGGACATTTGCATGCAAAGTATCGCCTCTGGACTTGCAGGGTATCATGCATACCTGGAATACATCGAGGACAAGTTTGAGGGTGATATGAACAACGCCAGAGCTTTGGATATGGGCGTCAAATATCTGATTGAGATCCTGAAGGAAAAGGTGAGTGTTTCCCCTCGTCCCCCCACTTGGCATGCGGAAGACTGGCTCAAAGGAAGCAGCCTGGGCAATTCGGGGATGCAAGGCTACGTGTAAATGGAAGGCTCTGAAGAATAGTCCCCTAAAGTTTAAACCTTTTGTTTTTGGCTCTCTTCTGCAAAAGGACATTTATAACTGTATTTAAAACTATATTAAAGGAGGTGGATTTTAACATCAATTTCTAACAGCTTAAGAGATGAGAAGAAAAGATTTGTAGAGGCAGAAGGAAGCACATCCAACCCCACCCAGTGATCCATAATAACAGAGAACAGAGAGCACAAAAATAATTTTAACGTTTTAATTAGTGCCAAGCGGCATTCTTCTCATTATGGTTATTTCAATTCTTTTTCCCTACATTTTACGAGAGAGTTAATTCAGAGAAGTGGCCAAAGGCTAAAGGCTGGGCCACCAGCAGCTAGCTATTCAAATGGCAGACCCTGTGGGGGCTCCATGGGTGGGAAAGCCAAGCAGAGTGCAAGAGAAGGGCCCTAGAATGAAACCCTGGTGCTGATCCTGCCAAACCGGGTTTCTCGAACTTTAATGTGCACAGGAATGCCCTGGGGATCTTGTGATGCAGAATCTAACTGGCAGGTCTGGGGTGGGCCTTAGATCTGCACTTCCAATAAGCCTATATCCCTGGCCATGCTACAGCACTCCGGGATGCAAAGGGAGGTGCAAGGCCTTCCACGGTTACTTGTCCCTATTTGGGTGGGTCTATGGAAAGGTGCTCCCCAGTTCTCTTCACACCACCAGATCAGTGGACTCTCAACAGATGTTGCATGGATGGTGAGAAGGAAACTGGAAGAAAGTATTAGATTTAGAGGCCACTGAAGAACCCATTAAAATGCCTTTAAGTATGGGTTCCTCATTCATCTATTAAATTCCAACTATGTGCCAGGCACTGTTTCAGATAACAGAATAGAAGACGGATAAGATAGTGGTGTTGCCCTCAGGATGCTTATGGTCTAATGGGAGGCAGAGCAGCAAAGGAATGATTAGAATTCAGTTGCTGTGAAAGGGTCCTACTCAGGGTGGGCTTGGAGCAGAAGCACCTCCCCCGACCTGGGCGAGTCAGGGCAGGCAGCCCCAGTTGGTCTCATTCACCCCAAATTTGAACACCTTCCCACAGCCCAGAGCATCCTTCCACTGCAGAGGATTTGTTCAACATTTAAAGAATCGTTTTTGTTTTCTTTTCCCTTCAGATAAAGAATGCAGAGGCAGCAGCCACCCCTAGCCCAACAGCAAATGCCAAACTGATAGAGGAGCTGCAGTCGCAGAATGAGTGGGTGCAGCACACGGCGATTAACATCATCTTGCGCAGCCTTAAGGAATTCCTGCAGTTCAGCTTGAGGGCTATTCGGATGAATAAGGGGGGCAACTAAACTAAGATTGTTGTAGTTCATGGGCATTCCTTCCCCTGGTCCCAAACCACTCCACTGTGCACATAACTTAGGTTGTTCTCTGTGAAGAACCTAAAGTATAAGTGTTAGGACACTATTTTAATTATTTTTAATTTATTGATATTTAAATATGTGAAGTCAAGTTAATTTATCTAAGTGATATTTATATTTTTATGAAGTGCCACTTGAAATGTTTTATGTCTTCATTTTGAGATAATATAAAGTGGCTATGCAGTTTGAATATCCTCTGTTTCAGAGCCAGATCATCTCTTGGAATGTATAGGCTTACCTCAGATAAATTGCTAACTTATACATATTTTTAAAAGAGATATTTATATTGTATTTATATAATGATGTTTAAATGATTTTGATACCATTAAATCATAGTTTTTGAATCAGCAATTAAGACTTTGTGAATTGTGTGAAGCTTACTATAAACAAGTTTCTTGTCGTCGCCACCACCCCCAAAAAAGCTATACTCAATCGCCTAGAGAAAGCTACAATGGGGCACCCACCACACGCCGGGCACCATGCTAAGTGTGTTACACCCATCACATCCTTTAATCCCAGCACTCACATACTCCTTTCCAGATGTGGGAGAGTAAGTGATTTACCCAAGTCCTCCCACTGGAAGGTCAGGCAGGGGCCCATACTGGAAACTCATATCTACCTGACTCCAGGCCCCCTACTCTTAACCTTTAGGTCCCATTGCCTCCCAGAGAACTGAGAGAGATGCTGAAAATCCCAAAACATGTTAATATAGGGAATATGTTTAGAGATGCAATCAAAGACTTTGGGATCATACAACCACTTTTATAAGACACCAGCGATCTGCAAGCTTCCAGATAGTAGCCAGAAGGTCTGCCTCCCTCCTTTGGGTTCCTCAAACATTGTACATACCTATCTGTCACAGCACCTGCCACATTATATCAGACCTTAAATTGATGGATTTTTCTTTCCAGCCATTATGTAGGTTCCTCAAGAAAGCAGACAGTAGTGTGTTCATCTTTGCAGCTTGGGCTCATGGCCCAGAACCCGAACAAAGGAGCCCCCAATAAACATTTGTTGAATGAATAAAGTATACATAGATGATCAAATATAAGAAGACACCTCAATTCTTAGGGGCATATAGTGTTAGGAGAAATTGCTAATTCTGTGTACTTAGGTAGCTTCCTCTTAAGGAAAAATAGCAAGAATTAGAATGAAACTAGATGTTAAAGACTTTCAGAGAAGGCAATGAGTAGTCAGTACACGAATACCTCCACTTCCTTTCCCTCTGGCAATGCTCTTCATCTGCCCTCTCGACTTGCCCATCGAGGATGGTGGTGAGAAGCAATCTGGACAACTTAACGTGGCCCCTCTATCCCATTTCAACGCAGCACCAGGCATTTGGTGCAGATTTCCCCTTTCCAACCCTGGCAGTATGAAAGTTCTGTCTTCTAACAAAGCTTTTCTCCCACCCTAACCACCAGAGACTTCTTCCTCTAGGGCAGGAGTTCTGCTGGGCAAGGGAAAATCCACAGAGGCCAAGAACTGAGAGGAGCTAAGCAAGAAAAGAGCCACATATTCTGATTTCTGGAAACCACGCATCACAAGTGGGCTTCCCAAAATTAGGGTCAAATCAAAGAATAAAGAGAAATGGTATGGCTCACACCTGTAATCCTAACACTCTGGGAGGCCGAGGCGGGAGGATCATTTGAGCTCAGGAGTTCGAGACCAGCCTGAGCAAGAGTGAGACCCCGTCTCTACTAAAAATAGAAAGAAATTGGCTGGACAACTAAAAATGTATAGAAAAAATTAGCCGGGCATGGTGGCGTATGCCTGTAGTCCCAGCTACCCGGGAGGCTGAGGCAGGAGGATCACTTGAGCCCAGGAGTTTGAGGTTG
>NW_012152063.1:7740182-7762329 GCF_000956105.1 Propithecus coquereli
TCATGTGTTTATTTATTTAAAAATTTAAATTAATAAAGATAAGATGAGGTCATTAGGGTGGACACATGGGAAGAAGTTCAAGGGAAGACAGATAGATATTGCAGATAGAGATGCATCTATCAGCCAAGGAATACCAAGGACTGCCGACAATTACCAGAGGTAGGAAGAGGCAAGGGAGGATCCTCCCCTGTAGGTTTCAGAGGGAGCATGGCTTTCCTGACACCTTGACTTCAGACTTCCAGCCTCCAGAACAGTAAGAGGATAAATTCCTGTTATTTTAAGTCACGCAGCTTAGTTACAGCAGCCCTAGGAAACTAATATAGGTACTATGGCAGCACGTAGTAGGAGAGTTGAATCTAAGGTAGAGGGCTGGGGAAAGGATTCCAGCAGAAATGACATTGATGCTTATGTGAAAAGAATGTGTAGGATTCAGCCAGTTGGGAAGGCAGGAGAGGTGTGCCACCTGGTGAGGAGAGTAGTTGCAAAGGCTTGGAGGCAAAGGAGAACATGTCAGAGGAACTGAAGAAATCCTAAATGGCTGAATCACAAATAGTAGAAACGAAGCTGAAGTAGTAGGGTCCGAGTCATGAAAGAGCATAGTGGATAGATGAAATAAAATTTCTAATATAACCAAAAGATAAAGAGCAACTTTCTTGGAAAGAGTTTTTCATTTGGGTTTGGGGGTTTTTTTTGTTTGTTTGGTTTTTTGTTTTTAATTTGCCTGCTTTTGTTTTTTAAATGTTGAGGGATTTTTCAGTTTTTTTCTGGTGGCATGGGGTCAGGAGGTTGGGCTCCAGAGGCAGGGAGGAGATCTAGAACAGATCCAGTTCTCTGCGGCAGCAGGTCCCAGCAACAGGGCAGACAGTACCAGGGAGGTGAAAGGCAAAAAAACCCCAAAAAACAAAACAAAAACAACAACAAAAAAAAAAACAGAGAGAGAGAGAAGACAATAAGGAGCTCCTTGTGGCAAATGTGTCCTAGAAACTTCAGACACTGCAAATAGCCAATTTTAATTTATCTTCTCCCTTACTCAGAAAAGGTCCATAAGCTTTGTTCACCAGCACAAAACAAATACCTGTTAGCCGAGTGCTAACCCAACTCTGAAAAATGAAGGAAGGTTCATGTCCACATTTGGGGGCAAAATGGACAAAGGATGGTTGAAACCACAGTAAGATTCAGAGACGAAACTTCAAAACGTGATCAAGGAGAAACCAAAGGTAAGACTTCAATGTGAGAAGTGACAGGCAACATCCAGGACATGTAAGACCCCACCAAGAAAATCAAGAATATTCAGAGAGATTTGGGAGAGATTTGAAATTCCTGTAGTCAGCTTTGGATGGAGACACTATTATATTGGCTACTGAATTTGGATGCTAAAGGAAAGGATTATCCCCAAATGCTAGAGGCTTGAGGCCACTTAGGTTTCACTATGCATATAAACCAAAAACTTTATAAGCAAGAAAGCCAACAGAGAGGCAACAGGACAGATTTCACTGCTGATAACAATTCCATAGTTTCTGCTGGATTAAGGATAGGAAGGAAGAGATAAACCAACCCCCAAACATGCCCACGTGCTGTAAGAAAATATTAATAATGATGATGATGATGGTGATGATATAGCTACTACTGAGCACTTACTGTGTGCCAGGTGTGGTTCAATATATGTTATTTCCAAGGCATATGTATTAACTAAGGGAGCAGAGAGGCTAAAAAACTTGTACAGTCACAAAGTTTGAAAATTCCATAGCAGACTGCTAGTTATCCTTTCAGATTTATTCTCCACTTCTTCTATAGTAATAATAGGCACATATCTGCCCATCTAGAGGCTACATTTCCCACCCTCCTTTGCATCTAGGTGTGGCTATGCTAAAAAGAGAACATAGTAGGCCTAACACAGCTATCCTTAGGAAGGCCTGCTTGCAAGCTTGGCCCTTGTCTAGGGTTGGGAATTTGCATGGTAAACAGTTCTCTTACATCAAAATAAAACTTTCCCCAAATGATAAAAATGCCTAAATCCTTTGTATGAACAATATGGTTTATATGAACCACCTGTTTTGCTTCTGGGAATCTGAAATTTTAATATGTGCAAAGCAGAGGGTACCCCCAGTAAAAACCCTGGGCACTGAGTTGCTAATGACTTCCTTGGTAGACACATGTTGTCACAATTCATTGCTGAAGGAATTAAGCACATTCTGCATCACTCCACTGGAAGAGGGCTCTTGGATGCCTGTGCCCAGTTTCCTCCAGAATTTACCCATGTGTCTTTTCCCTTTGCTGAGTTTTTTTTTTTTTTTTTGTATCCTTTTGCTGTAATACATCATAGCCATGAGTGTAACTATATGCTGAGTACTGTGAGCCTTCCTGGTAAATCATCAACTCGGAGGGTGGTCTTAGGAGCCCCTAACACAGTGGCTAGTTTTCACCAATGAAACAGGAGTAGAAGTGATGCCTTTTTACTTTCACTTGCCTAAAAAGAAATTGCTTGCACTCCGTTTATACTATTTTATCTTTCTACAAATTAGAACGAAAATGTGGAGGCGAACCAGCTTCAATCATGCAGAAGACAGCAATATCCATGGTCCAATGTCCACATGGTACACAGTAGCTTCATGTGTTTATTTATTTAAAAATTTAAATTAATTGAAGGTAAATAAAATTTAAAATTAAGGACCCCAATTTCACATATGGCTAGTAGCTATCATATTGAACAGTACAGATACAATACATTTCCATCATTGCGGAAACTTCCTAGAGGTTGGTAGAGCAAAGAGATGAATGGAACCTAAATAATCTCATGGAGCTGAACAGACTCACCAGCCTGGACCACCAACAACTACTGGACTGTTAGACGATAAAGAAATATATTTCTATTTGTTTAAGCAACTGTATTTGAGGCTATCTTTGTTACAGCAGCTTAGCCTATACTCGAACTAACATAGCTCCCAGTGTATTCTTAATTAATGGTAGGAAACATGCAGAAAACACAGTCATGTAGGGCAGGAGCAGACAGCATGTCTGAGCACAGCTTCCCTTGATGCCCAGGTCTGTAATCAGGGCACAAGCCTGTTGGTAACACTGTCCACATGACGTGTGGTCTTCTAGGATCTGAAAAGCTCAATTCTCACTCTAACATAGCCCCTTTATAGTCAGAGCTCACATCATTATTCAGGAAGAGCTTAAACGATGTGCTTCCTTTTTTAACGTAGGTATGTAATGCCACAAATTTCCCTCTCGGTACTGCTTTAGCTTTGTCCCACAAATTTTTATATGCTGCATTTTCATTTTCATTTAGTTTGATTTTTTTTTTTATTCTCTTGAAACTTCCTCTTTGACACAAGTATTAGATGTGTGCTGTTTAGTTTCCCAGTGTTTGGAGATTTTTTCTATTATCTTTCTGACATTCATTTCTAATTTGATTATGGTCAGAGAACATACTCTGTGTGATTTCAATTTTTTTTTAACTTTGTTGAGGTTTGTTTTATGGCCCAGATACGGTCTATCTTGGTGTATGTTCCATGGGTGCTTGAAAAGAACACATATTCTACTCTTTTACATGTCAATTAGACCCTGTTGACTGATGGTGCTGTTGAGTTCTCTATATCCTTGATGCTTTAATCTCAGTTGTTCTATGAGTTGTTGAGAGAGAAGCATTGACATCTCCAACTAGAATTGTGGATTTATCTATTGCTCCTTTTAGTTCTATCGGTTTTTGTTTTACATTGCAGTTCGGTTGTTAGGTGAACACACACTTGGGATCCCTGTGTTTTCTGGGTGTATTAACCCTTTTATCATTCTAAAATGTCCCTCTCTGTCCTTGATATTTTTCTTTGCTCTAAAATCTATTTTATCTGATTTTAACACGGCTACTTCTGCTTTCTTTTGATTAAGGTTTGCATGGTGTATATTTTCCATTCTTTATTTTTAACCTACATATATTATTTGAACTATTGGAAGGGAGTTTCTTTTACAATGTATAACTGGGTCATTTTTTTTAAGCCCACTATGCCCATATCTGTCTTTTAATTGGTATTCTTAAACCATTGACCTTTAATGTAAATGTCAATATGTTAAGGCTTACGTGTGCCATTTCATTTTTTACTTTATGTTTGATCCTTCTGTATTTTTGCTTCTCTATTTTCATTTTCCTGTCTTCCAATAGGTTACTTGAACATTTTCTAAAATTCCATTTTGATTTACCTATAGTGTTTTCGAGTGTTTTTCTTTGTAGATCTCTTTTAGTGGTTTCTCTGGGCATTACATTATAGATACATAATTTATCAGAGTCACTGGTATCAATATTTTACCAGTTGAAATGAAGTACAGAAACCTTATCTCTCTTTATATCCCTTTACTTTCTTCTATTTACAATATAATTGTCTTCATTGTCTCCTCTCCGTGAGCTGAGAAACTGAGAACCACATTAGATGGTTATACATTTTGCTTCAATAATCAAACATGGTCTAGAAAACTCAAGAAAAGGAAAATCTATTGTTTTTCCTTTTTTTTTTTTGCTCTTTACATGTTTTTTCCTTCCTGGTATTCCAAGATCATTTCTTTTTTGTTTAAAGAACTTCTTTTAGCCATTCTTTTAGGATAGGTCTTCTGGCGAAAAGGTTTTTTAGTTTTCCATCATCTGAGAATGTCTTGATTTCCCCTTTATTCCTTAAGTATTAATATTTTTGCACTGGATGTAGGACTCTGAGTGGACAGTTCTTTTCTTTCAACACTTGAAAAATGTTGTCTCTCCCCTCTGGCCTCCACGGTTTCTGATGAGAAATCTACTTGTCATTCAAATTAGTTTTTCCCTATAGGTAATAAGTAATGTGTCATTTCTTTCTAGCTACTTTCAAAAATTTTTCTTTGTCTTTAGTCTTCAGGTGGGGAGGAAAATCTAGATTCTCCATTTGTCCTTGTTCAACGGGGCCTCTAGTTACTGCCAGGCAGGGATGGGAGTTCAGGCTCCCTACTGGGCCTCCATGGACACCACCCTGGCTGGAGAGGGGTGCCTGCTCCCCAGGTGGTCAAAAATTTTTCTTTGTCTTTAGTCTTCAGGTGGGGAAGAAAATCTAGATTCTCCATTTGTCCTGGGTCAGCACCCAGGTGGGAGGGGTCTCTAGTTACTGCCAGGGAGGGATGGGAGTTCAGGCTCCCCATTGGGCCTCCATGGATACCACCCTGGCTGGAGAGGGGTGCCTGCTCCCCATGTGGACTCCACTGACATTCTGTTGGGGAGGGGAAGGACCACCTCCTTAAGGACAGGGGGGAGTGGATGTCCAGGCTTTCCACATGGTCTCTGTAGTCCCATGGGGACACAGAGAGAGGGGATTCATTACCACCTGGCAGGGATAAAAGTCCTAGCTCCCCACTCAGCCTTCTCTGACATCACCCCAGTGGTGTGTTGGGGTGCCTCCTTACAGCCTCACAAGGGTGTAAGTCTAGACTCCTCACTGGCCTCAACTGTAAGGGGAAGTAGTGGGACTTTAGTTTTTTCTGTGATATTTGGCCAGAATCTAGTGGTTATTATCTGAAAGCTTTCTGTTTTGCCAGACTGTCCCTTCCCTAGTCCTAAATAGATCAGGCTTTTCTTGGGACTTTTTTGTTTGTGTCCATTGGTGTTTCTCGATTCTCCAGAAACTATCTGGATACTTTCTCCTCCAGTATAGAGTCTGAAATACACGAGGCAAAAAGCAAAGCCAGGGAACTCACCACCAAGTCATTCCTCAGGTCCTGAGGTCTCTAGCTGGTCTGCCTCTTCTCTTCACTTACCAGTGTCTTCTTGGATTTGTTTGGTCTATTATGTCCAGAGTCGTAGTTGTACCTAGTGGGAGGAATAGGGAAAAGTATGAGTATTCCATCTACCTGGAAGAAGAATATGTGCTTCCTTTTAAGACAATGTGTCCGAAATCAGGTACTCCCAATTCTTAACCCAAAATCAGATTTACATGGCCACATCTTCATCACACGGAGTCCCTGTATGTGAGACATCTCTCACTGCCACCAGCTTTCCATTTTCCTACATGACACATGGAAATAATATTCAGAAAGGAAAAATAGAACACCAGACTAAAATTAAGAACCCAGGATACACAATAGATGCTAATCATACGTTCCAAGTTCCAGTGTCCTTTTCTGTGGGTAATATTCTCCTACATTAAATTGATGTTCTTTTTTCATTGTTAGTCATTCCTTTTTGCCCATGACCCTCTCCCCATTCAAATTAAACTTTAAGGTACCTACTCCCTCCAGGGAGGGGTGCTTCTGCAGAAAAACAGATTTTTTTTCTGGTGTAACAGCCTGATCTTTTGAGTACATGGCAAAAAGTATATGTTATCAAACAGATTGGACAGAGTACATAATTATATAAAATTTCAATTTCTCCTATCCTAAAGGAAATACAGATTTTCTTGGCTATGAAAGATAGGGAGTCATAGATGGAAAAACAAGAGTTACTTGTTGATAAATATCTCTGAGAATAGCATCGAAATGTTTTGTGTGTGTTCGAAGGATCCAAGTAAGAACAGCCTGGAGAGGCCTTAGGACAGGACAAGGCAGACACTACAGCCAGCTGTGCCATGTCTGATGAATGGAAGCCCAATTTAGATGACAACCACTGAGGACAGGTGGCTGTTCCCACCCCCATCCTCACCCCTATCCCCACCCCCAGGAAGTCTTAGCACTCCTGGGAGGAGCATTCAGTCCGGGGGCCACAGGGAGAGCAACATCCTGAATTGACAAAGGAAACTGATTTAGCTGAGGTTAAACTTCTATGAAATGGGGGCTTGATACAGAAATTATATTCTATTTTAAGAATATATACATGTCTTACATACCTATGTTGAAAGCCTAAGATTTGTGCCTACTACAGAAATAATAAGTAACAAAGACAGGTTGGAAAGTGACCAGAAATATTCAAATAAGAGACCTTGGTTTTCCAATAGAGATGCTAGAGTAAGTATATATTAATATTGAGAAATGAATTAATTAAACTTTTGTTTAGCACATTCGCAAACATTTAAGATGTTAATGAGGCTCTATTCCAGGCAGTAATAATCGACTATGAAATGCCATAAAGACCAAGAGCTATAATTGGTAGTTCTGTACACAACCGACAATTCAGGTTTTAGAAGTCTCTACCCTTTGAAAAAGAGCCACAAAGGAAAAATGAAAATTGAGAGTTTCATGGAAAGAGTCAAATATTCTGTTTAGAAAAAAAAAAAAAAAAAAGCAGTAATAACTGTCAAAGGCCAACACATGATTCATTTATATGCTTAAAGGCATTGGTTCAGCTTAAGGACATAGCGGTTGGGCCACTGCAGATAAAGTGGCCACAGGAATTCTTACATCTCTGCGCAGTACAACAGATCCAGAAACGGCGCTGTGAGGTTGCGCCTTCACTGTACATGTGAAATGCCACATCACGGGCAATACTAGCTTCCTTCCCTTCCTTCCCAGCCAGCGTTTCCCAGAGTGGGTTCCGAAGAACAGTGCCCAGGAATCTGCTTCCCCACAGGTTCCCAGGGGATTTTGATGATTCAAAAGGCAGAGATCAAGGGAGTACTCCGCTCGGCTGGGGCTCTGGCTCGGCTCCGGCTCTGTTAAATTAGGCCAATAGCCACAGCCTCTGCTGTTTCCGGAAATGCTCCCTCCACCTCCCTCCCGCTCTGGCTCCTCGCAGCTTCTTTCCTCACAAGTCTCCAGTGCCGACGCCTCTCTGGGGCCAGAGCAAACCTGTACGATCCCAGCTAACTTTGAGTTCAGCTTCCTCAAAGACAGCTGTTCTTGGGGGACTTCTAGATAAAGATGGGGGAGTCATGATAGTTACGCCACTGCTCTCTCTCAGAATTTCCTGAAAACAATAAGGATGGAAATTTGAGGGGAAAAAGACAACAGCAGCATCAGTGAAACAGGGAAACACGATCGCAGCTGCAGTGCAGTCCAGAAGCACACCGCCCCCAGTCTGGGGGTCTGCAGGGAGATGCGGGGTGGGGGGACGGAGCCACTGCACAGTGCTACGATTGTCAGCATCAGCAGGGGCCTCCCAGGGACCTGCAGAGCAACAAGTCCTGCGGGCGGGGACAGCCCACAGAATGAGATGTAGTCTCTGTGCAGACCTAACGTGCTTCTTTAATGAAAACTAATTCAAACACAATTGGTGATTCGATGATACCAGTAAAATGAGGAAATTGTGTAGGTTCATATGTGGAAATTGTGTGAGTTCACATTTGACCTTTCATTTTTGACAGTCATTTTGAAGCTACCAGGGGCAAGGTTTCTCACAATTAAAGAGAAAGTCTTAAAAATATATGAAATCTTGAATTTAAAAAAAGTCCGAAAATCCTTTGCTAGAAGTATTGCCTGGTTTAGTGACTTCAAGAACCTGTACATTTTCTACTACACTAACCATTTCAGGAAACTGAGAGTACAGATAAAACTGCAAAGGCATTTCCCTTAGGTCAAAAAAAAAAAAATCAATGAAGAGACAGGTCTGGATCAGGTCAGATTTTTCATTTGGATATGAAACTCTGTTAAAAGCAAATGTTCTCAAGGACCTACATACATCTCAGTTTAAGGCTGCAAAGAATCTACTGAATGATGCTTGAAACAAATGCGTGTGGAGATTTAACTGTGCTATTGGGTTTTGTTTGTTTGTTTTAAATAGACTTTTATTTTTTAGAGCAATTTAAGCTCACAGCAAAATTGAGCAGAAGGTACAGAGATATCCCATATATCCTCTACCTCTACACATGCAAACTCCTCTATTATCTATAAATATATCCCACACTAGAGAGTATTTTGTTACAATCAATGAGCCTACATTGGTACATCATTATTACCCAAAGTCCATAATTTTCATTAGGGTTCACACTTGGTATTGTATATTGTATGGGTTTGGACAAATGTATAATGACATATATCCACTCTTATAGTATCACACAGAATAGTTTCACTGCCCTAGAAATCCTCCATGATCTGCCTATCCCTTCCTCCCCCCACCCTTTGTCAACCACTGATCTTTTTACTGTCTCCATAGTTTTGCCTTTTCCAGGATATCATATGATTGAAATTGTACAATATGATTTCAGATTGGCTTCTTTTACTTAATAATATGCATTTAAGTTCCTTTTATATCTTTTCATGGCTTGATAGCTCATTTCTTTTTAACACTGAATAATATTGCCTTGTCTGGACATACCACACTTTATTTATACATTCACTGCTGAAGGACACCTTGGTTGCTTTCAGGTTTTGGTGATTATGAATAAAACTGATATAAACATTCATGGGTAGGTTTTTGTATACACATAAGTTTTCAACTCCTTTGGGTAAATATACCAAGGAGCATGATTGCTGGGTCATATGGTAAGGGTATGTTTAGTTTTGCAAGAAATCACCAAATTGTCCTCCAGAGTGGCTCTATGTACCATTCTGTATTCCTGCCAGCAGTTAATGAGAGTTCCTGTTGCTCCACATCCTTGCCAGCATATGGTGCTGTCAGTGTTCTGGATTTTGGCTATTCCAACAGGTGCGTAGTGCTATCTCATTGTTGTTTTAACTTGCATTTCTTTGATGACATATGATGTGGAACACCTTTTCGTACGCTTATTTGCCATCTGTATATCTTCTTTGGGGAGGTATCCGTTAAGGCTTTTGGACCATTGTGTAATGGTTTATTTTCTTATTGTTAAGTTTTAAGAGTTCTTTGTATATTTTGGATAACAGTCCTTTATCAGATATGTCTTTTGCAAATATTTTCTCCCAATCTGTGGTTTGTCTTTTCATTCCCTTGACATTGTCTTTCACACAGCAGAAATTTTTAATTTTAATGAAGTCCAATTTATCAGTGCCTTCTTTCATGGATTGTGCCTTTGATGTTCTAACTAAAAAATCACCACCAAACCCAAAGTCAACTATATTCAAAAATATGAATATCTAAAAACCCAAAAATATATTAATATCCTCAGAGAGATTAAGAGAAGATATTGCATCCATAAAACAAGAAAAAAAAAGAGAGCATTTCAAGAACAAAAAGGAAGTAAAACATCAAAAAATATAAAAGGAAACCAGTCTAAGAGATGCAACATTCAAAACTAACAAACAAGAGTTACAGAAAGAGAGAACAGAGAAAATGAGGAATGTAAATCAACAAAATAATTCAAGAAAAGAAAGCTTTCCAGAATAGAAACACGCAAGTTTCCAGATTGAGAGGGCCACTGAATGTACAACACAATTAATAAAAAGGCCCCCCACATCAAGGCATATTCTTGTGAAATTTCAGAACTCTGGGGACAAATAGAAGATTCTGCATGCTTCAGAAAGGAAAAAACAAACAGGTCACATACAAAAAAACTAGGAATCAGATGGCTTTAGACTTCTCAACAACAACACTAAAAGCAAGAATACTGAAAGAACAAGAAGCAATGGAGCAGACAGTGATTTCTTAAATATGACACCAAAGGCACAGGCAACAAGATAATAGACAAAGTGGACTTCATGAAAATTTAAAATTTTGTGCATAAAAAGACACTATCAACAAAGTAAAATGGCAACCCATAGAATGGGAGAAAATGTTTTCAAATCATGTGTCTGATAAGAGATTAATATGCAGAATACATAGAGAACTCCTAAAATTCAATGCAAAAAAACAACCTGATTCAAAAATGGGCAAAAGATTTGAATAAACTTTCTATAGAAAGTATACAAAAGGCCAGTAGGCACAGTGATGTTGAAAAGCTGCTCAACATCACTAATCATCAGGGAAATGCAAATCAAAACTACAATAAGATACCATCTCACACCATTAGGATGGCTACTATCAAAAAAAAAAAAAACTCAGAAAATAACAAGTGTTGGCAAAGATGTAGAGAGACTGAAACCCTTGTGCAGTGTTGGCAGGAATGTTAAATGGTACTGAAGCAGTAGAATTACAGTATAGCAGTTCCTCAAAAAATTAAAAATAGAATTACTATACTATCCAGCAATTTTGCTTCTCAGTATACAGGCAAAAGAATTGAAAGCAGGATTATCAAAAAGACGAGGGATAACAAATGTTGGTGAGGGTGTGGAGAAATGGGAACCCTAGTACACTGGTGGAAATGTGGAGTGGTGCAGCCATTATGGAAAACAGCATGAAGATTCCTAAAAAAATTAAAAACAGAACTACCATATGACTCAGCAATGCCTCTTCTGAGTATATAGCCAAAGGAGATGTGAAGTCCTCTCCTCATAAAAATATCTGCACTCCCATATTTACTGTAACATTATTCACAATAGCCGAGGAATCAGCCTAAGTTTACATCACTGGATGAATCGATAAAGAAAACTATGGATGTGGGTTTTTTCCCAATGGAATATTATCTGGCCTTAAAAAAGAATGAGATCCTGCCATTTGCCACAACATGGATGGACCTGGAGGACATTATGCTCAGTGAAATAAGCCAGATATAGAAAGAAAAATATTGCTTGATTTCACTTATATGTGAAACCTAAAAAAATAAAAAATAAAAGAGTTTGAATATACAGTAAAAGAGAAAGAAACAGTGGTTACCAGGGTTGGGGTGGTGGGAAGAAATGAGGAGATATAAATCAAAGGATACAAAGTCGCAGATACATAGGATAAAGACATCTGGAGATCTAAGGTATGACATGAGGACTATAATTAATAAAATTGTACTAGGGATTTTTGTTAAATAAGTAGATTTTAGCTGCTCTTGTCAAAAAAGTAACTATGTGAGATGATAGATATGCTAATTTGCTTCACTATAGTAACCATTTTGCTATCTATATGTATACCATAACATCGTGCTGTAAATCTCAAATATAAACAATAAAATGTATTTGAAAGAAAGAAAGCTTTATTACTGATGATAATAATAATAATAATAATGATTGAAAGCAGAGTCTTTCCTTGGAGGAGTGGGAAGGTGGTTGCAATTTTATTTCTAAATGTTTTAAATTACCATTATTTTTATTTGACAAATCATAATAGTATTACATTTATGGAGTACAATGTGAGGTTTGATATGAGGTCTGTTCGGAAAGTATCCAGCCATGTAATATGAAAAATAGAGACATTTATTGAAGAAGACACAAGGCACAACAAACATTGTACGTAGGACAATGATGCCTCAGTCCCTTTCAAAGCAGGCCCCTTGGTATCTCACACAGTTCTTCCAGTGTCTCTTAACCTAACCCGTACACGTTCAACATTCTCAGGTGTTCTGCTTCTTGCAGGCCTTCCAGGACATGAATCACTTTCAACAGATTCTCAACCATCTTTGAAGCATTTGTGCCACACTTTTATTTGCGCTGCGCTCATTGCATCATCCTCCAAAGCCTTCTGAATCATCTGAATAGTTTCCGCAGAGGAATGTTCAAGCTTAATGCAAAATTTGATGCAGATTCGTTGCTCTACTCGCTCAGTCATTTTGAATGCAAGGGCCACGTAGTACACACGCTCACTCAATGGCATCTAGCGCCCCACTGACTAGTACAGTGACGTTGTCATTAGTCACGCACGCGCAATCCAGTCCATCAGCCTTGGCTGCTAGGTTACAACGATGTCGTGCAAACCATTCTCGTTATATTAACAATGGCTGGATACTTTCCAGATAAACCTCATATATGTATACAATGTGGAATTACTGCATCAAGCTAATTAACATATCCATCACCTCACTTAATCTTTTTTTTGCAGCGATATACACAAAATTTACTCTTTTAGTTGTTTTGAAATATATAATGCATTATTATTTAATACAGTCACCCTGCTGTGCAATAGATCTCAAAACTTATTCCTCCTATTTAGCTGAAACTTTGTGCTTTTAGACCAGCAATTCCCATTCCCTCGCTTCCCTCTCTCCAGCCTCTGGTACATCATCCTACTCTCTACCTCTATGAATTCAGCCTTTTTTTAGGTTTCACATATAAGTGAGATTATGCAGTATTTGTCTTTCTGTGCCTGGCTTATTTCACTTAGCTTAATGTTCTCTAGATTCATTCATGTCCCAAATAACAGAATTTTTTTCTTTTTAAACGCTGAATAGTATTCCATTGTATATATATGTGACATTTTCTTTATCCATTCATCCACCGATGGACACTTAAGTTGGTTTCCTGTCTTGGCTATTGTGAACAGTCCTGCAATGAACATGTGCGTGCAGATATCCCTTCAAAATATTTATTTCAATTCCTTTGAATATATCCCAGAAGTGATATTGTTAGATCATATGGTAGTTCTATTTTTATTTTTTTAAGGATGAAAGTAGAGTCTGGAAGAGATATTTGTATACCCATAATCACGGCAGCATTATTTACAATAGTTAAAACATGGAAGCAACCCAAGTGCCCACTGATGGATGAATGGACAGAATGCCTAAGTGAGCCCAGCTTATACCACTACCTATATTCAGCCTATCTTGACCATAGGCTAATTTAGTGAGCTCCCGCTTTCCTCTTCATACCCTACAACCTAGATCAACTGAGGATATGTAGAATGTGCGCTTTGACCCAATATTTCTCAATCTTTAGCATGCATCAAAATCTCTGGAGCACTCATTAAAACACAGATTGTTGGGCCCCAACCTGGGATTCAGATTCAGTAGCTCTGGACAAGGAGCTAGAAATTTCTAATAAGTTCCCAGATGACTGATGCTGCTGGCCAAGAAATCATACTTTGAGACCCCCTTAGCAAGGGCACTTGGCCCATGACGTTCCATGTCACCTGCATCTGGGAGCCTTGGGTCATTCCTGCTATGCCATCTGGGAGCTGGAGCATCAGTCAGCATTCCTGAGACACCTACACTCCAGTGAGCCCCATTCATGCTCCAGAGTTACATGTGTCTGGCTCAGAAACTTACAAAGAAATTAAACAAGCGAGTGAAAACAAATGCATACAAAAGCTTCAGGATCCCCCCTTATTTAGATCCGCGAATGTCAGTACTGGGTATCCCTGCCCAGGTACCTAAGTTTATCCAACAAGTCTGCCTTCTCCATCCACTTACACCTTGGATCAAGCTAAAGCTCTGCCTGTGTCAATCTAGCCACGTATCAAGCAGGTGTTCTCTCACTTTTTTATTTCAGTTTGATTTCACTAATCTTTAACCCCTTATAATTTGAAATGCATTTAGGAACTATTTAAAAATTAGTAATACATATAAAAACCTATGGGATACAGCCAGAGCCAATCATATATTCATTTAACAAACATATATAGTGGGTGCCTACTATGTGCCAGGCACTGTTCTAGGCACTGTGAATAAAACAGTGGAAAAACCCAACAAAAATTCCTAATTTCATTGAGCTTACCTTCAAGGGAAGAGTGTCAAACATAAAATAAGTAAACTATATGGAATTTCAGAAGCTGCTAAGTGACATGGAGGAAAGTGAAGCAAGCCAGAGAGAGAGTGGAGGGAGGAGTTGCAGTTTTAAATAGTTTTAAATAGGAGTGGCCAAGGAAGGCATCACAACAAAATGACTTGAAAGAGGTAGAGATGCAAGCAGTCGCCTAGCTAAGGGAAGGGCATTCCAGACTGGCTGGGCAGAGGATGCAGGAGAGAGAAGGCGGTGAGCTGTTGTGGGGAGGAGAACAGACGAAGGAGCATGATCACCACATATGGTTACACAGGGTGTTCACTGTATAAGTAGGTGCTAAAATCCAGCCCATGTCTGCTCTCCAAGTCGCTCATCCTGGTGCAAGACTGTGTACTCCTGCAGAAAGGGGAGTCTTTTTTCCAACTTGCAAGGGAATTCATAGGAGACATGCATGGCTAGTGCTGGTCCTTGGAGGTAGCAGGTCAAAGAGTATGAGGGTTTTTGAGCAAAGGAAAGACATTCGACTTATGTTTTAAGAGGATTACTTTAGCCTCTGTGTTGAGGATAAATTGTGGGTGTTGGCAGGGGTGGCCAGGATGGGCGCAGGGAGACCACTGTAGAGGTTAATCTAATAAAACAAGTGGAAGATGATGGTGGCTTGTTCCACAGCCGTAGCAGTGGAGGAGGTGAGAAGTGGCTGGATTCTTGATACATTTTTAAAGGCGAGCCATCAGTGTTTGCTGACAAATGGATGTAGGATAAACAAAGAAGTCAAGGATGACTCCAAGTATGGGGCATGAGCAACTGGAAGGATGAAGTTATTGAATGAAGGATGAAGGAAGCCTACAGAAGAAACAAGTTTCAGAGAAATAGCAGGAGTTCAATTTAGAGCACGACAAATTTGAGATGCCTGTTAGATACCTTATGTGGTAATCCTGAGAAGCTAACTCATAGGTTAAGTGTGGAGTTCGGTGTAGAAGAGCAGACTGCAGAAATAAATGTGAGCATTTTAAGCCCCATAAATGGTAAGTAAAGCCATGAGGCTGGGAGAAGTCACCAAGAGAGATAGAGAAGCACAAAAGACCAAAGCCTGGGGCTTTCCAACATCAAGATGTAGAGGCGAAAAGAAGGAACCGGCAAAGGAGACTGAGATGGAGCAGCCATCGTGACAGGATGCAAACACGGCAGCAGCGCAGGGGAGCCAAGAGAAGAAAACGTCTGATCAACTGTGCAATGTGCTGCTGAAAGATCTCGCAGGAAACAGTCTGAGAAATGACCACCACACTAGGCAATGAGGAGGTTTGTGTGCATTCTCAGAGAAATACTCCTTACCTTAAACCTTTATTCTAAAAAAAGACTGAAAACAAACATTCAACTTAATAAGCTAGAAAAGTAAATTTTTAAAAATAGGAAAAACTATTTTTCTAAAACAATAATTAATCAAAAAGGAAAAAAACCCTACAATACTATAAATGATAATTCCAAGAGTGGGTTCTATAAAAGTGCCAGTAGACATAAACCTCTGGCAAGATTGATTAAGAAATGACTGGATAAGAAACAGAAAACACATACGATTAGTGTTTAGAAAGTGAATGTCACCCTAGTTTCAAAGGTTTAACAATTGTAAGTAAATGTCATGTAAAACTTTAGGTCTATAATGTTTGTATTGATAAAATGGATTCTATTTTAGGAAATTACATATTATCAAAATTAACTCGAGAAAAAGGAAAAAAAAGGAATAGCTCAATAACCATTAAATAGTTAGACTGTTAAAGACCACCAAACAGAAGACTGTTAAAGATATGGCTCTAAAAACACTAAGCCTAGATGGCCTTAAAGCAAAGTTTTTTATTAAAACTGAAAGAACACATAGTTCCTACATTACTTAACTTGTTACCACAAAAACCAGAAAAATATGGAGGCTATAATAATCTTGATGGCAAAACTTGAGAAAAATATCATAAAACAGAAAGCTACATTTTCACTTAAGAATAAAGATTAAATCTTAGGAAAATAAATTTAGCAGACTATTAAAAATAATGATACATCATAAACAAGTAGGATTTATATCAGGAATGCAAAGATGATGAAATATTAAGAAACCTATTGATAAAATTCCTTGTTAAAGAAATATCATATAATCATCTTAATGGATTCTAAAAAAGATTAGTGATAAAATCCAACATTTTACCAAAGAGGAACTCTTAACAAATTATAAATAGAAAAAAATTCACTTACTTTTAATTGTTTTTCAGCAACAATAAAAAAAGATCTAACCTTTTAAAAGATCAGTTTGGCAGTAGCTATCAATATTGAAAACTGGCATATCATTTGATCAATGAACCTATGGCCATGAAATTATTGTCCAGTAATATTTACATGCATGTGTAAAGATATACATACATAGAATACATTCACTGCAACATTCTTTACAATAGCAAAAAATGTCTACCATTTAGTGGAATGATTAATAAATTACAGTTCATCTACTCAATGAAATCCTGTGCCATTAAAGAATAGGGTAGCTCTATATACTCTCACGTAGCCAGATGTGCAAACTAAGAGTCAGTAAAAAAGGCAAATTGCAGAATAGTATGCATTGCTTGATGCCATTTTTGTTTAAAAATGTGTATGTGCTCCTGGATGTATAGAAAAAAATTTTGAAAGCTATATCCCAAGTCATTACTGTGGTTACTCTGAGGATGGGGGTGGGGAATATATTTTCTCTATTTTATTCATTTATTCAATGAATATTTCTTGAAAGCTTACCTTGGACCACACAATGAATGATAATTCTAAGTTACTGGATTGTTCTGTAATAATTACTTTAGTGCTGAAGGAAAGTCTTTTATTTCACACATTTTATGAAAAGTAGCAGATGCACATGGTACAAAATTCAAGGCACAGAAGAGTAAAGACTGAAGAGCCTCCCTCACGTCAGGGCCCAAGTCATGAATTCATGCCACCCAGAGGCATCCACTCTCAGAGATATTTCTCACATTCAGGAGCATGTGGGGATTGACAAGAGCATTCCCCTTATTTGGGGCAGATTTATCTTTTTTTCTACATGGCAGTCTGTGAAGACAGAAAGCTATTTCTAGTGCTGAACAAGAAGCCCTGGGCTTCAGTGCAATCCTTGCCAGAACATACCTCTTTATTGTCTCATTAGTTAGTCTCAGCCACACACCAGCATCATTGTGCACTCATCAATGTGAATGATCCTTCTGCAGACCCACCCTTTAACCCCACAGATATTCATGTCCAAACTCCTGCTGGGGTAGGGCAGAAGAGTTGCCCAACAGCAGAGTGGGAGAGGGGATCAGCTTTTCAAACGGTCCTTGCCCATCCCTCCTCTGCCAACTCACACCAAGATCGAGAGGCATCTTGGTGCTGCTGGTATCCTCCTGTGTCCCTCAGGGATCTTATAAACTTCCCCCACAACCAGCTTATAAACTTCCCCCACAACCACCTCCCCCATTGCTTGAGTCACTCATGCAGTTACTACTCACACCTGCTTTTCCAGCTTCTAAAATATGATTGTTTTGTCTCTCCATGTTCTTCCTACCCTTGTGGGTCTATGACTACTTTCAAATTCCTTTACTCTAGGTCTAGTGAGATATTAGAAGGGAGAGAAATTAGATAGATGTGTTAAAACTGCCATGGTGACGCTGAAATTCCCATTAATTTTTGTTTTGTTTAGTTTTGTTTTGAGATACGGTCTCACTCTGTCACCCAGGCTAGTGTGCAGTGGCATGATCATAGCTCACTGCAGCCTCAAACTCTTGGGATCAAGAAATCCTCCCACCTCCACCTCCTGAGTAGCCAGGACTACAGGCACTGCCACCATGCCCAGGTAATTTTTTTCTTTTTTTGTAGAGACAGGGTCTCACAATGTTGCCCACGCTAGTCTCAAACTCCTGGCCTCAAACAATCCTCCCACTTTAGCCTCCCAAAGTTCTGGGATTACAGGCATGAGCCACCATGCTCAACCCCATTAATTTTTTAAAACTAAAGTTTTTTTTTAAATAGCTCAATAGTTCAATACAAAGAATTACAACTAAACAAGAAAAAAAAACCCAATACAAAAATGGACAAAGAACTGTAATAAGACATTTCTCCAAAGAAGATATATAGATAACCAATAAGCACATGAAAAGATGTTCGACATCACTGGCCATTAGAAAAATGCAAATCAAAACCCCAAGGAGATACTACTTCGCAAATATTAAGATTGCTATTATTAAAAACAAGAGCAGCAACAACAGTAACAGCAAAACACCCAGAAGATAACAAGTGTTGGTGAGGATGTGCAGAAATTGAAACCCTGTGCATTACTGGTAGGGATGTAAAATGGTGCAGCCTCTGTGGAAAACAGTGTGACTGTTCTTCTGAAAATTAAATTTAGAGTTACCATACAGTCCAGCAGTTCCACTTCTAGGTACACACATGAAAGAATTGACAGCAGGGATGCAAACAAATACTTATACAACAGTGTTCATAGCAGTATTACTCACAATAGCCCACAGGTGAAAACAACCTAATGTCCATCAGTAGATGAATGGGATATGTGGTTTATACATTCAATGGAATATTATCGAACCTTAAAATGTAATGCAATTCTAATACATGCTACAACATGGATGACCTTGAAAACATGCATGACCGTGAGCCTACATGAAATAAGCCAGACTCAAAGGACAAATATTGTATGATTCTACTTACATGAGGTACCTGGAATAGGCACATTCATAGAGACAGAAAATGAAATAGAGGTTACCAGGACTGGGGAGAGAGGAGAATGGATAATTAGTATTTCATGGGTACAAATTTCTGTAGGGATGGTGAAAAAGTTCTGGAAAATGGACAGTGTTGATGGTTGCAAAACATTGTGAATGCACTTAATGATACTGATACTTTAAAAGAGTTTAATGGACAATTTTGTTACATATATTTGATCACAATAAAAAAATTTTAATAGAATACACACACACCAACCACCAGTGATTAGTATGACGGTGCTCTGTTAACTAAATTTCTGGGCAAAGTTAGGGTTGAGCAGAAAACTTTTTATTTCACCTATTAAAAAGCTTTCTTTAAGCTTATAATCTCACTTTCCTCCTAACGACCTTTCATGGCTAGAGAGGCTTCGGCTGCACTGCACAGCAATGTTCTCTGCACCAGCCAGCAAGAAATGATTAGCTGGCACCTCAGTCTTCCTGCAGCTGGGTTTCATTGAGTTGAACAGGGTTTCCAAATATTTTAATTTGCTGCCAGCTCTTAAAAATTAAAAAATTCTTTAAAAATAAGGATCTCCCACTTTTCTTAAATATCAGAGGATCTAGTGGCTCTGGGCTTACAGTCATGCATGGATACAATGAGCCGAGGCGCTAAGAGCCAGCGGCAGCAGCCGCCCATTTTAAACAGCATGCCCTAGGCAGTTCACTACAGTCCCATCCAACCCACTCCCTCCTTACATCACCTGTCCAGCCTTAGGGTATTTTAGTTTCTAGCCCTTTTTATGAGAGGCATTAAAAAGAGAAATGAAGAAGTTAATCTAGAAAGCCGCTGAAATATAGTAATCCTAAGATACCTGTTTTTATCTTCCCATTTTCATTCATTCAAATGAGGGGATGGAGTATATTTAATTTAAGATATGTTGAGAAAGGTTAGTCAAGATTTCATTTTTTATAAAATGACATTTCATAAAACTGCCAGTGAATGTACTTTCCTAATTCTATCTTGAGATAAAAATAAATCTAGAGAACAAAATTCTTTCTGGGACTTTTTATATGATCACAAATAAAATCAATTCGAATCTATTCAGCAAATGAGTTGTCAAAAGAGATTACTCATCGATCCAGAACTGAGTTGTCACAGTAAATAACTGGGAAGAAGTAATAACAAATGCATTTATTTAGATTGTTAGGTATTGGGTAGGTATTTAGGAATTATAGATGACATGATGCATTGAACTTGGGGTCTGAATACCTGGGGGTTCTGAATCCTACCTGCCACTTCTTAGCTGCAGGAGGTTTGATGGCAGAATGAGAAAAATATTATCCATTTTGAGTTATGCTAATAAGGAGACAATGCATGTGACAAAGCTCTGTAGGCTGTAATGCAGTATCCAGATGGGAGCTATGATACCTCTACAATGTTTTCTATATTTATAGTTTCCACTGGGTCTGTGAAATGATGCTGGTCTATGAACTCTTTGTAATAGGTCTGCAGTAAGATAAATACCAAAGCTGACTGGTGTTCGGAAACAGCAATTGCAAATTGCCACAACATTCAAGCACGTGATCAGTGGTTCCTTTCCCTGAGCAAGGTATAGACCAGTCCAGTGTTAGTGGACTCATGAGTTGCATGTGGCATGAGCTATAGACTAGTCCTGAGCAGTAGGACCATTTATTTTAAGGTTAGTCTGTCAATTGAAACCTGAAAGTATATAAAAACTGAAAAATGTGGGCATTATTAACTTATCTTTTACAATTACTTTAAATGTTAGTCAAGCCCTTTTTAAAAATCAGGTGGCAAAATGAGCTTCATTGGACAGTTTTGCCCAAAAAAGACATAATTTTTCTGAACGTGGCAATAGTAGTTGCCTAAATGATAATGATGGGAGTGATTCCAAAGAAAGAAAGGTTAAAAGGGTTTGTACCTGTTTTGCTGGGAATAGGATCCCTCATACACTGGGTTTGCTTATTTTTTTGTAGCTGTAAGTCTGTGGTCCCCAACTCCCATGGCCTGTTAGGGACTGGGCCACAGAACTCGGCCCCCATTTCCCCCATCCTCCCTTCCATCTGTGGAAAAATTGTCTTCCATGAATCTTAGGAACCTAGGGGGGTGGGGTGCACAGCAGGAGGTGAGTGGCGGTTGAACAAGTGAAGCTTCATCTGTATTTACAGCCATTCCCCATCACTGGCATCACGGCCTGAGCACTGCCTCCCACCCCTATCCCACCTCCCTCAAGTCCGTGGAAAAATTGTCTTCCATGAAACCGGTCCATGGTGCCAAAAAGTTTGGGGACTGCTGCCGTAAGTGAAGGTTAAGTGCTAAACCACTGTGTGTTATCAAGGAACTAAGAAAGCAATGGAGCCACCTAAACTCCGAAACCTAAGTGGTATTTGCACTAAAAAAATGTAAGTTCGAAACCACACACACAAAAAAAATCTTTGAAAGAAAACATAGTGAATTAAAAAGCCAACATAGAAAAATGTTTAGTGTTTCATATACAAACATTAGTGCTTTGAAAGCTTCTTATAAAATAGCATGTTAGATTGCTAAGACTAATAAACCACATGTAATTGGCATTATTCAAGGACATTAGTGAAAGACTGAATCAAAGATATTTGTTTCAAATTGTTTGATGAATGTACAGTAAAAAATGTAGCTCAGGTACAAGTTTCTAGTGGTACCATGGATTGCTGTATTCAGAAATTGGCTAATGAGATGACAGACTAACTTATTTAACAAATAAAGCTAGCAAAATATTTTTCATTGAAAATGATATAGTTAACATGTAAAGTCTTTTAAAGCATATGCAATTTGAACATGATGGTGATATGAAGGAAGAATATTTTTCTCAGCATCATTGCTAACAAACACATATAAAAATATAGAAGATTACATTGTCCACAAATGTGGCTTAGAGTCTACGTTTCAGGGAGAAGTGTATTCCGACAGCACAGCTGTAATGATAAGAAAGTATTCAGGATTAAGGATCTTGCATAGAATGTCAATGCCCTGCTTTCCTTGCAAAAAAATTTCCCTATGGCCAAGTGTGGTGGCACACACCTGTAGTCCCAGCTCCTGAGGAGGCTGATTTTGCTTGAGC
>NW_012152063.1:7763139-7765890 GCF_000956105.1 Propithecus coquereli
AGCATACCTCTTAGATACTCTACTATGAATGTTACTAAAAAAAAAACTTAGATATAGCTTAGGTATACATTATTTCCTATAAGTAGCATTGTTAGCAATCTAACCTGGGTTTTTCAATTAAAAATTTAACGCTGGTAAACATGTGTACATTCAAAGTGTTCATATAGGCATTTAATATAGGGAATCATTATTTCCCTCATAATTATGTTTGGTTATGATTGCAGAGGACAAAATTTGAGTATACGGCAACTTCTATATTCATCACCTATATGTATGCACTCTGAGTGTACGGTAGTTTTTATATCTCTTTTTTCCTATATGAAGTTGTTCTGATTATTTTTATTAAAATGTAATTTTATGTTTATGAATATGATAGGATAAATGGGTTTGTATTTTGTATGTCTTTTTCTGATATAATTTTTCTAGCAATTCATTTTTATCGTCTTTTACAAAAGTATTAGTCTGTGATGGATTGGAAATTACAAAAAAAAAAAGATCCTTCACCCCAGTAATTTGAAACACTGACCTAGCTCACACAAACATGGTAAATATATATTAGGTATAACCAGATGAAACTGCCAATAATCAACCATTTTTGATCTTCAAATGACATTTTCAACTACTGAATGTAAAAAAGTCTATGTTCTGACATTTATACACTTTGACCCCAGATAAGGCCCTATACTCTTCTTCTGGACCTATTTACTCTTGTTTTACATACTGCTCTCTCAGGCTTGTTTTGGTTCTCAGTGAAACTGGAAGCGGGGACAAGAGCTGCTACAGGCAAACTCACTGGCAGCAGCATGGAATACCAACTTGGGAAGAGACAGAAAAACTACAAAAAGTGGAGATTAGTTATCTGGGACTATTTAATGAGGAGGCAAATATCTTGATACCTCTCAATAGGCCCTGGAAGCACCACTGTACCCATTTACATTTAAAATGCTGAGTAATCAAGGAAACAACCATTTACACCGGTGACATTGATTGGGGAGTATGTAACACATTGAATTCAAAATGTCTAATACACAGTTTTTGGGCTTAAAGAAGTAAATCTCAGTTTTCCAAAGAATGCATGCATTTGGACAACTTTATTGCCAAGTGGATTAGGGAGTTTCTACATGGCAGCAGAACATAAAACTGACAGGATTCAGACATTATCATTAGACAGACTAAGCATTATTTAAGACAATACACACACACATACCCACACACGCGTGTGTGCACAAGTACTCTCCCACAAAAAACCTTGGGTATAACATTAATCACAATCAGGAGTTTCCCTTATGAAAGAACGGTGGGTTTTGTGAGCACAATAAATCAGCTCTTCTCCCTCTCCAACCTAGCTAACAGGTGTCCTGCAGAGCTCTGAACTCCTCAAAGGAGCCCAGCAGACAAAAGGAAATGTAAATTTTTTTACAGTGCTAGACCTGTTGACTAAAACTGTCTTTCAGCATCTGTTTCTTTCTTTTTTTTTTTTTTGAGACAGAATCTGGCTCTGTTGCCCTGGCTAGAGCGCGGTGGTGTCAGCCTAGCTCACAGCAACCTCAGACTCCTGGGCTCAAGCGATCCTTCTGCCTCAGCCTCCCGAATAGCTGGGACTACAGGCATGCACCACCATGCCTGGCTAATTTTTTCTATATATATTTTTTTAATTGTCCAGATAATTTCTTTCTATTTTTAGTAGAGACGGGTCTAGCTCTTGCTCAGGCTGGTCTTGAACTCCTGACCTTCAGCAATCCACCCGCCTGGGCCTCTCAAAGTGCTAGGATTACAGGTGTGAGCCACTGAGCTTGGCCTAGCATCTGTTTCTATAGCCTGGAGTAGTTCCTAAGAAGTTCCTAGATGACTACATAGGGGACAATCTCCAGACATATCTTGAGGGCAAGGTCCCTTTATTCCTAAAGCAAAGAGAAAGGATGTAGCAGTTTCACACAAGAGATACTATTATCTGCTTGCAGTTAAAAAGAAGAGAAGGAGCAGACAAAGCAATTCACAACAATTAACTATTTTTCTCTTTGTCCCCATAGAAACAGCAAGCCACTTGGCCTAGCTGCTGGCATCTCCCTTCTCTTTCTTTGGGATACCACGCCATCTTTCTGCTCTCTTCCCCGCCCCCTCTCTCTCATTCTCTTTGTCTTTCTAAAGTATAAAATAAATTTTACTTATATATCTTAATCTCTGCTTGAGAAATCTTTCTCCACCTGCAATGTGAGCACCTACTAGGTTTTCCACCCTAACACCTTCTATTCAGATTCAGCTTGGAATCTGTTAAACTAACAAGGCTCTGAATGATTGCCTTGCCAGGACTTGGTTAAACCTGGTTGAGATAGTCATACTCTAGCTCTCATGTACATCCTTCCATTTGTAATCCCTTTAGTGTGTCCTTATATGGAGGACATGATGGTATAGTTTGTTATAATTATGTGAACTAAAATAAAATTTTAAGGCTCATCCCCTCACCAGCTGACTGAATGGACTGCCTCATGGCCAAAGGAATATCCTAAAACTAAATTGTCTGCCAGGAGGAGGGACATCAGACATGCCTCATCATGCCCCCCTTCCCTTCTTAGAGACATCCTTTGTAACCCACTAACAGGCCTAAGGGTATGCAAGACAAACCTGCAGGTCCTCAATTTACACAACGAATCTATGTTTGGTGGCTTATCTCTGATAAACAGCTCCTTATGTTGAAACATTCCAAGCCTTTAGACAAAGCTTCATGTCTTTAATCAATTACAAGCCAAAGAA
>NW_012152063.1:7766140-7773235 GCF_000956105.1 Propithecus coquereli
TGGCTCAGGGCCATGGTCCTCAAATTTGGCTCAGAGCAAATCTCTTTAAAATTATTTTACAGAGTTTGACTTTTTTTCTGTTGACAATTAAAAAGAATATTGCTGCGAGGGGATCAGTCACACCCAAGCCCCGTAGACCCATTTATACAATGTCCCCCTTGGGTGGCCAATTGAGAGCAGCTCCTTTACTCAAGTCCCATCTGGGTGGGCAGGTGCTGTTGGCCTAGAGCTTGATCATTCTGGATGCTGCACAGGGAAGAATGGGATTAGACAGGAGGGCAAGATTAGGGGGGTAGATTACAGTTATATAACTGTCGTAAAACTCAGGAAAGAAACTACAGTTGATTCTTTTTTTTTTTTTTGAGACAGAGTCTCACTGTGTTGCTGGGCTAGAGTGCCATGGCATCAGCCCAGCTCACAGCAACCTCAAACTCCTGGGCTCAAGTAATCCTTCTGCCTCAGCCTCCCGAGTAGCTGGGACTACAGGCATGCGCCACCATGGCCAGCTAATTTTTCTATATATTTTTAGTTGTCCAGCCAATTTCTTTCTATTTTTAGTAGAGATGGGGTCTCGCTCTTGCTCAGGCTGGTCTCGAACTCCTGAGCTCAAGCGATCCTCCCGCCTCGGCCTCCCAGAGTGCTAGTATTATAGGCGTGAGCCACCGTGCCCAGCCCACAGTTGACTCTTGAACAACACAGGTTTGAATAGCATACGTCCACATATATACAGATTGTTTTCAACAAATATATTGAAAAAATTTTTGGAGATTTACAACAATTTGAAAAAACTAATAGATGAACCACATAGCCTAGAAATATTGAAAAAATTAAGAAAATTTGGTATGTCATGAATGCATAAAATATATGTAGATACTAGCCTATTTTATCTTCTGCTACCATAAAATATACACAAACCTGTTATTAAAAAGTTAAAATTTATCAAAATTTATGCACAAAAACACTTACCAATGGTACATGATACCATTTGCAAGAGAAATGTAACCAAACATAAGGATGTAGTATTAAATTATAAATGCATAAATTAACTGTAGTACATGCTGTACTATTAATACTGTAATAATTCTGTAGCCACCTCCTGTTGCTATTGCGGTGAGCTCAAGTATTGCAAGTATCTCTTTAAAATTCATGTGATGCTAATCATCTCTGGATGAACAGTTTGTCTCTCCAATAAATTGTGTATCTCAGTAAAAAGTGATCTGTTGAAGTTCTGGCATATTTTTCATCGTGTTTTAAGTGCAATACCGTAAACCTTGAGTAACACACAAGGTGCCACTAGTGATGCTGGAGGTATAGAAAAGGTCAAAAAGTCATGACAGTGTTAGATAGACAGTAAGGGACCTCAGGCTAGGCTATCCTAGGGACAAAGGCAGGCACCCTACCTTGGTGCTGCCTTGAGCAATTGCCACACCTGGGGGAAGGAGGACTGCCCTGCCAATCTGCAAAAGAATGCAGGGAATTCCCCAGCCAGCAGGTCAGACAGCCCAGGTACAATAGGATCTGGAAATGACCTAGAGTAACCTAAGGCTAATTATCACATCATTAACTGTCCATCACAGTGGTTCAATGGTGATCTCTGAACCATGAGAGGGCCCAATCCATACAATATAAAACAGGACCCAGACCATAACCAGAGCCTCTTGTTACAACAGGGGGCCCCTTTGTCATCTGTGGTGAGTGTATCTTGCTCTTGCTCTATAAACTGTGTTTTGTTCACCTTGCTTTTGGTGTGTCTGGTCATTCTTTGGCCAAGAGCATACCAAGAACCAAGAACAGACTGCTGACCCGACAACAGTCCTAGAAAAAGTTGAATTGCTTGATATGCACTATAGATTGAGATCTGTAGCTGTGATCGCCCACTATTTCAAGATAAATGAATCCAGCATAAGGACTACTATAAAAAAAGAAAAGGAAATTTGTGAAGCCATCACTACAGCTATGCCAGCAGGTGCAAAAATCCTTGCATTTTTTTAAAATACACTTTTATCTTGAAAATGCAGCTTTTATGTGGGTGCAGGATTGCTATAAGAAAGGAATACCTATAGACTCTAATATAATTTCAGAAAAAGCCAACTCATTATATGACAACTTAAAGCAAGAGGAAGATGAAGGATCTAATACTAGTAAATTTAATGCCAGCAAAGAATGGTTTGATAATTTTAGAAAGAGATTTGGCTTAAAAAATGTCAAGATAATGGGAGAAGCAGCTTCTACCAACCAAGAAATGAGTTCCCAGATCCCATTAAGAAAATCATTGAGGAGAAAAGATAACTGCCTGAACAGGTTTTTAATGCAGATGAAAGTGCCCTATTCTGGAAAAAAAATGGTGCAAAGGACATTTATTAGTAAAGAAGAGAAGCAAGCACCAAGATTTTAGGCAGGAAGGGATACGCTACCTCTACTGTTTTGTGGAAATGCAATAGGGTTTATGATCAGGACTGCCCTTATCTATAAAGATGCTAACCCCCTGAGCCTTCAAGAGAAAAGATAAACATCACCTGCCAGTCTTTTTGTTGCACAAGAAGGCCTGGATAGCAAGAACCCTTTTTCTGTTTGGTTCCGTGAATGCTTTGTCCCTAAAATCAGGAAGTACTTTGCCAGCGAGGGATTGCCTTTTAAGGTTATTTTGATATTGGACAATGCCCCTGGCCACCCGGAATCCCAGGAGTTCAACACCGAAGGCACTGAAGTGGCCTAACTTGCCCCTAAACACGGCATCTCCAA
Source organism: Propithecus coquereli (assembly GCF_000956105.1). Classification (NCBI taxonomy): domain Eukaryota; kingdom Metazoa; phylum Chordata; class Mammalia; order Primates; family Indriidae; genus Propithecus; species Propithecus coquereli. Next base: position 7,768,883 of record NW_012152063.1, read on the forward strand.
TTCATCCTCCAAATAAGGACATCATAAGGACCTGTAGGCTCATCACACACAGTACTCTAAGGAAAGGATTGTCAATGCTGTGGAAGAGAACCCCACCAGAGAGAACATCATGGAAGTCTAGAAGGATTGCACCATTGAAGATGCCATTGTTATAGAAAATGTCATAAAAGCCATCAAGGCTGAAGCAATAAATTCCTGTTGGAGAAAACTGTGTTCAGATGTCGTGCATGACTGCGCAGGATTTGCGACAGAGCCAATCAAGGAAATCGTGAAAGAGGTTGTGGACCTGGCAAACACTGTGGGGGAGTGAAGGGTTTCAATATTTGGGTCTTGAAGAGATTCAACAGCTAATAGGCACCACACCAGAGCAGTTAAGAGAAGGCCGCGTGATGGAGATGAGGGCTTCTGAACCAGTGTCAGCGGATGAAGGAGACGGTGTAGAAGAAGCAGCGCCAGAAAACAAAGTGACGTTATACAATCTGATGAAAGCATTCCAGTTATTCAGGACCTGCTTCTGACTTCTATGACATGGACCCTTTTCTGACATGGACACTGAAACTGAAGCAAACAGTGGAAGAAGTATTGGTACCATACAGAAACATTTGTAGCGAAATGAAAAAGCAAAAAAGTCAGACAGAAATTACGGTGTATTTCTGTAAAGTTACACGGAGTGTGCCTGCCTCTCCTGCCTCCCCTTCCACCTCCTCCACCCCTCCCACCTCTGCCACTCCTAAGACAGAAAGACCTGTAACTGGCCCCCACTGAACAATTTCCAATGACCCCTATGTGATCCTCTCAGTTAACTAACTACTTGACCTTTTGAGTTGTTTCCCAGAAATGGAGGATTTTCTGCAAGACAAAGGTGCTGAGATTCTGAAGGCCCCTGGGCAGACTTCCTGACAAGATTCGCCATCCCCCACAACCTGCCCCCAATGTCTGTAGCCCCTTGTTATTATTAATAATAGTTACACCACAACCTGCCCCCAAGCCATCATGACCTGCCCCAAGGCAGGTCCTTCCCTTAGAAGCCCATGATCTCCATTACTTGGAGAGATGAATTTGAGGTAGCTTCTCCCATTCTCCGGACAAGACATCTGTCATATTAAAAATTCCTCAAGCAACTGGACCTAGACCAAAACCCCCTTGAGGTTTTGACAATAGACCAACCCCTCATCTTCCTTCTCAGCCTACTCAACCTGAAGAGTTTTATGATGACCCACTTCCTCTTAATGAATAGTAAATATATTTTCTCTTCCTTATGATTTTCTTAATAACATTTTCTTTTCTGTAGCTTACTTTATTGTAAGAATACAGTATATAATACATGTAACATACAAAGAAGTGTTAATCTACTGTTTTAAGTTCCCACGAAGCTTCCAGTCAACAGTACGCTATTAATATTTAAGTTTTGGGGGAGTCAAAAGTTATACGCAGGTTTTTGACTGCCTGGGGGTCGGCACCCTTAACTCCCACGTTGTTGAAGTATCAACTGTTTACTGTAATAATAGTCCAGTCTAAGGAACGGAATAGATTTGAGAGTTCTCAGGAGATAAGACCACAGAGCATGAGGATCAGATGAAAGAGAAAAAGAGCTAAGAACGATTCCAGTTTCTGGCTTAAGCAAATGGAAAGACTGGAGGCACTCACTGACATTTTGGAGAAGTGGATTTAGGGAGGAAAATAAGTTTCATTTTGACATGTTTTTTTAGATACATTTGTGAGACAGCAAAGTAAAGCGATCCAGAATGGATACGGTTTTCTTATTCAGAAGAGACATAGAAATTTGAAGACTGTTCAGAATTTCAGTGTTTCACAGCTCACTCCCAAATTGTTTTTAGATAGTAGAAAGAGCTGGAATACATATATCCTATATTTTAGTACCAGATCTGCTACAAACTAGCTGTATGCCTGGAGGTAGCATCAAAACTTTCTGGAGAAAAGATAACTGCCTGAACAGGTTTTTAATGCAGATGAAAGTGCCCTATTCTGGAAAAAAATGATGCAAAGGACATTTATTAGTAAAGAAGAGAAGGAAGCACCAGGATTTTAGGCAGGAAGGGATATGCTACCTCTACTGTTTTGTGGAAATGCAATAGGGTTTATGATCAGGACTGCCCTTATCTATAAAGATGCTAACCCCCTGAGCCTTCAAGAGAAAAGATAAACATCACCTGCCAGTCTTTTTGTTGCACAAGAAGGCCTGGATAGCAAGAACCCTTTTTCTGTTTGGTTCCGTGAATGCTTTGTCCCTAAAATCAGGAAGTACTTTGCCAGCGAGGGATTGCCTTTTAAGGTTATTTTGATATTGGACAATGCCCCTGGCCACCCGGAATCCCAGGAGTTCAACACCGAAGGCACTGAAGTGGCCTAACTTGCCCCTAAACACGGCATCTCCAATTCATCCTCCAAATAAGGACATCATAAGGACCTGTAGGCTCATCACACACAGTACTCTAAGGAAAGGATTGTCAATGCTGTGGAAGAGAACCCCACCAGAGAGAACATCATGGAAGTCTAGAAGGATTGCACCATTGAAGATGCCATTGTTATAGAAAATGTCATAAAAGCCATCAAGGCTGAAGCAATAAATTCCTGTTGGAGAAAACTGTGTTCAGATGTTGGGCATGACTGCGCAGGATTTGCAACAGAGCCAATCAAGGAAATTGTGAAAGAGGTTGTGGATCTGGCAAAACTGTGGGGGAGTGAAGGGTTTCAAGATTTGGATCTTGAAGAGATTCAGGAGCTAACAGGCGCCACACCAGAGCAGTTAAGAGAAGGCCGCGTGATGGAGATGAGGGCTTCTGAACCAGTGCCAGATGATGAAGGAGACGACGTAGAAGAAGCAGCACCAGAAAACAAAGTGACGTTATACAATCTGACGAAAGCGTTCCAGTTATTCAGGACCTGCTTCTGACTTCTTCTATGACATGGACCCTTTTCTGACATGGACACTGAAACTGAAGCAAACAGTGTAAGAAGTATTGGTACCATACAGAAACATTTGTAGCAAAATAAAAAAGCAAAAAAGTCAGACAGAAATTACGGTGTATTTCTGTAAAGTTACACGGAGTGTACCTGCCTCTCCTGCCTCCCCTTCCACCTCCTCCACCCCTCCCACCTCTGCCACTCCTAAGACAGCAAGACCTGTAACTGGCCCCCACTGAACAATTTTTAATGACCCCCATGTGATCCTCTCAGTTAACTAACTACTTGACCTTTTGAGTTGTTTCCCAGAAATGGTGGATTTTCTGCAAGACAAAGGTGCTGAGATTCTGAAGGCCCCTGGGCAGACTTCCTGACAAGATTCACCATCCCCCACAACCTTCCCCCAATGCCTGTAGCCCCTTGTTATTATTAATAATAGTTACACCACAACTTGCCCCCAAGCCATCATGACCTGCCCCAAGGCAGGTCCTTCCCTTAGAAGCCCATGATCTCCATTACTTGGAGAGATGAATTTGAGGTAGCTTCTCCCATTCTCCGGACAAGACATCTGTCATATTAAAAATTCCTCAAGCAACTGGACCTAGACCAAAACCCCCTTGAGGTTTTGACAATAGACCAACCCCTCATCTTCCTTCTCAGCCTACTCAACCTGAAGAGTTTTATGATGACCCACTTCCTCTTAATGAATAGTAAATATATTTTCTCTTCCTTATGATTTTCTTAATAACATTTTCTTTTCTGTAGCTTACTTTATTGTAAGAATACAGTATATAATACATGTAACATACAAAGAAGTGTTAATCTACTGTTTTAAGTTCCCACGAAGCTTCCAGTCAACAGTACGCTATTAATATTTAAGTTTTGGGGGAGTCAAAAGTTATACGCAGGTTTTTGACTGCCTGGGGGTCGGCACCCTTAACTCCCACGTTGTTGAAGTATCAACTGTTTACTGTAATAATAGTCCAGTCTAAGGAACGGAATAGATTTGAGAGTTCTCAGGAGATAAGACCACAGAGCATGAGGATCAGATGAAAGAGAAAAAGAGCTAAGAACGATTCCAGTTTCTGGCTTAAGCAAATGGAAAGACTGGAGGCACTCACTGACATTTTGGAGAAGTGGATTTAGGGAGGAAAATAAGTTTCATTTTGACATGTTTTTTTAGATACATTTGTGAGACAGCAAAGTAAAGCGATCCAGAATGGATACGGTTTTCTTATTCAGAAGAGACATAGAAATTTGAAGACTGTTCAGAATTTCAATGTTTCACAGCTCACTCCCAAATTGTTTTTAGATAGTAGAAAGAGCTGGAATACATATATCCTATATTTTAGTACCAGATCTGCTACAAACTAGCTGTATGCCTGGAGGTAGCATCAAAACTTTCTCAGCTTCTGTTTCCTTATGAAG
>NW_012152063.1:7773285-7773840 GCF_000956105.1 Propithecus coquereli
GTATTGGTACCATACAGAAACATTTGTAGCAAAATAAAAAAGCAAAAAAGTCAGACAGAAATTACGGTGTATTTCTGTAAAGTTACACGGAGTGTACCTGCCTCTCCTGCCTCCCCTTCCACCTCCTCCACCCCTCCCACCTCTGCCACTCCTAAGACAGCAAGACCTGTAACTGGCCCCCACTGAACAATTTTTAATGACCCCCATGTGATCCTCTCAGTTAACTAACTACTTGACCTTTTGAGTTGTTTCCCAGAAATGGTGGATTTTCTGCAAGACAAAGGTGCTGAGATTCTGAAGGCCCCTGGGCAGACTTCCTGACAAGATTCACCATCCCCCACAACCTTCCCCCAATGCCTGTAGCCCCTTGTTATTATTAATAATAGTTACACCACAACTTGCCCCCAAGCCATCATGACCTGCCCCAAGGCAGGTCCTTCCCTTAGAAGCCCATGATCTCCATTACTTGGAGAGATGAATTTGAGGTAGCTTCTCCCATTCTCCGGACAAGACATCTGTCATATTAAAAATTCCTCAAGCAACTGGACCTAGACC
>NW_012152063.1:7774741-7794458 GCF_000956105.1 Propithecus coquereli
TAATTCAGCTACGAGCATTTTGAAAATGGAAGAAGGAAACTAACATCTGTAGTTACTATTGTCTCTTATGCTTTTGAATTTTAAAAAATTAAGCCATTTATTTTCTTCATTTCCAAAAGAATATCATTCCTAAAACAGGAGGCAAGATTTCAAGAGTTGTGCACTTTTAAAATAAAGAATTTTATTAAAAAAAAAATCAAAGTTTTAATAGAACAATTTTATTGCAATTATTTTTAAAGGACCTAATATCAATTTTAAGAGCCTAGCAACTCATAGGTTGTAAATGAAAAGAATAAGCCCTTCTGAGTTCTCATTTTCTAAAAGCTTTTTATATTTTAAGAATTAAACCACTCAGCACAGATTTTTCTGTTACCATTTTGAAGATATCAGAAGTATGAAACATAAAAACTGTCATTGTTAAAGAAAATACTTTGTCCTTTCCATGCTACCCAAAGGGGGATCCATATTGTGTTGTTCTGGGTTCCCATGGTCACTTTAAAGCAGACTTTTACAATGTCCGGAGCCCTTGATGTCCTTCATGTGAAGGAGGAGGATGCCTTCAAATTCCTTGCAACAAGTACCCACTTAGGTGCCACCAATCTTGACCTCCAAATGGAACAGTACATCCACAAAAGGAAAAGCAATGGCATCTACACCATAAATCTAAAGAGGACCTGGAAGAAGCTTCTGCCGGCAGCTCAGGCCTTCGTTGCCATCACGACTTCCAGGAATACTGACCAGCAGGCTGTGCTGAAGTTCGCTGCTGCCACTGGAGCTTCTCCTACTGCTGGTCACTTCCCTCCCAGAACCTTCACTACCCAGAGCCAGGCAGCATTCCAGGAGCCGCGTCTTGTGGTGGTTACTGATCCCAGGGCTGACCGCCAGTCTCTCACAGAGGCGTCTCATGTCAACCAGCCTACTGCAGCTCTGGGTAACAGATTCTCCTCTGCGCCCTGTGGACGTCGCCATCCCATGCAACAAGGGAGCTCCCTCGGTGGGTCCGATGTGGTGGGTGCTGGCTCAAGAAGTTCTGCATGTGAGTGGCACCATCTCTTGTGAACACCCGTGGGAGGTCATGCCTGATCTCTGCTTCCACAGAGATCCTGAAGAGATTGAAAAGGAAGAGCAGCCTGCCGCTGAAAAGGCTGTGACCAAGGAGGAGTTTCAGGGTGAATGGACTGCGCCAGCTGCTGAGTTTACTGCTACTCAGCCTGAGGTTGCAGACTGGTCTGAAGACACGCAGGTGCCCTTGGTGCCTATTCAGCAGTTCCCCACTGAGGACTGGAGCACTCAGCCTGCCACGGAAGACTGGTCTGAGTTCTAATTCTGTCTCCACCAGTTAATAGCTGCCGGAATTTAAAAACACATTACTTAAATATTCTGAGCCCCAGATTTTCTAATCTGTAAAATATAAGTAATGATGGCATCATCCTCAGGGACTGGTTACAAGGATTAAATGTGTTGGGATATGCAAAGCACTTAGCCCTGTGCAAAAGGGCTTGCGAGTAATTAGATAAATATGTCATAAAAGCAGAAGGAAAAATGATTAGGAAATACATGTAAAACTGACTAGCCTCCACAGTAATCAAATCAGCAGAGCTTTTGTTTTGTTTTGTTTTGTTGTTGATATCATTCAGTGCTGGAGAGGGCAGAGAGGGAGGCATTCTACTATTACTAACACAAGAGTAACTGGCTAAAACCTTTCTAAAAAACAGTTTTGTAATATGGTATCGAAAGCTTTTAATGTTTACACCCTTGACTCATTCCATTTTTAAAACTTACTCCTTAGAAAATAATCAAATAGAGTTGCAGAATTATGTATAAAAATCAGAAACCACCTAAGTGTCTAACTGTAGATGGATGGCTTAGTAATTTCTGGCTCATCACCTTCTGAACTGATGCACTGAGACACCGAGAAGGGCACATGCTTTCTGTGGTATTCTTACCAAATATGCGTAACCTGAATTTTATCAGGAGAAAATGTCAGACAAAACCCAAAGTGAGGGACATTCTACAAAATAAGTCAAGGTGATGAAAGGTAAAGAAAGATGGAAGAACTACCCAAAGCAGAGAAGACTAAAGAGATACTACAACTAAATGCGATGCATGATCCTGGACACTAGTGGAATAATTGGTGAAATTTGGATAAGGTCTGGAGATTAATTAAAGTATTATAGTCATTTTCTGGCTTTGATCATTGTGCATGATTATGCAAGATGTTAACATTTGCAAGAGCTGGGTGAAAGGTATACTGAAAATCTTTGTACTATTTTTGCAACTTTTGGTAAGACAAATCATTTCAAGAGGAAAAGTTTAAAAAGTAAAAAATTAAATAATGGTACACTCAAACAGTGATTATGCAGCCATTAAAGAGGTTTATAATTAATCTGAATGACAGTGGAAAATGCTCACCATATAGCATTATGGGGGAAGAAAAACAAAAGCCAGTGCATACACTGAAAACTAAAGCCCAGAAAGAATCCACTAAAATGTTAAGAGCAGTCCTCACTAAGTAGAAAATGACAGTGATATATTCTTAGTTATTCTCTTACTTTTATATTTCCTGATTTTTTCTACCATGACCATCTACCACTTTTGAAATCAGAAAAAAAAGTGATTTTTAAAAACACACCATGAATTCTGCACCACCAAAATTCATTTAGACATATTTCTTGTGTTTGGTTTTAATAAATTTTTTTAATACTTTGACTTTTCAAAATTATAATTTTGACAAGCCAACAATGATAAGTCTTGGTTTATATGAACTTCCTAATTTAACATCATTAACCAAAAGTGCTTAATGGTTTCACTAACCATTTGGAAATGAATTCTTGGCACTATGTCCTCCTAAGTCCTGTGGAACTCGTATATTGAAACAGTTGCTTCATTTCCACTAAATAACTGGAACTATTCCCTGGGTCATTAGAGAAGCTTGAACCTATGCCCGTCTGAATCGTGGTCAAGAACAAAAGAACAGGAACCTAACCATTTTTCCTCAGCCTGTTGCAAATCGAGAGAAGAATGCATTTGTGCTGGACACTGGGAAGTAAAAAAGAAAGCAGATCTTGCTGGGAGACAAGTCAAGGTGGCCACCGGGAGTCCTGGACCTCCATGCTTCAGAGGACAGTCTTCTGAGTAAGCAGGATATTTAGCAATGCACATTTGAGGGGGTGTAAAGCACAGCTCCTATCTCAAAATACCTCCCCTGTGAGATAATGTATATGACCCTGTTGTGCACATGTGTCTGCTTCTTCCATCCAGGCACTGGCCAAAAACCCTATATTCCCCTGACTCTGGAAGAATTTTTAATTCCAAAATCTACTCTGTCCAGCCCTACCATCATAGTATAAATGTGTCATCTGCCAACACTTCACTAAGCAGTTAATTCCCAAATAGGACTGGCTGAAGGCTGATCAGAAGAGAAATAGTGTGGGGAGCCGGTTTTCAAAAGACACTATGGAGGGGCAGCTTGAAAAGAGAGGTGCGGGACTCCTCAGCGAGTTCTGTCAAGCCCCGATCGTCCCTAGGGCCACCCTCCTCAGGCGTGCACTGCTCCCTTGGCCAGCGTCAGCCTCCTTCTCGGGGATGTGAGCACTTCCTTTCTTCCTTTCCACAGATATCCCCCTATTCCCACCCCGACAAGCTCTACACCAGGCCCCAGTTCATCTCTCCAGACTTCCTGCTCCCTGTGGCAAGCCCAACTCCAGCCACAGTTCTGAGTCTTGTACATCTTCTCATCCTTACCCAGGTAGTCTTAGCTTTGGATGTCGTCTCTGTTCCCGTGTTGTCTCTGCCGGCCGCAGCTGATCCACCCACTCCCACGCGTGCAGTACCAGTTGCTCAGTCGCTCAGCCTATCACGACCTCCTGGACCCTCGTGGGGTCACCAGTCAACCTCCTGATGCTTCCGTGCCTCTCCCCAGCCACCTCCACCATCTGCTTTCCTTACTCTGCCTCTCAGGGGCCCACTTCCCCACTGGTTTATACTGGTTTTGTTTGTTTGTTTGTTTTCATGACTGGTCTGGTTCTAGAAAAGACTTAAGATTACACACACTCTGGTCCTGCCATGTTTTCTCAGGTGGGATTCTTAATCCACATGGCTTCTCACTCTATCTGCTCTGTGAAGCACAGTGGGGTCCAAAGACAGTGCTTCTCTGTGACTTCAATCCCTGCCCCACCTACGACAGGTCAACAGTAATGGTGGAGGCCAGCCTTTTACCCAAAGGAAAACAAAGGCAAAGCACAGATCTTGAACTATAAGCCAGAAGCCAAGTAATGTATTAATAGCAAGACAGCAGAGGCAACAGCACTGGGACAGGAGCTCAGACCATCTTAACCAAAGAGATGCTGCTCTCCCGCTCCCCCTGCTGGACACCGAGGTCCTGCTGAGATGCTCTGAAGTCCAAGGCCAAGGATGATTGGACACCCATGTATGCCTCAAAACATGTAGACTAAACATTAGAGCCAGTCCACATTTGCCAATCACATTTCATTTTCTTCAATGCCATATTAGAGAAAGGAAGTACTCAGTGGGAGAAGGCAGGTGCCGGTGCCAGTTGTCAGACAGACTGGCATCTGAGCCCCCATTCCGTCACTTTCTAGTTATTTGATGTTAGGAAAGTTATTCTAAGTGCCCTTGGGCCTCAGTTTCCTCAATTGTAAAATGCAGATGATAATACCCACCCGACAAGGTGGTTGTGAGGATTAAGTGAGACAGTACTTGCAACAGTGCCTGGCCTGTGGCAGGCGTCCAACTGTGATTGTCTCTCCTGTCCCCACTGATTGGCACCTAAACTCTAGGCACCCCAGTGACTCGGTCTATGGAATTGTAATAATACCTGCTCGTCCCACTTGTGAGGATTGGCTCTGAGCCACATGAGAGAACAAATGTGTGTAAACCATAAGTGCTATGCTAATTAAATTCATCCATGACAACACCACCTGCCTGGCACTTTGAAGAGACAAAAATAACAGTGGCAGTTTTGATCCTTGTGGAGATTTACAAATTTGTGGATGAAATAAACATGCAGGAGGCTATGCTTTGATTCAGAGACTAAGTGGCATATTAATACACAGAAAACAATGGGAGCATAGAGGAAAGAAAAATTGATTTTCTGAGGCATTTTGTATGCGGCAAGAATCACAGATGGCTTCATGAGTGTGTCACACTAGACCAGGTCACAGAGACAAGTAAAATTTCAGTCATCAGAAGCGAGGAAAGGGCCTCCCAGACCCAGGAGAGAGTGAGGACAGAGACACAGAGGAGTGAACGGATGGTTCTGGGGCTACAAAGAACTCCAGTTTGACCGTAGCCTGGGGCAAGATGCCACGGTGGACAATGGGGTTAGAAGGACAGGTTGGGCCACGATGGTGTTCTGTGGGATTGAAATTCACAGCCAGGCATCTTAGACATGAGGAGACATCTAAGGTTTGTAAGCGGCGTGTCTCAGGAAGTTTACCAAAGACAGAGTGAAGGATGGCGTGAGATGGGCGAGAATGAAGGCCGATACAGGAAGGAATCATCACTGCCAAAAGGAGATGAGGGCCCGAAGTAATTCAGCAAGCACAGGGGGAAAGAAAAGATTAAGAAGAAGGGACAAATATAAATGGGAAGTACTGCAACCATAGTATTGGTGACAAAGAGTCCCATATTATCACTCATATTCTACGTGTACCAAAGAAAAAACATCAGAAAGATGGCCTGAGTCAATTAAACCTGTTCTTTAATAATCTACAAAAAGATAGAAGCAGTGAGATTAAGTTACGCAAAGTGCTTCTCCACAAGTAGGAGGTGTAGGGGAATTACTTAGCATGTGAGTAGGTAAATTTCAGGAAAAAAAAATCTCAGCAATGTGCATTCAGTCAACATATACTGAGATATTTGCTTTTGACTAAAAGTTCAATAATGTCTTATCAATTACGTTATACTTAAAAGAGGTTCACCTGAGAACAGCAGCATGTCAAGTTTTGCTTGTAGCTCACTCAAAATCATCCTGCACGATGGGGAATTTATCTTGCTGGTATTTCCAGGTAGACTGGAAAATAGCCAGTGCAAATTAAACATTTTGACTTCATCAAATGTTATTCACTCCAATGATTAATTTGAGAAAACAAAGACAAACAAAATACGGAATGTTCAATTTATAACAAGGATGAGGCTCATATTTCTGCAGCACACTGCCTAACATGTTAGCAATAATTAACAGATATTAAAATAAGTCATCCCATTAATCATTTGACCCCAAATTAACATGCCTGGTTCCTTATTGCATGGCAACTTCACAGGAAAACATATTTTTCAATTTTTTGCAGGTTTTTAAAAGTCATGTATACTCAATGTAGAACACTTCAAAACCAGAAACAAGAGCAAATATCCTCCAATATGCCATCATCAGTATGTACTCATTGTTAATATTTGGGTACATACACTTCATTCTAGTCTTATTTCTGTGTGTGTGTGTGTGTGTGTTTTTTTTTTCCAGATAGGGTCTTGCTCTGTCACTCAGGCTAGAGTATAGTGACATCATCATAGCTCACTGCAACCTCAAACTCCTGGGCTCAAGTGATCTTCCTCCTCAGCCTCCAAAATAGCTGGGACTATAGCTTTTCCAGCTAATTTTTTTATTTTTTGTAGAGACAGGGTCTCACTATATTGCTCAGGCTGGTATGAAACTCGTGGCTGGCCTCAAGTGATCCTCCAGCCTTGGCCTCCCAAAGTGCTGGGATTATAGGTGTGAGCCACCACACCTGGCCTTGTCTCTTTGCTTTTTAAAGATGCATGTTAAGATCAGATTACATATGTAAATATGTAATTTCATTCTTGTGTTTTGTTTTGCTCATGATTATAATAAATAGTTCCACCATTATTGAAAATTAGAAGAGTCCACTCAGAATCCAAATTGTTCTAAGAAGGCAAACTAAGAAGCTAATGTATATTAATTTAGTATTGTAATGTGGACTTTCAGTTTTCAGGCCAACATTTAAAGAATTTAAAAGTCATCACTCTCATCTTCACAAGAAAAATGACCTTGTGTAACCCCCTCCCTTTGATTGTGAGATGGATCTAATGACTTGCTTGTAATAAATCAAATATGGCAAAAGTGATATACTACTTTTAGTATTAGTTTATAAAAAACTGTGACTTCGGTCTTGCTCAATCTCTCTCTCTCTCTCTCTCTCCTTCTCTCCCCCTCTGGCTCTTCTTGCTTGCTTGTTCCGATGCAAGCAAGCTGCCATGTTGTGAATTGTCCTATGAAGAGGCCCACATGGCAAGGACACAGTTTAAAATCAGCAAAGGAGTTTCCTGGATCTGAGGTATGATGTCTGTCATTGATTCTGAAAAAAATCTCAGCAATATTAACATAGGGCAGATTCCAGAAGAGACCAGATGCAAGCTTCCAGTTGTCCTCCCCCAGTGGGGCTGTACAGACAGCATTCAATCCTCCCAGCAACGATGGTAGGTATGAAGTGCTGTCTACTAGGGAAGCTTACCCAAGGGTTGGTATCCAGGGCTTTTATGGAGCACCCATATGACTGACCTTAGTAACTCAGTCTCCAATTGTCCCCAGAGGTCAAATTTGTATAGCAGTGGCCCAGACCCACAGGTGAAAAATAACAGGTGTTCATCTTAAATCACATTGCTAGTATAAACTATCTGGCATGGCCCAAGGCCCCAGGTAGACAAATAACACTCTTATTGGTGGGATATTCCAAGGGTTTAGTGGTTATCTCCATGCAGATGGTCAAGGACCAATCCTAAAGACCTTTGGAATGTGTAGGGTTTGGACAACCCAGGCCTACTGCTTTAACCCTTTACTGCCATCTGCCATTCTGCCTTTATTGACAGGAAGCCATCAAGTAAACGGGTAGATAAGAAGCTCACCAGATGGTACTGGAATTGGATGTAGCACTCCTTGGTGCCCCCAGTAGAACATATACTAGAATATGATCATTCAAGCAGGAAGGGCATCGGTGTTTCTGTCAACCTGGCTGAAGAGTCATCAGTGAGAAGAGGACCTTGCAGGAGCTTCAAGCCCGGTAAAGTGTTAGGTAGAACGTGAGTTTACTGCCCCAGAGTGGCAGTGTGATGTAGAGGAAGAATTGTAGGCTTAGAATGAGGACACCCAATCCTAACTGTCATTTCATCTAACTGGCTTTAGGAACCCAAAATATTTTCTTATTTATAGGTGGGAGGCAACATTATATAGCAAGCAAGAGTGCCAGCCAGGGCAGGCTCAATGGGCAAGCAGCCTGTGGGCTCACACAGAGCCCTGACTCAAAAGAGCCCGAAACTTGGTTTAATGCTCTGCTGTCACCATCTTGAAATTCTTAACAACAAACAAGGAGCCCCACATTTTTGTTTTTCACAGGGCCCCACAAATAATGTAGCCTATGCTGATGCCAGGTCTGAAGTCTGCATATGGGTTCAAATCCCTTCTCCATCACTTTTTAGGTATATGACCTAGGGTATATCATTTAACTTCTTTTAAACCTGTTTCCTTGTCTGTAAACAGGATAAAAACAGATTGTTTTCAGGATTAAAGGAGATAAAACATAGAAAAAGACATTAATAGCATTATACTGTACAGCCCTCAGCATCTGTAGAGAACTGGTTCCAGGACCCCCTCAGATACCAAAATCCCCAGTGCTCAAACCCCTTATATAAAATATGGTAGTATTTGCATATAACCTATACACATCCTCCTGTATACTTGAAATCATCTCTAGACTACTTATAATACCAAATACAAGTAAATGCTATGTAATAGTTGTTATGCTGTATTTTTATTGTTGTATTATTATTTTTTATTGTTGGTGTCTTTTAAAAATATTTTCAATCCATGGTTGGTTGAATCCATGGATGCAGAATCTATGTACAGAGAACCAACTATAGTCATAAGAGGTAACTATTGTTCTCAAAAAGAATAAAATGAACCTGTATTAGTTATCTATTGCTGTGTAACAAATTACCCCAAAACTCAGTGGCTTAAAACAACATTTATTATCTCACAGTTTCTGTGGGTCAGAAATGCAGGTGCAGCTTAGCTGGATCCATTGGCTCAAAGTCTCTTCCCAGACTGCCATCTGGGTATCAGACGAGGCTGTAGTCCTCTCACAGCTCAGCTGAGGAAGAATCTGATGCCAAGATCATGCATGTGGCTGTTGGTGGGATTCAGTTCCTACTGGGTTATTGGAATGAGGGGCTCAGTTCCTTTCTGGCTGTTGGCTGAAGGACGTCCTCTGTTCCTTGCCATGTGGGCCTCTCCGTAGTATAATTCACAACATGGCAGCTTGCTTGCATCAGAAGAAGCAGGCAAGAGCCAGAGAGAGAGATTGATGCCGACAGAAGTCACAGTCTTTTGTAACCTAATATCAAAAGTGGCATATCATCACTTTTGCCATATTTAATTCATTAGAAGTAAGTCACTAGAGCCACCCCACACTCAAGGGGAGAGGATTACACAAGGTCCTTGTTATGAACTGAACTCAATCATCCTAAAATTCATATGTTGCAGCCCTAACCTGGGGTACTGGGTTACCTTATTATGTGACTATATTTGTAGATAAGAATAAGGCTTATGAGGTCATATGGGTGTGCCTGGCTTCAGTACGACTGATGTCCGTATAAGAAGAGGAAGAGACACCAGGGGGATGTACATGCCAGTGGAAAGGCCATCTGAGGACAGAGTGAGAAGGCCATCTGCAGGCCAAGGAAAGGTGCTTCAGAAGAATCCAAGTCTGTCAACACTTTGATTGTGGTCTTCCAGCCTCCAGAACTGTGAGAAAATGCATTTCTGGTTTAAGCCCCCCAGTCTGTGGTATTTTGTCAGAGCAGGCCTAGCAAACTCATACAGGAATGAATACCAGGAGGTGGGGGTCAGCAGAGGCTATTTCAGAAGCTGCCACAGAGGGTGTTGGACTCATTCACTGTCAGGCCCATTTATGCAATAATCTCTTACGAGGCTTTTCCGCTCTTGCAGGAAAGGACACTGGGCACTCTCCAATATGCAGCAGTGGCCCAGCTGCCATTAAACAATCTCAAATGAACCTGCAAAGATGCCAATTGCTGGAATTAACATACTTAAGAATTCAAAACTTAAGTAGTCTTAGAGTGTAGAACATTAAAGAGACTTCTAGATTCGCCCCCATGTATCTTAACTTGTTATATTTCCAAACGTTTTATTTGAGATTAGACCTATTTCATTTGCCATCATTTTTAGCTCTATGCCTACCCTGAGCATTCTCTGATCTAATCAGAAAGCAAAATCACACAGTAATATACTTTCTTCCAACTGAGCTTAAGAAAAAAAAAAAAACTGAAAAAGGATTGGCATATGCTGAGTTCCCTACAGTACAGCCTTTCAGAGAGGAGTCTTGCTCTTTAAGAAAAAAGAAATTAAACTAATAGTTCCATGGAGAACTTTTCAATGTAAAATAACTCGTGGGAGTTCTCCTCAAAGGATTTGAAAATTCTAATAATCTAGCTACTCACCCACATCAACACTGTTAATTAGAGCTCCTTTTTACTTAAAAGGAAGTATAACCAAAAAAAAACAAAAGAAAAATAAGATCAAGCCAAGCATATACGCCAATTCCATGTCTCATTGACAACTGTTTCAAATTTAAAAAATAAAGTTGTCTTAAACTTCTCCTCTCAGCCATGACAGACTAGCTATGATTAAACTTAGCCTTCCTGCCATAAACTGTATAAAATATATAAAACAATTTTCAGGAATTGGACAGCAATCAAAACAGAGTTATGATCTTTGAAAGAAAGTGAAGTGAGCTTCACATTCACCCTGCTTAGGAAGTTGAGTCCAAGCAGAAAGTTACATTTTTATAGAGCAGAACAAACAGAGACTGGAGTTCAAGGCTGCCAAAGTGGCTAGGTTTGGAGGTCAGATGCTAGAAAGCAGGGAATGGCACAGGAAAGGACTTCAGAGAACGAAGTCCTGAAATTTTGCAGAATTTTTTCTCAGGTCTTTGACCCTAGACCGTATGACCATAAGGTAAGACTCCCAGGGGTCTAGCAGAGACTAGCTGCCGGGAGCTTCAAATGCTGAACAGAGATCTCAAAGGCCACATAGTGCTGGGAAGGTGGTGGAGTTCTAATCCAGCCAGAGTAGAGAGACGTTGGTGAATTCCCAGACCTGTGTCCCATTCCATCAAGCTTTAAGTGTTGAGCAAATGGATATACTAATTAACACAATGGAATTCATTTGTTAGCCCTTATAGATTTTTATTTAACACAATAATCCTGGAAATACAATACAAAATGCAGGGGAATAAATCACTGTGGTTTGGTATTTGGTACTCTAAAACATACCAGTGAAGGATGGCACACTTTAGAACAGGGAAAATTTATTTTAAATACTATTAATGAAAATGAGGACGAGAATGATAACAAAAATGATAATAACAGTATCTCTACTATTCACTCCACTAGTCCTGCATAAACTCTTGATCTGCATGGTACTACAACAACTTTTGGGCGTGTTATTTCCCTACCTTCAATCTATTACTCAGAAACCCAAATAGTAAAAGAAAAAAATTAAGGCTGGGTGCGGTGGCTCATGCCTGTAATCCCAGCACCTTGGGAGGCCAAGGCAGGAGGATTGCTTGAGCTCAGGAGTTCGAGACCAGCCTGAGCAAGAGCAAGACCCCATCTCTACTAAATATAGAAAAAATTAGCCAGGTATGGTATGCACCTACAGTCCCAGCCACTCGGGAGGCTGAGGCAGGAGGATCGCTTGAGCCCAGGAGTTTGAGGGTGCAGTGAGCTATAATCACACCACTGTATTCTACCTGGGGCAAAAGAGCAAAACTCTGTCTCAAAAAAAAAAGAAGTTCAATATTAATACGATATCATAGGGCAGAGGATTCTTCAAAGAGGATAAATGCATACTGTCATAGTATTTTTAATCAAAAAATTGTTGAACAGAATATTTTATAAACAATTTTTATTCTAATTCTAATGAAACATACTTGTAGTTCTCTTAGTTGTTTTTCAACTAAATAATACTAATATCTCTCCATTGTCTATCAGAAGACATACAAACTCTTTCTTCTGACATTTTAGACTCCTATTATCTGCTTCCACCTAACATATCCACATCTAACTACAGCCCCAGACACCCTTTGCCCCACATCAGAGCAGTGCCTGTTTCTCACATATACATCTCATTTTAAAATGCGATAGCCGATAATGAATCTTTGTAGAAACCATCCTCAGATCCTTGGGCTCAGCTGTATGAGCACAGGGCAAGACTCCAGGAGGCCTAGCAGAGTATGGTTGCTGGGAGACTGGAGGGCTGAGCAGAAATTTCAGAAGCCACACGGAAATGGATTTTTGGTAGGCGACTTCTTTGCTTACCCCATATTGAGCCCCTACTGTGTGCCAGGAAAGTTAGGGATACAACAGTGAACAAAGAGGTCCTTGACCTTATGGTGAGACAGCTGGGTAAAGGAGGAGGTTGAGGAGGGAGCAGGGATAGTGAGGAAGAACTAATGGGCATTTGTTGAGACCCAAGGGCAAAAGGGAGCATGACTCCCATAAGAAAGGAATGCGATCCTTTTGGAATTTTTTACTAAAACCTCCTCTCCTTTCACTTCACCCACACCTTCTCTAATTAATCTTATCTCCTCCCTGGAACCTGCAATCACAGTAGTAGATCAGATCATTAAGAGGTATGGTGAAGTAAAATGATTAAGTGTCTTAATTACAATTTCCAAATGGAACAAAATATAAAAATTTAAACTAAAATATACTAAAGGAAAGCTTGGAAAAATATTTGTTCTAATCAGATGACAAACCGGAAAAAAGTATTTACGACTCATATCACAGATATAACTTCTCAAAAATATAAAGTACCTGTAAATCATTATGAAAAAGACCAACACTCCAACAGAAAGTGGGCAACAATGGTTCTTTAAATATATGAAAAGATGCTTTACCTCACTTATAAGAAAAATGGTAATTAAAACTATAAGACACCATATTTCATCTGTTTGGAAAGACTAACACACAAGTCCATGAGGGTACAGGCAAAAGGTGCTCTCACTAGAGACTTCAGAGACCTACAATCCTAACAGCACAGCACTCTGCCATTCCTAGAGCCTGGTCTTAGTCCTCTTTGTCGAGGACAGCTGTGAAGCAGTAGTTTCACGTCCATTTCAAAAAACCATACTTCTCTTTTAGGGAGACTTCCCAGAAGTACTGCACAACACTATAACACTTCTGTTTACATCTCAATTATCAAATATTAGTCACGGAGCCACACCTAACTGCAAGGGAGTCTGGGAGCCTTTTAGTTTGGTTGTCACACGCCCAGCTAAATGTGACAATTTGAGAGAGCAACAGAAAATGGATTTTTTTTTTTTTTTTTAGGCAACTAACATTCTCTGCCATGTCTACTTTTTTGCCTACCACATATTCACATGCACTTATTCTCATACATAGAATATAATGAATCCTCTCCCAGGCATACAATCCTCAAGTCTCATCCAGATACTACCTCCAAGTCAAAGTTCAGGAACTCTAGGAAATGTGCACCTTCCATCTGGTCCAGATGGCACCTTATGGTCCAGCAATCTAAGAACTTAAAAATGAGTTCACTGCCCCCAACTTACCCAATACATAAAGGTGGAATAGGAGCAAGATTAAAACATTAAAACTACCATTCAGAAAAGGGGAGAAAGGAAAGCCTGCAGTGGTCATTGGTCTTTATAGCAATATTAAATCTCATGGGGTATGAATAGTGACCTCCTTCCCTGGCAGTATCCAGGCCTGCAGTTCTGCTTGCTGAGAAACTCCTTCTGGGGCTTCTCATTTTGCTCTCTGAGGTTCTTCCTTGTCTATTATCTCCTGCAGGCTCATCTCAAATATGCATTAGGGAACACCAGGGAGCTGCTGACCTTTCACAACTCGCTTCCTATTAGTGGTGCAAGACTAAGTTTTCTTCAGAAAAAAAGTTTATTACCCCTCCCTGTTTCCATGCTCTTTTCCTTACTTCCTCTTCTTTGTTGTCCATGATGTAGGAGGAAAGAGAAGACAAAGTGCTGCAGTGCCTTTTCTTTTTTTTTTCTCATCATCCCAGTTTTGAGCAAGCTTTTAAGATGGTTATCATTTTAATATCTTTGCTTCTTTAGCAAAAGAAAGAAGGCATGCATCAGCTAAAATTTCCTATAGTTAATCTACGTCAACCTCAAAGGTTTTTTTATATTTAATTCGAAAACCTTTGTCGAGCATCTACCATATGTGATACACACTACGGATACCAGGTTCAGAAGATCCTAGTCTCCATCCTGGTGTGGTGGTGACAGGGCATATACAATTGACAACATTCGACAAACTGTATGTGCACTTAAGATCTGTTCGTTTTATTGCATGCAAAATATACAATAAAAATGTAGGCTATTCAAGGAAAGACAAAAAAAATGCTTAGTGTTTATTATAGTTAACAGTAATTTCAAAGAAGTTCAATTTAACATGTGAATGTGACTACTCTGTGTTATGTACAGTTTAAGGCCCTGGATATTGAGTAAAGTAAATGAGCCCTCTCTATGGAAATTGAAATGCTAATATTTTCAGTTTTTGTAACTGTCTATTCTACCATTTCGTCAGTTGTATGAATTATTTTGAAAGGTAGCACATATAAGTAATAAGACTATAAATGTTTCAAGTTAGCAGATCTGGGTTCAAATCCAAGTTTTTCCTCTGATTTGGGGAAAATTACCCAATACTCTGTTTCCTCTGCAAATGGAGATAATGCCTCACAGGGTTGTTGTGGGGACTAAGTGAATAAACTGCCAAGTCACAGTAAACATTCCCCCTCCCGTGTCATCTCCTCCCAACATCCTTTGATGTCAAGTCCTTGGCCAGAATTGTAATTACCCATTATGACAAACACAGAAAAAATAGTGGCCTTTTGTAATGATTCACATTACGTAAGTCTCCAGTTCACAAAGCATTTTGCACTTAATACATATAATTCTATAATTCATTCATTCAACTTTATTGAACACTTACGTGCCAGGACCTGTGCTAGGCTCTAAAAACACAGCAGTAAACATAGTCCTGTATTTATGGAGCTAACATTCTAGAAACAAGAGACAAGGAAAAAAAAAAAATATATATATATATATAAATGTAATTTTTAATATATATACCAGGTGGGTAAAATTTCTTCAAAGAAAAGGTGAGGTTAAGGGAGAGAATGATGGGGAGGCAAGACAGGGGTAGGGCTTGCTATTTTATGTAAGGATCAGGGAATCCTTCTCTAACAAGATATTTGGGTACAGACTAGAATTAAGAAAGGAAGCCAAGCATACAGGTATCTGGAAAAGAGAGTTCCAGCAGAGAGAATAGGTAGTGCAGACTATAAGATGAGAATGTGCCTGGCCTTTTTGTGGGACAGGAAGAGACCAAAACAAGGAGAGTGCAAATAAGCATGAAGAATGAGTCACGGGCAATAAAGGGACCAAAGATGCACAAGGCCAGATGACATAGGGTCTTGTAGGTCATGGGAAAGACTTGGGATTTCATTCCCAGTGGAATGAAAAGCTTTGATCAGGGTGCGATGCGATCTTATTTTTAAAAGAATCACTCTGGATGGTATGTGGAGAGCACACTGTAACGCAAAGGTGGAAGCAGGAAAGCTACTGCAAGTCTAGGGAAGCAGTTCTCAAACCTGAGCTGCATCAGAATCACCTGGATTTGGTTTGTTAAATCAGATTGATCATACAAAAACCTGTACATGAATGCTCATAGCAGTTTTATTTGTAACAGGTAAAAATTAGGAACTCAGACATCCTCCATGTACATCCATACCATGGAATACTACTCACCCATAAAAAGGACTAAACAATTGATACACCCAATCTGGATGAAATCTACGGAGAATTATGCTGAGTGAAAAAAGCCAATCCCAAAAGCTTCCTGTATGATTCCATTTATATAACTATCTTCAAATGACAAAATTATAAAAATGGACAACAGACTACTGGTTGCCAGGAGTTAGGCATAAGCATAGGGGTGAAGGGTGGGTTGGCGATATAAGGGCAACATGAGGGATCCTTGGGGTGATGGATGTCCTTGACTTCATCAATGTTAATATCCTGATACTGTACCAGTTTTGCATATTACCACTGGGGGAAACTGTAAAGGGTACAGGGATCCTTCTGTATCATTTCTTATACTGCATACAACTCTACAATTTTCTCAAAACATGTTTAAAATAATAGTTGAAGAAAATGAAACACACACACAAGTACATACACACACATTGCTGGGCCTCACCACCAGTTTCGGATTCAGGAGGTCTAGAGTGAGACCTGAAAATGTGCACTTCTAACAAGTTTCCAGGTGATGCTAGTCTGGGACCACTATGATAACCACTGGTTTAGGAAATAACACCTTGGGGCAAGTATTATTGTTCCTATCTTGTGGAAGCCTAAATAAAGATTGACTTCTCCACCAAGAGTTCTAGGAACTGAGTGGCAGGGCCAGGACTCAAATCAGGTCCTAACAGCTCTGTTTTCCCCGAAGCTAATCAAGATCAGGAATAATCTCAGTCATGAGGACTCTCTAGTGTCTAGTACAGCAGATACCAATAAATGCTTGTCCAATTGGACTGTACTGCCCTAAAAACTAAAATTCAATAAAACATGGGAGCTTACTTTTAAACACTTCACAAACTTTAGTATGTATGTACACATTAAAGTGTGTACTAGGTACTCACTTCAGCAGCACATATACTGGTGTGTACTAGTCTCAACCCTTATGCAGTGCCTTGAACATGTGTTTAAACTCTGTTCCTTACTTAGCTTCCTCAGAGGTGAGGATCAGAGCTGGTCCCTTCCTACTTAATCCCGTAATTCCTTACTTTAAAAAAAAATTTTTTTTGAAACAGGATCTCACTATGCTGCCCAGGCTGGCCTTGAACTCCTGAAGGTTCAAGTGATCCTCCCACCTCAGCCTTCCAAGTAGCTGGGACTACAGGTGTATACCACCGTACCTGGAAAATCTTCTGGGTTTTTATGGACAGCTACAAGATAATCCCCAGAAGAACACAAAACCAGCTATCTTTACTATCCACATTACTATTATATTAAAAAGGACACCTGCCACAGCTTTACTTTCACAATTTCTGGAAACTGAGAAAGGGAAGAAAAACATACAACAAAATAACTAAACAAAAATGCACTGACAACTGACTTAGCAAAAAGGATTGGCAGGAAGAAGATAGGAGGACCACAAACTTAAGCAAGTCTATGAAATTTTAAAGCTATGCTCAGAGTTTTCATCAAAATTACACGTACCTAGATTCATGGGATGCTGAAGCAATTACATTAAGTGCTTTTGAAAATGGTTTTCCTGCAGTCAGCTCTCAAGAATTCCACTTTAAAATCCCCTTATGCGATAAGCCTCCACAACAATCTACGTCTCCATGGCAAAGGTAACAAAACTTGAGGAAATAGGCTTAAGTAGCTAAGAGGCTTTTACATTAGAAATAAGGAAGAACTTTCTGGTGGTGACAGCTTCCAGCACCTGAGAGGGATTACATTCATGACTATTGTCTACTTAAATACGGGATGTTTAAAACATTCGACCCAATGGGCTCTTCCCAAACTGTCATATCTTGTTTCAGGTTCTACTTCCCAACATTAATTATATCTCCCAAAACTAAGTAAATAGAGCTATTTTGTTAGAAGAATGAAAAAACTAAAAGTAGGATTCAAATACAAGTGAAGGTCTCTGGAAATCAGCACCTAGAACTGAAAACTAGTTTCCATTAATTAACTGCCTTTTCTTCTATCAGAAAATAAAAAGTGCTACTATTCCACGTAGTTCTCCATGGGCTCTTGTCTGGCCAGCTCTAGTTTCTTAACACCACTGAAGGAAATCTAAGACTCACATTTAACCTGCAAATAAATCAGACACACAATTCCCCAGTGCCATTCCCATCCCCTAGCAACAACCACCCAGACCTTTTTAACTTTACTCCACTGCAGTGAAGGAAGCAAAGGCTCAGTTCCTCACAAACTGAGAGTTGTCTGTACTTTTATTGCCAGAACATCCCAGAGGGTGTTATTAATTCACTGCAAAGGGATATTGTAATCCATTTAGCTGAATGGGCAGGAATTAATTTGGAAATTTTTTTATTTTTTTAAATAGCATCTAGGTAAATAATATAGGTTCCCTGTTTTGAAAAATTACATTACCATTACTTTTTACCTGATAATCCTTACATGTTCAATTCAAAAAAGACTCAAGACATAACATTGTTAAAAATATTTATTTTAATACATTCTATTATAAATAAGTCAGTAGAGGTTCCACACTGCCACAGATGCATCTGTGAAGAGCCCTGTGCCATCCAAATGGTGACCGTCTGAACAATGTCTCATCTCTTATCCCAGCCAAAGCATATACTCTTCCATGCTGTTCCTGTGTCCATTGATTGCTTCCAAATCCAGATGACCAAATAGCCTTTTATCCCCAAAGTAGGCTAAAATGTTTGTGAAGAGGAGAAATAAATTAAATCTCTAAATAAAAACTCTCTAAACATAGTTTAAGAAGATTTTATACATTTATGTTTGTGTTTGCTCATCTACCAAATAGAAGGATCAATCTTACCGAGCAAAAAATATCAAACATACAGAAGTATATTTAAATAAATACAGTTTACTCTCGACTGAAGTTACCCATTATAAACAAAAAGGAAAATGTAAACTGATATATAAAATTAGGTCAATCAAAAGATAAATGATTAATAACTTTCATCAATTGGAAGGACTATGAACCAAGAAAATAAAGCTATGTCATTACTAGATGTAACATTAGTAATACTAAAATAACATTTATTGAATGCTTTCTGTGCATTAAACACTGTCCAGGAAGTTCACAACTTTCAGTTATGTTGCCTATTTTAAAGATGTAGAAACTGAGGCTTTGAGATAGTTATTACATTGTATAAGGAAGCGGCCAGAATGGGGTGTGACCTAAGTGCTCCTAACCGTTACATTCTTAGGAGCAATTAGCCTCCATTTCCACCTCAATTAATTCTTACCCCAAACAGTCCAGCCACTAATGAGCCCAAACTCCCAAATCATTTGCTGGCTCTAAGCAATAGGATACAGGAAGGAGAAGAGGCTTTCCAGTTCTAAGTCCTACTAATTAAAAATGTGATTTCTAGTCCAGTTGAATAAAATTGTATTATAAAATGACAATTTGACAATTCTAAAAAGTTTATTTCTAAGAAGTATTTTCCCTGAGCCTAGAGAAAAGGCCAACATGCATCTATTTCTAAATTTCAAATGTGTATTAAAATCTCCCATTAAACCCCAAGTATTTTTGTATACAATTAGGATATGAACATGAATTCTTCATTTATTAAGGTCTCTTCCTCAATGATAATGAACATCTAAAACAAAGAGAAATGAAACTCTTCCTTGGCCTTATTAATGGGAATAATGATTCTCTTAGCCTTAGTATTCACATATTCTGCCTAATGTTTTACTAAGATATTGCCCCTTATTCATTAAAGTACTGCATTCTGAATACAGCATTCGTGTCAACCAACGTTTGCTCACCACGTACAATGAGCCATCCTGGGTAAAAGAGGATACTAAGATGAATGTGGTCCTAATTCCAAAGAATCCAACAAAACTTAGCAAGGGAAACAAACCAGTATATCATTAACTATATTATTTACATA
>NW_012152063.1:7795203-7843293 GCF_000956105.1 Propithecus coquereli
GACACTTGAGATTGGGCTTTTCTTTTAGTTTTTGTCAGTTTAGTTAGTCCTTTGTTTCTGTTTTTAAGGCAAATTTCTTTTTAATTTCAAAATATTAAGGGGGTACAAATATTTTAGGTTACATGGATCGCTTTTGTAATACTTGAGTCCCAGCTATGTGCCCATCACCCAATAGTGTTCATTGTATCCATTAGGTAGGTTTTTGCCCCTCCCCTCAAGATTGGGCTTTTCTAGAAGCAGGTTTTCAACAGCAGAAACTGAAGGCAGAGAACATTCCAGGCTGAAGGAACACAAGCATATGGACAAAGGCATAAAAATATACAGTTTATTCCAGGATTTAGCATGCAGTATTAGGTGGCTAGAGCACTGTTCTCATAGAAGGAAATGGCGATAAAGGAGATGATGTAGAGAAGATTAAAAATTACTATTAATAGTTTGTTGATCACATAATACTTGACATACTTTGATAATACTTTACATATGTATTAAACATTACTGAATTACTATTATTGAATATTCTTATTTAATCCTCATGGCAACCTTATGAAGTAGGTATTATTATGCCCAACTCCAAGAGGAAATGATAGCTTAGGAAGGTTAATGGCATCTTGGGCAAAGGTAGTTGATGAAAATTTCCATTGCTTGGAAACATTCACAGAGTTTGACCCAACAGTCCTATCTGTGAAAATGTTTCCTAAGGTAATGTTTCGCTAAGGAAACAGCTGATCTAAGGTCACTCAACTAGTAGGTAGCAGACATATTACCTCAATCCCCACTATACAGAAAAGGAAACTGACAGTTCAGAGTTAAGGGGTAAGAAAAAAGGAGGTTAGTGTGAAAAAAAGCAATGAGTGAAGATCATTTGTTTAAGAACTTTATCAAGGAAAACAACAGCTGCAGAAGTATACATGTTGAGGGCATCTATGGTGGTACCCTCTTAAGAAAAAAAAGCCATTCCTCTGAGAGAGACCAGCAAGGCGGAGGGGGTGGAGGAAATTCATATCAGATGGCACTGTGCTAAGTAAAGTCAGAGGTAAGATTACCTGGGGAAGGCCGTGTGACCCAATGGAAAGAATGTGGGCTTTGGAGATGGACATACACCACCACCTACTAACTATGCCACCTCCTCTGAAGGACTGAAGTGACAATTAGAGACATTGCATAAAAAGCACCTGTGGCTGACACATTGTAGGTGACAATGAATACAGTGAATAATATTATCATCATTATTTTCTGCCCACTCTAGAAAAAAGTAGCTTGGGGTAGGAGTTGGAAGAAACTGAAGCCCTAGAATAGCCAGTAAAAAGTCTGTTAGGGCAACCCACAAGAGATGTCTGGAAAACAAAGGGTCAAACTGAAATCCCACACACTAGCACGCAGTGGTCATGGTCATCACAGTGCCACAAGTATCAGTCTTTCCTCCAGAGCTAACATGTTTGCTTGGGATTATGTCTTTTTTTATATATACACATATATATGTATAGTTTTCACAAGTGTATACATGTGTATTTTAATATGCATACTGTATGTGTATGAAGTTTTCACAAGTGCTTATTCAACGCCAGCAGGGTTGTTTCCAAGACAGGAAAATGACAATCAGAGCCATAAATGTTCATACACTTTGACTTATTAATTCCATGAGAATTTATCATGAGATAAAATCTATAAAAGCTATGTGCATATACATGTTAATTCTACTGTTACGTAAAATACTGAAAAATTGAAAAACTTAAGTAATCCACAACCGGAAGGTATATGAGACAGTAACTCAAATTTTAGGTGAGGAAAACAAAATCCTACGTACCCTTGTTAGAATGATACAAAAGACTGTATTCATCTGAATAAGATGAGAATATAGGAAATTAAAAACAGTTCACCTTTTAAAGTGGTAGGATGATTAATTTTCTCTTAAAATATGCTTCATTACTTATAACATGTAAATAAAAATCAGGAGGAGGAGAGAAAGTAGTTACCTAACAACACAAATAGACTGGTCTGCAAACTGTTGCAGTTTTCCAACAGCCCAAAACTACACTGACTGGTAAGGCTCCAGTTCAGTGCCTACTGCTACTCTTTATGTCCCAGGGACCCAGTATTACCACATGAACATGTGCCCTGAAATGTTTATTTGTAAGAGCAGTACCTCAAAACAGTTGGTTCAGGCATTCCAGGATCTGCACCCCTCTTAAATCCTGAAGGGGAGAAGAGGAAAAAGCGAAAAAATATTAATTAAAATCCCAGCAGACAAAAAATTTACAATCAAGACTTCTTCTTCTTAATTCAACCTAGGATAGCTAGAATGATATCCAGATCTACCAGCACTATCTAGATCTACCTGCACTACAGAACAGTCTCAAATCTTTGCTAGAGTATGAAATTACATCCAGGATTAATCAGTAGGAAGGACAAGCTATCTTATTCCTATTATATACACAATTAGCATAGTAGCCCTTAGCATGCTCTACCTTTCATTATTAGTCATTACCCAGAAATAAGATATCACAACTCCCAAATTATACTGGATGAAAGACTATAAAGAGCAAAACAATTTTAAAAAAGTAAACTAGGCCGGGCACGGTGTCTCATGCCTGTAATCCTAGCACTCTGGGAGGCCAAGGCAGGAGGATCGCTTGAGCTCAGGAGTTCGGGACCAGTCTGAACAAGAGCAAGACCCTGTCTCTACTAAAAGTAGGAAAAAAAAAAACTAGCTGGGCAACTAAAAAAAAAAAAGCTAGGAAAAATTAGCTGGGTGTGGCAGTACAGCCCTGTAGTCCCAGCTACTCCGGAGACTTGTGGCAGGAGGATAACTTGAGCCCAGGACTTCGAGGTTGCTGTGAGCTAGGCTGACGCCATGTCACTCACTCTAGCCCAGGCAACAGAGTGAGACTCTGTCTCAAAAAAAAAAAAAAAAAAAAAAACAGAAAAAAAAAGTAAACTTTTTTAAAAACAATCGAGGATATCTTATCTCCCACAAACCTCTATAAAGCAAAGACCAGTGAAAGGGGGGGAATCATTCAATAGTTATTATTTAACAACTTAATTAAATCAACGCTATTATAAGTATGGTTAAATAAACTTTTTACCATTTAAAATATATTTATAAATTAACTGATGACATATATGCTAATCTGCTGAAATAACTGATCGAAATTATAGTGTCAAGAACTATGAGGGGTCTGAAATTATACCCTATTTTCAAGACAACAAACTAGCCTGTCCATTTCACATGGTGGTAGACGATAATACTTTAAGTCAAACTCAGAGACAAAGCACAGTTTATTATTCCCAGCAATAGCTGTAGTCAGTATACCATCAATTTTGCTTCAGTTTCTCAAGCCCCAATTTCCATGCAAAAAGGGTCAGATGACACCTGCATATGTAACAGACTGCTTTACAAAAGATGAAAGAGCTTTTACAATGAGTTCTAAGCATGTCTTCCCTTTGCTCAGGAGGGAGGTACTATTTTCCAAGGCTGTTTGTTCTCAAACATCCTCAAAAGATAATATGGAACAAAGGGTCCTCAGAGCCTCTGCTCACAAGATTTACAGAATGTGAGACCACAGAGAATTATCTTCCAACAGGTGACTCATTAAAACCTTTTAGCTGGTGAATATCCAGGCAGATTCTTTATCATCACATCAGTGTCATATTTTATAGCAATATATTCTCTAGAAGCCCTAAAAGGTGTTTGAACCTGAATTACACAAGAAGTCCAATCTGCAGTTGTAAGTTTTAGTGAGAGCTCAGATGAAGGAAGTAAAAGAACAATGTAGGAACTGGTTCAGACATAAGATTAAATATACACCATAGGAAAAAAGACAATGATAAATAAAGTACTGGAAAGATAGCCATAATAATATCAATCTCAAATAACTGGAATTGCATGCTATAGTGAAAAATCACCATAATGGTAGTTCTAGGAAGGGAATGTAGCCAGCGTGCAGAAAAAAAAGGAAACTAAAACTGTAGTGCAGAAAAGGAAAGCATTATCCACTCTCCAGACTGAAGCCTCTTGCTTGGCACACAGATTGCAGCAACCAGCTGGCTCTCTAGCAGTAGAGGAGGAATCTCAAAAAGGGAAAGAGGGAAAGATAGATGAAAAGACTTATAGAGCAGCAAAGAAATCACGGTGACAAAAAAAGCAAGAGCAGGCTAAAACAGGACCCTGCACACACAATGAAAAAAGAAGATGCACAAAGAAGGATATAGTAGAGCCAGTCCCAGTGTTTGACTAGCCACACTGGGCTCTTCTATATCATTCAAGTGAAGGCTTGGCGGGGAAGGGAGAGGGGTGCTGCAAGGAATAGGGGAGGGACAATACAGACTGTAAAAGTGGCTATGATAATTATTTGCTCTAATCCTTTATACCTATACAAAGTCACTAAAATCTGGAAAAGTAATGCTTTTTTTAAAAAATTGCATTCAGAACAAGGGAGGAAAAAGATCATTTTACGTCCTATATACTGAAGTATCTCCAGGTTATCACAGATGGCTTGCAACCCATGGCAAACTAGGAACCCTAGTTGCCTGGAGAACATCAAGCATAATGAAAGGCTCTGTCAAGACCAAAGTGAGTGTACTTTATACAATGCATGACACCTAAAACAAATAGGAAGCAGCACCTTGTTAAAATCACAGGATTTTAAAGTGTGAAACTGAGTTTTAGAAATGTCAAACTACATGCTCAGACTGACAGAGCTGGGGCTAAAAACCTATGCTCTTTCCTTTTCAGCACATTGCCTGAGTAGGGCAGTAAGATTAAAAAGAAAAATCTACCCAGGGTTAGAAACAGAATAAGTTCCCAGTGTGCAGCCTCAGGTGAAAATATTTGCCTGAGCACTTACAAACCCTTGCAGTACAGCTTAGTGGTTAAGGCTATGGTCCCTCATGCTCCACTGCCTGAGCCCATACTGCCCTCACTTGATACAGCTGTGATCTTGGGCAAGGAACATAAAAGCTCCATGGGTCAGTTTCCTCACCTGTAAAATGGGTCCAATAAGAGTAATCAATCAAACCTTTCATTGTACAGGTGAGAAAGCACAGGCATCCAATGCATATTACCATAATGTTTCATGGCATATCCAAGAGTTGTCTAAATTCCCAGTACAGGCCTCTTTCCACTTAGGCCCACCTAGAGAAGTGAGGAGAAACACCCTGAAAACTCACCTAGTGCCAAATACTGAATTAGTCGCTTTCACATACACCAGGTCATCTAACCGTCACAATCGCGGAAAGTAGGTCTTACCTCTACTTTACAGATGTAAAATAAAACAGAAGGGACAATGTGACTTGTTAAAGACCACCCAACTAGAAAAGGAAAGAATGAGAACTCGAACTCAGGTTAGATTGGCTCCACTTGACCAGACAGCCTGCCTCAGAGGACGTGCGCGGCGGGATCTCTCCCGCCCCCGAAGGCCAAAAATGGAGTCGCAGCCTCTGCCACCCCCTTCCCTCCAGTCTCTCCCCAGGTTCTTCTCCCACTGACCCAGGTAAATCACGAGAGGAATAAAGCCCCAGCGGATGGCAAACTGGCCGCCCTTGAAGAGCTGTTGCAACCTCTGCTTGGCCTCTTTGCTCAGCTTCACCATGGCGACGGCTGGGCGGCAAAGGGAGGACCCCCTAGAGCAGCAACCGCGTCGGCAATCCGCAAGGAAAAGGAAATGCGCACGCGCCACACAACGGCCTTTACGGCAGGAGTCGTGAGCGTCGCCACCAGAGGTCGTAATTCATCGCCCTTAACCTGCCCCACCCCTCCGCGGCGTCGCCAGTGGAAGGCGCATGCGTGTTTGGTTTGCCTTGCCCACTGGAGTTCACTTTTCTCCTCACGTTCTAGGAATCACGCGGCTACTGCCTGAAGCACTGCTCTTGGGTTTCCTTGCGTCCGAAATGCCCTCTCTCTTCCTACAGTCTTACTCATTTTTTGAAGTCCATCTCCAGGTGTGCCTTCCTTGGCATAGAAGGAACGTTAATTAAATTTAAAAGGACTAGCTAGGTTTTAGTCCCGACTCTTATTCTCACTTGCTAAGTAATCTCAGACAAGTTATTTATAAATAACTCAAAATCAAACCTATCTACCAAACACTAGGTCTTCTTTCTTCTATCAAACTGTGTATATGTACCCATTAATCAACCTCTCTTCATCCCCCAGTTTTTGTGGGGGTTTTTTGGCACTGCCCTTAAGAATGTCATGGTTGAGTGGAAAATACGTGAGTAAGCAATTGATTCTGATGCAATGTGAGTGTATGTACTAAGTCCCACAATAAAGTTATGCACACAGTATGATAGGCAGGCAAAAGACACCTAACATTGTCTGGAAGAGCTGAGGAACTTTTGAAGGAGCCAGTGGCCATCAAACTGGAGAGAGGGAATGAATTTGAGTCAAGAAGATAAAATCAGGAGGACTTATTGGTCAAATGAATGTGGATGGCAAAATTGAAAGAGGTGGTCAAGGGTGACTGCCCAGTTTTGAGCTTATGCAATGCACTGTGTTAGTAGTGTCACTCCTTGACTTCCACAAAGCCTAAGTTATGTAGATTCAGCTTTACGGTAACTCCTACACATAGGATTTGTAATGAGGGCAACATTGTAATAGCTGGAGGTATGTTATGCTCCTTGGATACATTTCTCGTTGAAGGAAAAAAGATTGAAAACCTCTCTTCTACTCTCAATGTGCCCTCCCAGTTGGGGTCCTCATAGAT
The DNA here is from genome assembly GCF_000956105.1 of Propithecus coquereli. Taxonomy (NCBI): domain Eukaryota; kingdom Metazoa; phylum Chordata; class Mammalia; order Primates; family Indriidae; genus Propithecus; species Propithecus coquereli. The sequence continues at coordinate 7,801,902 of NW_012152063.1, forward strand.
TATGGTAATAGCAGGAAGATAATTGGTCTACCTACCTCTGGTCTCCACCCCCACTATCTACTCTACACACTGTAGTCAACATTAGTCTTCTAAATCACAGTTCTGCTCATGTCACTCCCCTTTTGAGAAATCTCCAGTGAGTTACCAAGGGCTACCTCCCAAAATCTCAGTTTTCTGAAAATAAGTATAATTCCAAGAATATTGTTGTGATAAGTAACAGTTGATATTTATGAGTTGTCTTTGCAAATCTTAGAGTGTTTGATATGTATTAAGTAATATCATAGTCAATGATAAAAGATAGTACCCAAAAAATGCTAAATGAGTGGAACCAACAAAGAAAATTAAATTAGTTAGGAGGGCAGAGCTACCCTTGTGAGCTGAGACAATCAGGAAAAAGTTCATAGAGAGCATGGGACTTAGCTGGTCTTGATGAGTGTGTACAGATGCAGAAATTCAACTTTATCTGTTAAGACAGATATTATCTCCTTTCCTTCAGCCTTGGTTCCTTCAGTTTTCCCTCCAAACTTAATATCCTGGTTTTAAAACTTCAGTACTAAATCATTAAAAGATATTTTTCAAAAACACACATAAGAGATTCCTCTCCTATTGTATAAATAATAATAATCACCATATTTTTTTAGTATGTGCATAGAAAGAATGCTAGAGGAATATACTCTAAACTGTTAGTTGTATAATTATCTCAGAGGATAAGGGAGGGCCTTATTGGAAATCATCACTTTCCACATATGCATGTCTCTAATATGTTAAATGTGTTTCATAATGAGCTTATGAGCATTTTTATTTTGCCATCAGAAAAAGAAAGTAGATTTTAAAACAAAATAAAACCCTCCAAGGGCTCCCCATTGCCCTTACAATAAAAGATAAAAGATCCATGGCATAACCTACCTGGTCCCCGAAGGCTCCATGCTGTCTCTCATCTCTGTTGTTAACTCTGCCAAAAATGCCTTCCCATACCTCTTTATTTTTTAAGGTTCGGTCAAGTATCTCTTCCAAGACATAATCTCAATTTGAGCCCTTCCTCCTTGGTAGCCCCCTTCTATCTTATTCCTGTTACCATCTCAAGCTGGCTTATCATTATTTATCTACTTCATTATCTCCCCAAGAGGACTACAGGCAGAAACTCAGTCTCATTAATTTTATATCCCTAATGACTATATACAACACCTGTGGAGTTGGTAAATGAATTTGATCAGAAATTAAGCCTTGGTTGATCATGCTACTTAATCTTCCACAAAATGTATATCTAAAATGCTTATTTGTAAATTTATAGAGATATCCTTAGCATAAGAATTGCCATTCTCCTTCCTGGTGGGCAAGAACACTCAGGTGACTGATTATAAATGATAATTAATACAGGGTGCTTCCTAGTCCATACATGCACTGTGCTAAGTGCTCACATGCATTAACTCATAGAATCTTCACAACCCTGTGAAGTAGGGACTGTATTATCATCATTTTATAGATGAGGAAACTGAGGCATGAGGAAGTGAAGTCAATTTTCTTGCCCAAGCTCATGAGGTAGAGGCAGAGTCTAAACCCAGGCAGTCTTTCTACAGAACCTCAATGTTAACCACAACACTACATTGTCCTATAGCTAAGAAATAAGCATAGAACTAGAAGGAAAGCCTTTGTATGTTCTCAAAGAGTATTTTCCTTGAGCTGCGGTAGATAAGAGAACTGTTTTTACTACTGGAGTGACACATACAATTAGACCAAAAGCTGGCTGGTGACCTGCAGGGATGCTGACTGGCTGAACAAATCAGATTCTCTCTAAGTGAGATTTGTGTTCAGGACAGAAAGAAATAACAGTTTAAGTGAAGCTAGTTAGACAGAAGAGAAGACATGAAGCAATAGAAGCCACAGTAGGCAGAAGTCATGAGGTAGAGAATATTGAGTTATGATGATATCAAAGCATGAGGGTGGAAAATAACATGCTTTCTGGTGAGAGGGCAACAAGATAATCCCACCCTAGAGTTTGCTGGATGCTGAGCAACCTTCCAGTCCCCAGAAATGTTCCTAAGTTGGTATGTGGCTGTGACATGGTTCTTGCTCTCTGATGTAGAGAAGAGTAGAACCAATTAATGACAGTATAGGCCATGGTCTCAGATAATTATAAAATAGAAAAAGAGATGTGTAGACATAAAGGTGAGAGATCCAGGGTGAAAATAAATCGACTGTCAGGGTTTCACTAGCACTATTCAAGGAAAAGATGCTACTGGCTCTATTTTATTAGAAAAAATACTTCTAGAGAGGATTAAATGGTTGAGATGTTTAGATTGTAAGAAAGAAAGAAACCCATGGACGTGTGAGTGGTGGATATTTCTGACTGCACAGCCATGCTTCATAGAACAGGAACATCTATTGAATATCTATTTCCATACCTGTAAAATGGGAAGAGGGTAACTACCTGTTATAGACTGAAGTGTATCCCCCTCAAAATTCATACATTGAAGCCCTAACCCCCAATGTGACTGTATTTGGAGATAAGTCCCTTAGGTAGGTGATTAAGGGAAAACAAGTCATGAGAGTAGGGCCCTAATCCAATGGGGACTGTATCCTTATAGGAAGAGAAAGTGAGACCAGCGAGCTCTCTCTCTTCACACATGCAAGGAAGGGCCATGTAAGGACACAACCAGAAGGTGGCCATCTACAAGCCAGGAAGAGAGGCCTCGCCAGAAACCAACTCTGCCAGCACCTTGATCTTGGACTTGGAGCCTCCAGAACTGTGAGAAAATTAATTTTTGTTGTATAAGCCACCCAGTCTTTGGTATTCTGTTGTGGCAGCCCAACCTGACTAATACACTACCTAACAGAGTTGTGTGCGAGAAGAATTAAGTCAGATAATATAAATGTAATAATAAAAGTACCACGTATTGGGCACCTCCCTGTGCCAGGCACTTGACCTACATCATCTCTAGTCCTCCAAAACTCATGTTCTTTGCACCACCTTACACTGCCTGGCACAGAGTTGGTTTGTTGAATTTTGCATCTGAACATCATAATCTTTTTAACATCACATTTATAAGCCATAATTGTTTGTATGTATTTATTCATTCTGGCAAACTGAACACTGAGGCTGTTCAGCTCCCCATGCTATGGAACATTATGTGTAGAGAAACAAGAAAATGAGGCACAGTCCCCACTTAAAAATTTTACCATCTAGAGATGAAGACAAGTGTATTAATAAGTTACTTGTCCATATGACTAATCTTTGGAAAAACAATGACATAAAGTCAAAATTAAGCATAGGGCCCCGGGGGGGAAAGAGTTGCATTTGAATCCTGGCTCTATCACTTAGCTGTGTGGTTACAAGCAAGTTGTTTAACCTCTCTGAGTCTCTTTTCTCATCTGCAAAATAGGATAACAATAGTGCCCACCTCCATCAGTTACTGTAGACACAAAGAGATAATGTGCCTGAAACATAGTGTCTAGCTAAGTAAAGATTTAATCAAATGTAAGTAAAGCTATTAGTATTATCGTTTGTTGTTTGCTTCTCCATTTTTACTCGTTTCAGTTTCAAAGATCAACCTTTTTCAGAAGTGTTTTTTTCCTAATGGTAAGGCTACCTAAGTGGAACCTCCTGGGAACTGGCCGTATAATGTGGGGAAGGGAAAGAAGATGGAATATGCAATATAGGAATAATGGAATATAGTCCTCGAAGATTATATTTTATACCTTGTCTCCATCAGTTGTTAATACAGTGCTGTACAATGGAGAAAACCCAACAAATATTTGTTGCTGTGAAGAAAAGAATGCAGGCTTAGAGGTCATATGGATCTAAAATCAGACCTGCCAAGATTTGAATCCGATTCTGCCATTTACTTAAAATGAGGATTTGAGAAGCAGTTGATAACAAATCAGAAAAGCTAATTAATTCTCCATGGTTACCAGGAAAACAGGCCCTGGTTTCCAAAATGCAGCCAAATAGATGAGCCAAATGAAAAAGAGAGAAAATTTTGTCACACATCTTGTTTTTCAGAAATGTTACATATTTTAAAATATATCAATATTCAAACACCATGTGCTTTCTTGGGTTTTAACTCTTACCTTGTCCTCTTTTTTCTGCTAGGCTGTTTCTAGCAGATAAACAATTTCTTATTGCCATGATACAGCTTGGAATTCTTAAGCATATTGGGCAAGCATATGCAAGAAGTAAGATTTCCATGAAGAAGGAATTAGTCAAAAAGTATCACTGGGACATCAACCAAGTGTAAGGCTCTGCCAGGAAAAGGGAGTTTCAGAAAACTCACACCCCACCACTGCCCGGGAGGATTTGGTGGTCTTATCTGGGGACAGAGTGCACATACCCCTGATGAGACAAGAGAGTGCAGGGTAAGGGCCCATTGTGTGGGACAAACAATACATTGGTATAGAGATTTAGAAGAGACAGAAGTCACAAAGGGCTGGCAAATCTGGGGGAAACTTCACAAAAGTGAGCCTGAGCTGAGTTTTGATGGCTGGGGAAGAGGAAGAGAAGGAGAAAGAAATGCCAGGAAGTGTATTATGAGGAAAGAGAGAGAATGTGAAACACTTTAGGTGGAACAGAAAGCTCCAAGCAGGAAATAATGAGATCAAGTTATAAAAAGCACCAAAATGTCAAGTTAAGAAATTTGGATTTTAGCCAGAGAGTAGCTGGAAAGCTGCTGAATATTTTAGAGGAAAAAAATTTACAAAGTGACAGCATTTTTAGGATTTAATTTTCTCAATTTTCTTGATTTTGTCAAAAAGAAAATAGATGCACATAGTCTAAATTTAAAAGGTACAATAAATAATAGTGAAAGGCTACCCTCTCACCTCTGCCCCCTCCTACCTACTTTTCTCCCTGGAGGCAAACCAATGTTAGCAGTCTCTCACATATTCTTTCAGAGATATCTATGCACATGGAAACAAAGACACACATAAATCCACCCCCACAGCTGCCACCTTTTTTGTAAATGAGATGCATGCACAGTTATTTACCTTGCATTTTTCACTCAGAAATACAACTTAGAGATTATTTTGTATGAATACATAGAGTCTTCATTCAATTTTTTATAACAGATGGATTGGTTCAAAGGAATATACAGGTGAAATTCTGTTTCCCTCTTCTGCACCTTGCTGCCCAGTTTTCCCTGGAGGCAACCCAATGTGTCCAGTTTCTTACATATCTTTCCAGAGATATCCTAGGCATATGGAGATAAGCACACACACACACACACACACACACACACACACACACAGCCTTCCCTTCTCTCTTAAAATAAATAGGATGTATACTATGTACTCACTATCTCACCTTTCTTTTTCGTTTAAAAACATTTTTAGAAATCCAAATAAAGTCTTAATTTGAATTAATAGTATTGCACCAATATCAATTTCCTGGTTTTGACAACATATTGTGGTTATGTAGAATGTTATCACTGAGGGAAGCTAAGGGAAGGACACACAGGAACTCTCTGTACTATTTTTGGAACTTCTTTTGAGCCTTGAAGTATGTCAAAATAAAAAGCATTGTATAAAAAAATTATTATAAATATGTCTTAGTGACTATTCCATATCAGTACACAGCTTCCTTTTTTTACAGATGCACAGTACTATAGTATATTTAATTAAAAATTTATTTAACTTGTCCCCTATGAAGGCAAACTATTAATCTTTCAAATGTCCTTAGCACTGAAAAGTGATGACAGTGTCCATCAATGTAGACTCCATCTTCGACACCATAGTTAAGAGTTGTAACCACAATAAAGATTCCAACAGGAGAGCTGTGGCCAGAGAGTGAGGAGCTCCCACTTTTCATCCTACTCCTGCTGCTCACCAATTGTTCAACATTGAGCATGTCACTCAGCCCTCTAGTCTTGGTTTCCTCATTGGGATTACCTGCCTGTTACCTCCCCATTATTTTGAGGGTTCAATGAGATGATAGTTGCAACAGTTATTTATTCAAGTTGAATCCATTGTGCAAAGAAAACATTAGGCAAATATGATCATCACCTAGAGCTTGTATTGGAATCTTCTATCTATAATCAAAAGTAGTAGAGATTGTGTCCAGACAGATTCAATCTCAGTTTAAGGAGAGACAAAGAAAGCTGCACCCTAATCCATATTCTCTTTCATTTAAAATAAAATGACTTCCTGGGCCTTTCTGTTTTCCAATCCAATCACTAATGACTGTCAGAGGGTATGCCACACAGTGACAATGATAAATAAAATATTTACATTTGGTAGCTGTTCTGTACCACTTAAATGGACATTTTGATAACTCCGTCCATTTTGTAGGTAAATCATCCTGTTGGACACATCAAGAAGCAATTTAAAAACCAGACATTCCAAAGGGGTTTTACTTGGGGTGATATTCAAAATATTGGCTTCCACTAGTCAGAATAGCACCACTCGTAACAACAGCATGCCCACACTGGTTCATGTGGGCTGGAAGGCAGAGGAAAGGTTTTATTTTTTCCAAAGGGAATTTCCTGTTGACTTTCTCCAAGAACAAGATAACTATGATGCCCAACATCTGCCTTTTAATTTTTTCAAGCTAAAGATTTTCTATTCAATATTCTATGGCAGAGGCCAGCTGTGGTGGCTCACGCCTGTAATCCTAGCACTCTGGGAGGCCGAGGTGGGCAGATTGTTTGAGCTCAGGAGTTCAAGACCAGCCTGAGCAAGAGCGAGACCCCGTCTCTACTAAAATTAGAAAGAAATTAATTGGACAACTAAAAATATATAGAAAAAATTAGCCGGGCATGGTGGCGCATGCCTGTAGTCCCAGCTGCTCGGGAGGCTGAGGCAGAAGGATTGCTTGAGCCCAGGAGTTTGAGGTTGCTGTGAGCTAGGCTGACGCCATGGCACTCACTCTAGCCTGGGCAAAAGAGTGAGACTCTGTCTCAAAAAAAAAAAAAAAAATTCTATGGCAAAGGACTTTAAAAGATTCAAAGCCTTTTTTTCTAAAGAAATGCATGTCTCCTCCTGCAGAGCTCCTTGTGGCACACAGCTTGCTCAACGTGGACGCCTGCTCTCCCAGCAGCAATATCAGCTTGTTTCTTAAAATCTTCGTGACGTTCACCATTGGTGATATTAACCAGATAAGAGGTTATGCCCTTGAATCCAGGAGGTCGACTTTTCAGAATTTACCCTAAAGAAATTATGGACATGTTGAGGGGGTGTCAGTTCACTATCATCATCTTAAATACCCTCCTTATCCATAGGGATGAGTCCCCAGCACCTTTGTCCAGTGTGACCCACCATTTGGTGGCCACAGTTGATTGGCCAAAGCATAGATTCTCAACTCAAATAGAGCCAATCAGAGTCTTTCTCCCAGAATTTGGAATTAGGACAAAAATCATACTTCAGTAAAATATGGGCTCTGAAATGGCAGATTCACTGCTTTTGTAGTGAGCAGAAGCAAGCCTGCTCCTTGCCTAGGGGGAGACATTACCTCCTCCCGGAAGGTTGCTTTCTGCAAACATCACCCTGAATGATGGCCTGGGGAAAATACAATCAGGGCCTTGCACTTTTGGCATGCTCAGGAAGGACATGCAGGGACGTTCAGTGCTTGTGGCAGATTGCCTCTCCCAACGGCATTTTTAAACCAGGATGGGAACTTTAGTCAGGGTGATTCAAAAATGAGGCTGAACTAAGTCGAAAGGAAGGAGACTCTGGGAGTCCAAAAGCAAGGAGCTGGAGAGAGCAGGTGAGTCAGGGGCTGACTCTGCAGACAAGCAGAGACTGAAGACAGGGATATATAGAGCTTATGCAGGATGGAAGCTGTAGGAAAGGATGAGGCCTCCGAGGGAGAGAATATAGAGGGAGAACGTGGCCAGAGAAGGGCTCACATAAAAGGCCCAAGTGAGAAGGTAGGACAAAAAGACTGAGGCAGCAGATGGAACAGAAAGGACAGGCAGAAGGAGAACCAGGCCATGGGAAATTACAGGCAGAACACACTCAGAGGGTAAGGGAAACCATCCCCAGCCCATCCCCAGGACAGGTAAGGTGCCTCCTGTGCACTCCCTTAGCACCCCCCGCCTGCTTGCCTGCCCTGCAGTTGGCTGCCTTTGGATTGCTGTTCCCCAGGAACAGGGTGGGCTGTGTCTTCACCTCAATACCCAGAATCTGCAGCAGAACCTCTCATGGCTGGCCCTCAATGTGTGCACTTTAAATTAAAGAATCGGCCGGTTAGTTGGTGAGGTAGTTACTTTCTGGAAGCATTATGTGGTCCATGATGCCAGAGGCTACAGATAAATGATTGAAGATGAGGACTGACATACGTAACCTAAACATCTGTACCCCCATAATATCCTGGAAAAAAATATTCTTCACATATACAAATATTTTTTAATGTGTGAGAAATATATTTAATAGAATATCAAAAAAAAAAGATAAGGACTGAGAACAAAGCCATTGCTTTTGGAAAATTGGGAAGTCACAGGTCACACTGCTGGAAGACAATTTTGTGGAACTGAAGGTACACAAACCAGATCTCGGGGGGAGGTAAAAAGTCAAGGTGGTGAGCTAATGTTCTCTACATAGCCCCCACCAGACATCTCGTGTGTGACTATCGTCAGGTGGAGGCATCTGCTTTGCCTCGAAGAGAAACAGAACTGTTATAACTGAAATGAAAAGAAATGGAAATGGTCAATTTCAGCTTTTTAAATACATTTCCACTAGTGGTTCTGGGAATTTAAATATCAGGCCTTGGGAGGAGGTGGGGAGCAGGGTAGAGCTAACACCAAAGCAGTGGTGTCTGGGAAAGAAAAGAGGAGGAAGAGGCTCCCTCACCCCGGCCCCCAGGAGACTGGGAGGAGGTTGCCAGAGCCAGGGAGGAGGCCAGAGATGGGGCAGGAGCTTGCTCAGGGGCACCAGCCTGGGGGGATCATATCAAGAGATCACCATGTTCCCCTTTTCCCATGACCCCCAAACACACCACCCATGTCCCCACCTCACGACATTTGTGTTTTTGTTCCCTCTGCTTGGAATGCTCTTCCCATAGCTCAGTCCCTCGTTTCCTTCAGGTCTCTTCTTAAATATCAGCCTCTCAGAACGCACTCCCCTGACCACGCTGTCAAAACAGAAGCCCCTTTCCTCCATCACTCTTGATTTCATTTCCCTGGTTTTACTGACCTTCCTGACACCTACAATACACATCAAGGGGTACATTGCCACCTGAGTTCCTGTCTCTAACAAAAGGAGGAATAAGGAGGAATAAGGAAAAGAAATAATAACAGAAAAGGTCCTGCAAACTTCACATATACATTTCTCGCTATTTTGTGTGCTTGCTACAGGGTAACATTTCTATTGAAAGATAGAAGTTCCCTTTTCAGGACCCCAAAAGAAGAAAGAAATGTTGACATTGGCTATCATCATAGTCAGTAACTTTGGTTTTGAAATAGAAGGTTGGGTCACCTTGTCCCTTGGGACGTAGTGGCCAAGTCACATCCACAGAGCTTCACCATGGAAGCCCCTCTGTTTGCACCTCCTAAGGCTAGCTCAGACTGACAGCAGGGGTTCTTCACCATTCAGACTTTTGAAATAAAAGCAACCTTCTCAGAGAGGGCTAAGAAGCTAGTGTGGTTAACATCGTATTAAATAACCATCGCTTTATCCTCTAATAGAACTATTATAGAGTAGCAAGCAGGCATAAGCTCTCAGAAGAGAAAAATATTCTTTAAAATTGCAGAAATTTTTATGTATCTTTCTCCCAGAGAGAGTTCCTCTCTGCCTTACAAAAAGAACTACAACCAATTAATTAATAACACAAAGATCTGTAAAGGAAATGAAGGATTCTCCTCATCTCTGGCCAGATAGACCTAAACACCAAGCCAACACCTGCAGACCAGCCTATGCATCGGGAGCATGGGAGGAGGAGTCGATTTCATCATCGCTTTGCTGTGGGTAAGGGCCTTCTGTCAATAGGAGCTTGTGTGATGCCTGTGGTTCTTCCAGCAGAAGGAAACCCACTCATGTCCCAAGACTTTGCTGAGCCCTTCCAAACTGTCATCTATGAACCCGTCTTTGGTAACCCCAGCATCCCCTGAACAGAGTCAGGACCCTTAATGCCAAAGAAATAGAGCCCTAATACTTTACTTAGGTGGGACTAGACAATAGTCACATCCTTCCCTGCTCCATGTGAGGCTCGCTTCTTTGCCCTGTGGGCTGCTTATAAACCCCTAGGTTAAAATTAAACATCCAAGTCATCTTGAATCCAATCCTGCAGGGGGGGGGTGTACTGTGCTGAGGCAGATGGGAAAGTCAGCAGAAGGAAGAGAGAGAGGAGCTGACAAAATTCATCACACTTCAAATCTTACTCAAATTCAAAGTGACTGCTTTGGATTCTGAGCCTGTCATTAAGGAACGAAGCCCATTGCCATGAGCAACGACTCCTGCCACTAGTGGGGCGAGCTCGGACATATCTGGGGAGATGAGTTGGAATGAAAGCCTCCAGCTAGCGATGCAGCAGCTGGGCGGTAGGCGGGGACAGTGGGGAGTGCCATGGCTGCGGGGAGAGCTAGCGCCATCAGCACGATTCTCTCAATCCACACAGGTAAGGCCAGAAACCGGGAAGAGACCATCCCAGGAGGGAGGACTGCACGGTAGGAAAATGGCTGATTTTAAGCAGTGAGAGCTGCTCATTATCATCTGCCTTCCCTCACTGACACACACACAAACTCTCACAAACTCTGACACATTCACACACACACACACACACACACACACACACACAAAGCAGGACTACTCTAAGTCCCCCTCAATGGTACCCGCCAACCGCCCACATGCTGGGTTCTCAAGAGTAGGAGACAGTAGTGTCATCCTCAGTGCTGGGAAGTAGCCAAAAACTCCGTGGGGAAAGAGAAGGAACTCCGAGAGGGAGGAGGGGAGGTTTCCCCAGGACCGGGTCACCCAACAGCTTGGAGTTCCTAGGTCAGGGTAGTTTGGGATAGAAAAATCAATTAAAGACTCACATCTAGTACTCACCTTCCTAGAGGATAGGACAGCCCTAAGCAGGAGTAAAAGATAAAGGTAAAGTTTCTGCCTCTATGTACTTTACATTCTAACAGGGACGGCAGTCGGTCATAATAATGGCAGCCAATACTTACACGTGCTTTCCGTGTGTCGGGCCCTCTTCTAAACGCTTTCTATACGTTAACTCATTTCATCTCTGTCACAACCTGTACAGTATGTACTGTTATCATCCCCATCTTACAAATAAGGAAACGAGGCATATGCAGCCTAAGTAACTTTCTCAAATGTGCATGGCTAACGAGTAACAGAACAGGGATTTGAATCCAGGAAATTTAATTTTAGAGTCCATGTATTTAATTGATGTAGATAAGTATAGGTGTAGGTGTAGGTATGGGTATGAGTTTGGAGATAAAGGTTGAAATAGAGATGGAGATGGAGAGAGAGAGAAAGAATGACAGAAGGATATACCTAGCCACCTCTCTAGACGATAGGAGACCCCTAAACAGAAGCAATGATCTTGAAAGGGACTTAGTTTTTCCAGAGCAAGCCAGCTGAGAGATAGACAGATGGATAGATAGATAAGTACAATAAAGAAAGCAGAGTAAAGAAAGAGCAAGTAATGGAGGGAGGGGGCTTTTAAAGGTAGGTGTCACCTGCCAGGGCAGGTGACATTGTAATTGTCCAGGGCAGATTCCCAAGTCCTGCCTGAGCCAAGAGCAAGTGTGATCATGAGTGACCAGGTCCCAGGTTTCAGCAGCAAACCCCAGAGAAGACCTACGACCGGGAATGGTCACATTCAGTGGTCATTGTCCCGAGGGCAGCTTACACCGCAGCAAAGGCCAGCAAGGATGCGGAGGACACGTGCCAACCCTGTTCTCGCTCCCCTGTCATTGGGACCCACCCAGCCCCCAACAAGCATGCACCAGATGCCATCTGGGGAGCAGAAAGGAAGGGGAGCAGAAACCCGAAAGACTGAGCCTTTTACAAAAATAGACTGAACGTTTAGCTCAAAAGCCTGTTTAAATTATTGAATCTGAATAAATTACTCAACTAGGCTAAAATGTAAGGCCCTCTAGGCGCCTGCCCTATCCAGCAGAATGTGGACTTACAAGGCAGAGCAGATCAGCAGTAGAAAAAATATAGAGTAACTCTGCTCTCGTACAGTGTCATGGTGCTGCTGCCTCGACTGTAGGGCTGCATTTGGAGAGGACAGAATAAAACACACTGGAGGGTGGCAAGAGGAAGACAAGTTGAGTCCTGTTGCCTTTTTTCAAGGTGGAAAGTCACATTCATACAGATGCTTAAGAATGTCAAGGATTAGAAACTAAAAACATGTGTTATGTACTTCTCTGGAAAGAAGAAAAGGATTATTCATTGTTTCATTATAATTTTTCTAAAGCTGAAAGCATGATTTAGGAGAAGCCATTTGTGGCATCGCTGCATTCAATTACCCAGCACAAATCTGGATGGGCCTGGCAGCTATTTCCAGGCTTCCAAATGTGGGTCATAAATATGTATTCATCAGAACGGACAATGCAATCAAGCGGCTTCACATCACTTATCATCATTTCTGCAGAGGGCATTTATTAGCAACTGTCTGTATGGGGTTCGGGCAACCTGGGTTTTATATACAGAAATTAAGCAGTCACAATCCCTACGTTCTTGAAATTTAAACTTGGCAATGTTGATTTGCACAATTATACAAATAAACAACTGAACAAAGCTTCCCCTGCAATCATTCTCCGTGCCACACGCTAACTCTGAGATCCAGCCACAGGGAAGCAAGCTCTTTCTCACGTCCACTCAGGAATTCTGCACACACGCTGTTCTCACTACCTGGAACTCCATCCAGATTATAGTAGAAACTTGGAACGTGGCATTGTGTTACATTCTTCTAAGAACTGAAAAGTGGGGAAATTTCTTTTCTCATACAACAGGAAGAGTCCCACACTGTGGGACACCTAGCCAATTTTCATTGATATTACTCCATCACTTCTTTTCTAAGAAATCACCCCATTTTTATTCAGGGTGGTAATGTGCCAAGCATTTTCTCAGTATCGTTTGCAGCTAAAGGCGAGCATGTGACACAATTCTGGCCAATGAGATGTAAGTGGAATCACCAAATGGCACTTCTGGGAAAGTGATTTTTTAAAAAGACTACCTAATTTGACATTGCCCTTTGACCTTTGCCCTGCACCCTTCTTGGTTTTCTTGCCAGGAATGCAAATGAGATTCTGGACGTGTGACCACGAGGAGTCAATTAGAAGAGCTAAAGCTATATTTTAAGGATGACTTAACAGAAAGATAGAAAAACCCTGGGTCCCCTTGCACCAGTTAAGAATTGTTATTAATGTATGAGGAAAATAAAATCACTATTTGGTTAAGCCTCTCTAATCAGATTTCCATTATATGTAGCCAAATGCAATCCCTAATGGATTCCAAGAATGATAAAGATAAGACTCTATAAACTAGGGGGCCACTGTGACCGGCTGACAATGCTTGTTGACAATGCTTTCTTCCTTTTCAGCACCTATGCGTGTCTGCAGAATTTGAAGCAATGTCAGCACAGAGGAGTTTTGCTCCGGTTCAGTCATGAGCACTTAACCATTAAGTGGGGGCCCAAGCTGTGCCAGACACAGAGCGGGGTGCTGTGGGTACAAGCCTTTGACCTCTTGACACTGGTGTTCTATTAGGGGGAAGAGGAACGAAAACAAGAAAAGGAAGTGCTGTGAAGAAAGAAAGCAGATTGAGGAAGATAGCCACGCCGGGCAAGAGTGGAACTGGCGTTTTATACACGGCGGTCAGAGGGGGCCTCGTTTCTAACGTGGTGTCTTAGTCTGCTCAGGCTGCCCTAATAGAACACCACAGCGTGGGGGCTCAAACAACGGAAATTCAATTTCTTACGGTGCTGGAGCCTCAAATCGCCAGCAAGGTGGTTTCTGATGAGGCCTCTCTTCCTGACTTGTCGACAACCACCTTCTCACTGTGTCCCCACATGGCCTTTCCTCTGTTCACATGTGCATGGGGAGAGAGAATGATCTGTGGTGCCTCCTCCTCTCCTTAAAAGGGCAACAGTCCTGTTGGACTAGGGTCCCCCTCTCATAATCTCATTTAAGCTTCCTGAAGGCACTCTCTCCAAATACTTTATGGTCACACTGGGGATTAGGGCTTCAACATATGAATTCTGGGGGAGCACAGTTCTGCCATCATAGGTAGCTTATGGATGGAGACCTGAGGGAAGGGACAGTGCAAGCCAAAATGAGACCTGGGGGAAAAGCATTCCAGACAGAGGAAAAGCAAGTGCTAAGACCTGGAGGTAGGAGTGTGTTTGGCATGTTTGAGGGACAGCAAGGAGGCCAGTGTACCTGGAGCAAATGAGCAAGGGAGAGAGCATCAGGAGTTGGGACAGAGAGAGAATGGGGGCCAGATCACATACAGCCATGTAAGCCATTGAAAGGACTTTGACTTTACACTGGAGGAAAGGAGAAGTTGCTCAAGATGGGGTCTCACTCTGTCACCCAGGCTGGAGTGCAGTGGCATGATCATAGCTCACTGCAGCCTCAAACTCCTGGGCTCCATTGATCCTCCTGCCTCAGCCTCTCAAGTTGCTGGGACTACAGGTGCCTGCCACCAAGCCTGGCTAATGTTTCTTATTTTTTTAGAATGGGGGCTCTCATTATGTTGCCCAAACTGGTCTTGAACTCCTGGCTTCAAGCGATCCTCCCACCTTAGCCTCCTGAGTTGCTGGGATTATAGGCAGGAGCCACCACGCCCAGCCCTCAAGCAAGAGTTCTAAGCTGAGAAGTAACCTTACTTATATTTTTAAGAGTTCACTCTGGCCGTTGTATGGAGAATGGACTGCAGGTGCAGAGATAGAAGCAAAGCACTAGTTAACAGTCGAAGCTGATAGGAGAGAGATCATGGAGACTCAGATGAGTGTGGTTGAGAATGGTCAGGTTTGGGATATGGAAGTGGAGCTGGTGGGGTTTGCTGCTGGTGGATGGATGTAGGGATAAGAGGCACAGAGAAGTCTGGGATGTCTCCAAGGTTTCTGCCATGGGCATCTGAAGAATGAAATTGCTATTTACTCAAATGGGGTTAAGTGTGGGAAGATCAGTTTTTGAGAGGTGAAAAATCAAGGGTTCAGTTTTGCGTAAGTTAATTTTGAGATGCCTTTTAGAAACCCAAGTGCAAACATTGAGTGGGCGGCTGGATAGATGAATCTGCAAGTCAGGAAATAGTCTAGGCCTATGGCACAAATTTAAGAGTCATCAAATAAAAATGGTATTTAAACTGTATGACCAAAGACATCACCTAGATAGGAGGGAGCAGATCAAGGAGAGTTGAGACCCAAGGACTGAGCCCTGGAGAGCTCTGCAGTGCAAAGTTGGCCACAGTGAAAAGGACCCAATAGTAGAAGCTGAGAAGAAGAAGCCAGGATATGGGAGAAAAACTGAGAAAGTGTGATGACTTGGAGGCCAAATGGAAAGTGTTTGGAGAAGGAGAGGATAATCACACTTACAACTGAGATGAAGGTCACTAAAGTGAAGACTGAAATCACCGATGACCTCAAAAAGAGCTGTTTTTATGGAGTGATGGATTGGTGTATGAGTTATCTACTGCTGCTTAACAAACCACCCCAAACTAGCAGCTTTAAGCAATAAACATTTATTATCTCCCTGCTTCTGTGGGACAGGAATCTGGATGCAGCTGAGCTCAGTGTGTCTGGCTCCTGGTCTCCCACAAGGCTGCAGTCGTGGTGTTGGCTGGGGCTAGAGTCGTCTCAAGGCTTGACGGGAAGGATCTGCTCCCAGGCTTGCTCATGTGGCTGCTGGCAGGGCTCAGACCCCTGTTGGCCTCAGACATTTATCCTTTGCCAAGTGGGTCTCTCCATAGAGCAGCTGACGCCAGGGCAGCTTGCTTTCTCTAGGACGTAAGAAAGAATCTAAGAGAGAAAGAGAAAGTAGCCCGAGATGGGAATTACAGTCTTTTGTAACCTAATCTTGGATGTGATGTCACATCACTTTTTGAAAAAGATTTTGTTTTTTAAAGCACAATTAGATTCACAGTAAAACGGAACAGGAAATAGGGAGGTCCCACATCTACTCTCTCGCACACACACACAGCCTCCCCCACTGCCAGTGTCCCACACCAATGCGGTACCTCTGTTATAATTGGTGAAGCAACGCTGACACATCATTACCAACCAAAGTTCATAGTTTGTATCAGGGTTCACTCTGTGTTGTACATTCTGTGCGTTCTGACAAATGTATAATGACACGTATCTACCCTTACAGTGTCATACAGCATAGTTTCACAGCTCTAAAATTCCCCTGCTCCATTTATTCTTCCCTCCCTCCCCCCAATCCCTGGCAACCACTGATCTTTTCACTGTCTCCATAGATTTTACCTTTTCCAGGTTGTCATATATTCATAGTTGTAGCCTTTTCAGACTGGCTTCTTTCACTTGACAATAGGCATTTAAGTTTCCTCCATGTCTTTTCATGGCTTGATGGCTCAGTTCACCGAATAATATTCCATTGTTTGGAGATCCATTCACCTACTGAAGGATATCTTGGCCGCTTCCAAGTTTTGGCAATTATGAGCAAGCTGATAGAAACACTCATGTCCAGTTTTCTGTGTGGACACAAGTTTTAAACTCCTTTGGTAAACACCAAGGGGCATGATTGCTGGATCTTACGGTAAGAGTATATTTAGTTTTGTGAGAAACTGCTCAACTGTTTTCCAAAGAGGCTGTACCATTTTGCATTCCCACCAGTGAATGGGAGTTCCTGTTCTCCACATGCTCACCAACATTTGGAATTGCCAGCGATTTGGATTTTAGCCATTCTGATAGGTGTGTAGTGGCATCTCAGTGTTGTTGTAGTTTATAATTTTCTAATGGCATATGATGCTTAGCATCTTTTCACATGCCATTCCATCACTGTTGCTCTGCAGCCCACATTCCAGCGGAGGGGATTATACAAGGGCATGGAGACAAATACAGACAACTCTTGAGGATTTTTGCTATAAAGACAAACAAGAAATTAGGGGTTAGTTGGAGAAGGATGTGGAGTTAGAAATGTTTTTACTTTATTTGTTTTACAACAAACCTAATCATTCTTACCAATAAAGTTGATATATTTGATATGTTGAATATGTAACAGTACTGTTTTATACTCTATTCATATACTTTCTAGTATTGTGAACAACAAATGCTCAGGTTTGTAAATAACAAAGCTGTGAGGGGATTTTTAAAAAATAGGCTATTTTATACCCATTCAGATATCAGAAACAAGAGCATCCATATCCCAGGGCTTCCAGGATGCTCACATGTACACCCTCTAATTGCTGAAATCAGCCACATGGGTTTATTTAGGCAGATGAAACCAATATGCTTCAGTGAGGGCAGACATTCTCTCTTGGCTTGAAAATGAGCCTACAGCTGCTTGGAAAAGGCAAGCTGTTGGGCAGAGACCTGCACATGGCAAACAGCCCAATGACCCCAATTAAAATGTTACCCGACTAGAGTGATCATTTAAATTATAAATAATGTCTGCTGCTGCTTTATATTCTGACTCTACACTGCAACAACCCACTAAAATGTGCACTAAATACAGACACAAGAGTAAATTAATGGACCAATTAATTCATGAGAGCAAATGTCCTAGATCTGTGTCTGATGTTAGTCCATTGAGAACATGGGAGCCTTAGATCCTCCCTAAGATAAGGATTAGGCAACTGTAGGATTTGGGGAGGGAGAAAAATAAGGTGCTTCCCCCCACTCCGCCCACCCCTACCACTCCTTTCATGTTCAGAACCAACTCAGACATAAGACACAGAAAGGAAGTTCAAGTGTTAGCTTTATTATTGTTCAGATTGTGTCTTAAGAGCTCAGACCACCTATTCCCCATCCCAGTCTAGACGTTGGGCCACCATTGCCTCACACTGGCCCTGGGCAGTGAGGGAAGGAAGAGGGAGGGAATCCTCAGAGCTTATAGCCTTCGAATAGATCTGCTCTTCTTTGAGAAAGATGAGCCAGTGGATGCCACCTACCATAACATAAGTGAAGGCCAAAAATCTAAACTGAATAAAACGCAGGGTCATGTTATTGCAGGGTGAATGAGATACACTATTTTTCATTCAGTTTGGACTATTAAATGTGCAAAAGTTAAGATAGTGACACTTATAACGTACCCAATTGACTGTACACTGAACTGAAAACACCCTCAAGGGCTTCCAAGTGGGCACTTAGCCCACTGGTTCCGCTGGCCCCCTCAGAGCAGATAAAAATCCCAGCAGAGAACAGGGGATGGGCAGAGGATGGAAGCCCACAGGACTACCTCAGTTTGCATGCTCTCAACATCGACACAGCACAGGATTTTATTGAAATTCCTTCCTTCTCTGGAAAGGAATGAGGAAAGAATGGGTAAGAGGCCTAGGACATTACCTGGCAGAATTTTTTCCACTGAAAAACATGGGTTTGGGGGAAAAGGCTCCCCTCTAGCAGCAGCAAAGCTAGCCAGAGAGCTGCCGACATTTCCCAATGCCCTGGGATTCCTACTCTACAAGTACAGATGCTCCTCAACTTACTCTGGGGTTATGACCCAGTAAACCCATCATAGGTTAAAAATATGGTAAGTCAAAATGCATTTCATACATCCAACCTACCAAACATCATAGCTTAGCCTAGCCTTCCTTAAATGTGCTCAGAACACTCACATCAGCCTGCAGTTTAACAAAATCATCTCATACAAAGCTTATTTATAATAAAGTGTTGGATAGCTCATGTAATTTATTTAATACTATACTAAAAGTGAAAAACAGAATGATTGGATACTTGAAGCACATTTTCTACTGAACACATATTGCTTTTGCACCATCATAAAGTTGAGCCATTTTAAGTAGGGGACTGCCTGTAGTTCATTGCATATGTGAAAGACAAGTCAAATAGACACCAAAAAAGGCAATTCAGCAGGTTTTATTGAGCATTTATCATGTACAAAGCCCTAGGCCAGGTTCTGGGAAGACAGGGATAAATTCACACCCGAAGTGATACAAAGAAGCTACAGCCTGGGATAAGACCCCACCACTATCCCATTATGAGCCTTGAAAAGTCTATGGCATGACTCAACTACTCAACTACTTTGGAGGATAAATATTGAATCTCTTTCCCTGGAGTCACTTCCCAGGCATTGTGCTGGATTCTGGGATTCAGTTGAGAAGGAAACAGAGTTCTCATGGAGCTTACATTCTACCATGATGACAACTGCTTTTGGAGAATACCCTAAGGCCAGCTCCACTCCAACAGAAAAAATCCTGGATGATCTATTAAAGTCTCTTCTATTCTACTGTCCTATGATTTTTTGTTAACTCTCTTGGCCTCTTTGCTTCTTTGCTCTCCTAAATTTCATGTACTGTCAGTTTCCTGCTGGTAATGCTAGACTCAACATAGGTAGCCCCTCCTTCAGGAAGCCTTCCCTGCATTCTTAGCAGGCCAGGCTCTGTGGCCCTTGGCACCCTGTATAGGCTTCTATCACCATGTGAATCTCACTTTATATTCCTCATTTAGGGCAGGGGCAGTTTCTCATTGGACTTCACACCCCACCCCCCCCAGGACCAATTACAGTACTTGGCACAAAATAGGCACTCAAATATTTCTTGCACTGAGCAGTCCCTCTAACCAAAATGATCTCAAGTGCTCCATTTCCTAGAAAGCCTCAAATATCAAAATTCCAGGGACAGATGAAGGTTAAAAGCAAATGTAAGAGTAGGGCTGTGACTTCAGGTCCTGCCAGCAGTGCTTCTGAGGCTTGCAGACCACCTTGGGGAGGGTATGGGATACTTGGGTTCTAAGACTGCTGCTTTGGCCTCGTACCTCCCACACCTAACCGCCACTCAGCTTTGCTTCCAGAGAATTCATGCACTGAAACAGATGATAAACCCTTTGGGTAATGTTGGTATGAGGCCTTGAACATGCAAATGCAAATTCACACCTTTCAAGTTTATAAATGTCTAATGAAAGAGTCCCTAAATATGGGGCATGCAGGACTATGATGCTCACCCATACCCACTGCCTGCTACACCGCCTGGCATGAAGACAGTCATTAATTCAGCAAATATCTGTCAAGAGCCTGTTAAGGGCCAGCAAGTACACTAGGCAGTAAACAGCAGTAAACACGGGAAACAAGCTCCCCCTCACAGGGCTTATAAGAAATGCCAATCTTAACTTCTAGAAGGCTGAGTTGGCTCCTCCCTCTGTACAGGTCCCACAGTCGTTATATTAGCTTCCTAGGGATGCCTTAACAAAATATTTTGTGACTTCAAACAACAGAAATGTATTGTCTCACGTTCTTGCAGCTCAAGTCCAAAATCAAGGTATCAGCAGAACCAAGCTCTCTCTGAAACCCGTAGGAGAGAATCCTTCCTTGTCTCTTCCTAGCTTCTGGTGGGGGGCGACAATCCTTGGCATTGCTGAGCTTACAGCTGCATCACTCCAATCTCTGCCTCTGTCCTGACGTATCCTTCTTGTGCACCTCTGTCTTCACATGACGTTTGACACCATGTGATAAGGTCACGTCGTGTTGAATTAGGAGGGTCCATCCCAATGGCCTCATCTTAACTTGGCTACATCTACTACAGTTGCCACTTTGCACCACTGTTTCCAAATTAGGTCACATTACAGGCACTGGAGGTTTGGACTAAACACATGGGGAGTGTACAATTCAATCTATAAAAACCGATGTTCTGTATACAGTGCTGCATACCCATCCAGCCAACGGAACTGTGTATTTTACTGCAGTCAAGATACTCTCCTGCCCCCCACCAGTGACACGGAGGTGCTTTGGGGACAAGGCATTTGCAGATCTTGTCCGTCATTCTAAGCATGTAGCCCTGTGATGGTGGGATTTCCAGGCACCGGGTAGGACAGGGTAAGGCCGGGCAGGGGATACCAGGGCGGAGGAGGTCAGGACGGGGGAGGCCCCGGCCCACTTTCCCTGCCGCTGGCAGGGGGCGCGCGAGGGCCGCTGGGCGCGCTGGCGGGCGGGGCGGGTGCCCGGGCGGGAGGGGCGCTTGGGCAACTTTTCGGTTGGCTGCCGCCCGCGCGCTGACGGCCCAGACTCTTTTAAACTTGAGCTCTCGGGCGCCTTCCCCTTTCCGCCGCGGCGCGCGACTTGGTAAGTGGCTTCCGACCGGCTGGACTTGGGAGCCGGCCACGTGGCTTCGGGTCGCTCCCGTGGCCCTTCCCAGGCGCGCCCCTCGCCGCCCCGGGGCCCGCCCAGGCCGGGCGGCAGGGACAGGAGTTCGGCCTCAGCTCGGCGCCCCGGGGGAGCTTCTGTCACGGCCCCTGTGGGGTGCAGACGTCCTCGTGGTGCCTGGGCCCTTCCTCCCCGCGAAGGCCAGCTGGAGTCCTTGTGGCCCCTTCGGGGCGACCCCCCGTGCCCGAGGATCCCCACCTCCCCCAACCCCCACTCGGCAAGAAGCCGCTGGGCGCCCGTCACCTCCCGTGCCTGTGGCCCTGCCGTCAAGGGATCCGGTCCACGGGTAGCTTCTAGCCCCTTTTTAAGTTAAATGATCCTGTTTCGAGAATCAGACTCCACCCCGGGGCGGAAGCGCGGAGCCCGGGACGGTCTCCGAGTTCTTGGCGCACTTGGGGCTCCCGCCAGCCCAGTAACTCCCATTTAGGAAATGAGCGAGATCAGGGATCTGAAGCGCTTTAAATTTCGGCGCCGAGCAGTATACTGACAGTGTTAGCAACCAGCGGAGTAATTTCGCCCACGCCGCCAGTACCCCGCTGCAAATGCCATTCAGTTGCCACTTTGCACCACTGGATTTTTTAAAGGGTCTAAGGGATGGGTCTTGCGGGAAACGATGACTACAGTGAGGCAAGCAAAGCGCTGTGAGCCTTAATAAGGCCCTGGAATTTTCTCCCCCAGATCCACCTTTGCAGGAGTGGCCAGCGCCTTATTATAGCGCAGGGCCCGCTCCCAACCTTTTCAGGGTGTGAGGCCCATCTTGGTTTTCTGTCCTGGGAAAAAATCTGAACCATCAAGTTCTGACTTGGACAAGGCATTGAACGCCTTGTCCGGGACCAAGTTTTGGTGTGTGTGCGCGCGCGCCCTGGCTCTTGAGAGCATTAGTGAGCATTCTCACTGCTTATTACTGGTACAAATTGCTGTACAAAATGATCTCCGAATTTAGTAAAGTTTGTAAAAATCTAAATTTAGATGTGAAGGAAGGAAGGAAGGAATCTTTGTGACCAAAATAGGTACCACTTAATAGTTTTATGTTGAAATGCGAGGCTTGTGGTGGACATGTTTTCCTCAGTTGTGAAATACCGTTACTGCCTTTTTAATGGTTTGAAAACCAAACGGACTTAGAACTTACCCTGCTTTTAAAGAGGAAAAAATGTGCTGATGCAACCTGTATTCTAAGCACCTTTTTTTTTCAATGAAATATATGGGCCCAAAACACAGGGACAGTTTCCCCTGCCCCTGAATACCTTGATCTCTGGTGAATAGCCCTACACCACAGGGAAATGCAGTGGCTCTGTGGGACCATTGTTTTAGGTGTTGGGGATTCCTGTTGATCCAAATTGTTTTAACTCTTCGGTTTGACCTGTGAGAGACACCATGTCTAGGAAGCAGCCTCTGCTAGTGTCTATTTAAGGACTGTGGAAACTAAACAAGAGCCCAGGACTAGAAACTTAGCCAGCTGGACTCAGCCCCAGAGTAAACAAGTTTGGAGCTTCCTTTGGTTTTTAAATCTATGAAAGATTTGTTTCCATTTTTCCTAGGTAAATACTGTTGCCGATAAAGTTTCTTCTCTAAAATTGATACTATTCCAGCCTAATGTAACAGGTAATGCCAGAAAGATGGTGACTGGGGACATAAAGTAGATTCCCAAGGCCCGTGAACTTAATTCACTTCATTTTACTTCTAGCTGGAAAATAGGATATGAAGTGTCAGGAAATTTGGAGAAAACAACTTTGTACAGAAATTCTATTCAAAGATAGGATTTTATTCATGAAAGGTAGCTAGTAGATGGCCACAATAAAAGCCACTCTGTTTTTTAAAACAAAAAGTTCAGGCATGATACTCTTACTGTTGTTCATGTCACTTTTTTTTTTTTTTTTTTTTACCAGGTTCAGTGGAGTTCAAGATGCTGATGAACTTAAGGTATGGACCGAAATGGAAAGAATTTGGCTATGGTTCTTAATAGTTAAATAGAATTCTTGGCCAAGGATGAGAACTCTAATCTGATTGGATTCTGCTCTGATGGATTAAAGGATTTACCTGAGGCCAAGTTGATATATAGGAATTTACTAAATGGAATCACATCACCCTGTTTAAAATTATGCTCCAGCTAAAAACAAAAAAGCTAGTTAATGGATGATACTTTATTCAGCCAAGAAAAAGGATTTTGAGTAAAAAAATTGGATGTGACATTACTATCAACAACATATAGTGCATTGGGGGATTCTATTTACATATCTGCCCAGTTTTTGTAAACAAGTTAGATACTGCAGGTTTTTATTATTTAGTAATACCTATTGTGATATTTCTTTTACAGGTCTGGTGCTTCAAAGAATGTGGTTTTCAAGTGGATAAGGAATATTTGAATATGTGGCCATTGATATATACAGAATAGAGGTTTTTGCTTTTTTTTTGTCCCTTTCAGGGTGGTAGCAAGGATGAATTTTGAGATAATCCTAATTATCTATAGGGATATTTATCTGAGAATTTTGTGCTTCTGCCCTGTAGCTGAGTTGGCCCCATAGAGAATTTCTGTAGAATTCAATTTCATTATTTAAAGTAGTTTTTCTATCTACTAGCCATGGTCTGAAACTTGATACAGTGCTAACGCCAAAGAGCAAGTCCTTAATCCCGGTTCATATACTCTACAAAGATATGACTAAGTCTAGCTCTGCAAGTAGGTCAGTTTTAGAACATATTACTTCTAACTAGACAATCTATTTTACAACTAAGACTACTTTATGAACTGTGCTTTAACTTAACAAAAGTCATTGTTGAATCCCATTCTTTTTATTATTCTGAAGATATGTTTTATAGGATACTCATGTAAATAGTACTGTTGAGGCATATAATGGACTTAATTCTGCCTAAGATTAAAGTATCTCACTTTTAAAAACTGTGTGTGTGTATTTTTTTGGTAGCTTCTAAGTAGTTTGTGTATTTTGTATTGCTACAAATTTCTCTACGACTGTTCTGCATCTTGATTGTGGAATGACTATGCATTTGTCAAATCTCAGACTTAACAGCTACAGTTTAAATCTCATCTATAATATGGCACTTCCCCCTCAATTTCTTCATAGTCCATTCTAGTGGCCACGGGCTAGGAGGGAATGGGGTATGAAAATTCTATTAACCATGTGCCATTACTCTGTTAATACTGCTGTGGGTTCCTTGCAGCCTTGCTTTCCATATTGGCTATTTTCCATCCCAAGAAAATTTAGGATGTCCTTGGCAAATACTAGCTAGCCAGGAAATTTAAAAAATGAGGTTAGATGCTGAGTAGTTGTGGGTTGAGCACAAAACATGCTGTGTAAACAACATGGTTGACTGAGAGCCAGCCTATGAATGTTTTCCTTGGGATATTCAAGGATGCTTCTGAAAGGAGGGATAGGTTCAATTGTTATTGTTATTTCTTGTAGGTGATATTGTCACTGTTATTTCCTGTAGGTGATAGATCTGACCATAGGGCCTGTTGAGCCCTACCCTGGTGACCAAAGTACTTCTGACATGAGCTAAGTTGTGCCATCTTGCCTATATGAGCAAACAAAGCCCTTCAGATATGCCCCTTAAGCTTCCAGGTTTAATAGCATTCCTTACTGCACCCCCACCACCAAACCCCGTTCCATATGCCCTAGTGATACAGAATTATCCAAAACAGTACCTTGGTTAGGAAGTCCAGCATCACCAAAGAGAATGGGATGAGTGGTTCTGCAGAATCAGCTTGCCCTCCTTGGTTCAGTGCATGCCTGCATGGACAGCACAGCTGAAGCGGGAATGGAAAGATGCCAACATGACTTGCACTACCAGACCATTCCTTTGTGCTCAAGTGCCCTGAAGGGAAGTGAAGCAAACCTGGAGTTGAATGAAATGTTTTCAAAGAGGAATTCACTAATTCCAAGTGAGGAACTGGGGCATGAAGAGAATCTTTAATTATGACTGTAAAAGAAATTGTGATTTGAATACAATTTTTATCCTAATGGTACTAACCTCCCCAGGTAGTGATGAAACTTGCCCAGTATAACAATTGTGCCACTGTTGTATCAGTTTAGGTAGATTGAGTCATAATTTGATTTCAAGCCTGTTTTGTTTAAAGAACTCTACAATGTTTATAAGTACTTGAGAACAAGCAGATTTTTTCTTAGAAGTAAGCAAATCTTTCTAGTTTAAGTGAATATTTTAGACTAAAATGTTTGTATTTTTGAGGGTCCTAAAGCATTAAATATTTAATGATAAAGTTTGGCAACTATATACTGACCTGCTGTGTGTTAAGTCCTGTGATACAGACAATCCCTAACTTTATCGAGCTTGCACAGTGTGATTTATTCATTTCAATATGTAAGATGGAGCTGGTTAGACTGTGCACTTCTGTTGTAAGAATTAATTTCACTTAGTATTTGGGTCGATACCTGCAAAATTCAATTGTCAGAACAAGCTGTGAAGAGACAATCATGTCTCTTTATACCCTACCATCACCACATTCCCAAAATAATCGAAGGTGGTTTATGAACAAATATCAACCTACAATAATTAGAAGAGGGAATAAAAGTTCAGCAAGATGAGAGCAAGAATAAAAACTGAGCCATCAGGCCTCATGCTGTAGGGTCCGGCCAATTTGGCTCTTCCTCAGTGTAGAGAAAAGAGCCAACTGGCCAATTAGCAGCTTGGCAGTTGCATAGAACTTCGAAATGGAGGAGGGGAGTAGTCATTTGCATCCTAGGCTCCCCAAACTCAAGTGAGAGGTTGCTTTTTGTTCCCTTCATGATCTCAAGTACTGTAGTTTGAAGGAAGAGGCAGAGCAGAAGGTATCCGGATAACTAAATGGGAACCTAGAGAAAGTGGGGATTGATGCATTTGGCTCTGAAGTAGGGAGGTCAGTTGACCTGGTGACCTGTGAGGCTGGGCCCACCCAAAAACCATGCTCAGATCATGTGAACAGATAATCAGCCAGAGGTGTGTTTGAAAGGCTTATTTTTATTTTATACTCATAAAGATTGCCTTTTCAAAATTTACCTTGTATTCATCAACTGAAAATTTCTGATTCCAATATTTTGTTATTAACATAAAATCGTGATGAATCACAATCTGGGATTATGCCTCCAAGGCCCCCTAGTGGAGTTTATCTGTACTGCATGGGCCAATGGTCTCAAGGAGCCCTCCGCCGCTGCCATGTGCATTTCCAGGACAGCTCTGCACCCATCTGTTTCAGAGACAAAGAGATAAAATCCAGTCAAATCAGTTTAATGTAGTCAGCTTGATTTGTTTCTGGGAACAGCAGAATGTTGTCTAATACCATTGATTTTCCAGCTGGACAACTGACCTTGCATGTTTCCCCCACTCTTTAGGGCTGAAGCCTGTTGTATCATTTGTAGACCTCTCACCATCGGGAAATAGGTGGAACTTTGGGAATCAGAGTCTAAAACTCCACTCCAATGTGGTAGCCACTAGCCACTAGGCTGTTCAGTACTAGTCCAAATTGACATGCTGTAGGGGTGAAAAACATCAGGTGTGAGGAATTAGTTTGCGAAAATATATAATAAAATACCTCAGTTTTATATTGATTAGATATTTTGAGTATACTGGGTTAAATGAAATACATTTCTAAAATGGCATGTGATTTGCATTATATTTGCATTGGATGGTACTAGTCTAAAATATGAATCAAAATAATCATAGAAATAGGCAAATAGTGGCTCCATAACCCGAGAGCAAGAGAGACGTCGTCGCTGTTCTACTCTATAGGACCTTCAGGAAAAAGAAGAATAAAATTAGCACTTAAAATGCAGAATTTACAGGTAAGTCACTATTTTTTTCAAGGGCAGAAGGCACGGGGTAGATAACCATTATTACTTAGAAGACGACATAAATTCTATACTCAAGCTGCTAATACATCTGGACATTTAAAATAAAGACTTCAGAATGTATTTATTAAACACTTTTCTGTTTGTGCCTACTCTGTGCAAGCATTTGCATGTTCATTAAAATAATCAAGGGTGAAAAGACTTTGTATGCTATGTCTCATCAAAATACAACTTCCTTCTGAAGAATCCATGTGAAGAATAGTTCTGGTTTCCTTCTCTAGTTGGTTTGTGTGTGTGTGTGTGTGTGTGTGTGTGTGTGTAGCAATGTCTTTCAGGGGTTTTTTTATGGAAGGGGAGACATGGTGGGAGGTGGTTTCATAAATATTACCAGAATTTGTATAAAGTATTCTCTTTAAAAATTACATGAAGCAAAATGTTCCATAAAATTCTCTCCTCTTGTTTTCACTTAACTGCTCTAAAAAGCAGGTCTGTGTAAAATCTCCTTTTGGAGTTTTCTTGCTACTAACAATGGCTCTTTGTCTTTTTGTTTTTAACAATAAGTGAATTCTTCCCTTAGTTTTCACATTTCTATTAAGTTGTTCTTGGTGGTGGGAGTGGGGCTGGGAAATTTGGCCACCTCAGAGATATTTGGTTGTCTGGAGACACTTTTAATTGTCACAACTGGGTAGTTTATGTGTGGTGTTACCAGCATCTAGTAGTAGAGGCCAGACGTGCAGCAAAATATCCAGACGTGCAGCAAAATATCCAACAGTGCACAGGACAGCTGCTACAGCAAAGGATGAGAGTTCAAAATGTCAACAGTGTAGAGGTGGAGAAATGCTATCTTAGAAAATGTCATTCCCATCAACGTTCACCTTGTCAGGTGCTACTGAGTATGCTACAAGTTATTACTAAAATCTGACTTTCCCACATACAAAAAAGTTGTCTGTACTTTGAGGTCCAAGGAAGCTATCACCATCATTTTCAATTCTAAGTGAAACTTATAGACTGTGGCATTTGTAAAGTAGCAATTCATTATCCTTTTAAGCAAGAGGTATATAGATTTTCTTCTAGCCTCCTCAAAAAGCTAGTTTTAGCATTGATTTTTTTTTTCTCTCTCTCTTCTTTTTTGAGACAGGGTCTCGCTCTGTTGCCCAGGCTAGAGTACAGTGGCATCATCATAGCTCACAGCAACCTAAAGTCCTGGGCTCAAGTGATCCTCCCTCAGCCTTCCAAGTAGTTGTGACTACAGGCATGTGCCATTATGCCCAGTTAACTTTTTTAATTTTTTGTAGAGATGGGGGTCTCACTATGTTGCTCAGGCTGGTCTTGAACTCCTGGCCTCAAGTGATCCTCCCAGCTCAGCCTCCCAAAGTGCTAAGATTACAGGTATGAGCCACCATGCCCATCCATTAGTGTTCATTTTTTATAAGTGACCAGAAACTCACAATGTACTCATCTCAAACTTGTGGTCCTCTTAATCAGACCTGGTCTCAGCTTGATCACTGAGGCGAAGCTGGCCCAGAGTCCACACACCACACAAAGGTTGTTATCATGATCTGTTGCTCCAACAAATAGCTTCAGTCCTCATTAGAGACACTTAGCTCATCAAAAGAACACTCAAAAACTAGCAGAAGAACAAAAACCCCACACCTAAAGAATAGAATCCAAACATCATGCCCCACCAGCGTGGTCTAATTTTAACACTGACCAGAATATTCTGACAAATTTTAGAACCCGAAGAACAATAAAAACCCTGAAACATTGAGTTATTGTATTGGCAAAATTACAACAAGCCCCTTCACGTTGTCTGGGGTGGAATCTCTGACTTTAATTAATGAGTGCGCTATGAGTCAGACCCCTTTCAAACTCCGGATAGCTCCACTGCCACAAAGACACACTTACCGCAGTGGGTGCTGTTGGCAAAAGGCAGTGACATAATTGCTCTCCCAGGTAGCAACGAGCACAAGGGAGACACCCAGAAACACTC
This sequence comes from Propithecus coquereli, assembly GCF_000956105.1. Lineage (NCBI taxonomy): Eukaryota > Metazoa > Chordata > Mammalia > Primates > Indriidae > Propithecus > Propithecus coquereli. Next base: position 7,830,905 of record NW_012152063.1, read on the forward strand.
AGTGTGAGATGGGGCCGGTGTTCCTAGAGCTCTGAGAAGCCAGAGGTGCTGCTTACCTCTCAGGTTAAAGGTGTTCAAGTGCCTTTCTTCATTGTCTTCTTTGCATGGGCGTTTTTCATCTTACACTTTCTTGCATAAAAAAAATACAGCATGTGCCCCGTGGCCACAAAAGGTATGGAGATGAAGACCAGCATGCCAAACTGCTGCGGCCACGGGGCCAGCATGACGAGAACGAAGTGGATGAGGTCCATGAGGTAGTTCAGGGAGCACTGCACGCCGTTCACAGGCCCTCGTTCCACTTCCGGAATGTTCTCCTGGAGAAGCTGGGTCACAGTGAGGTCAAAGGACCAGAGGCCTGCAGGGCAGTCATGTAGGGGGGAAAAATATGCGAACAGGTATCAGAGGACATTGGTGAGAATTCTGCTCTGCATTGACTAGCACTGTTGCCATGGGCAAAGGAAACTTTCTGTTGCTCAGTTTCCTCATCTGTGAAATGGGACTATTTCAGGCACTGTTTCATTGGGGGATTCTGTGAGATAATATTGTGAGCCATGTGGCACTGTGCCTGGCTGTCTGTGCATGGTAGTTTCTGTCATAATTTGTGGTATTATATTTATCTTTTTCAATCACCATTACCACCATTATCATCACTATAACTTCATTTTGGACATATTTATTTATACCCTCGCTTCACTGAGAAAATGTTCAGGACAGAAAGCGGAGACTTGCGCTTCAAACCTAGTTCCAATTCTAGATTTTCCTCTTTCCCTCCTGGTTCAGTAGAGGAGGAAGTGGCCTCATTTCCCCGGACCCCCTGCATTCAACCCCACACAGAGGCTGTGTTTGGTTACACTTCAGAAGCAACTTCAGGACCTGCTGTGCAGACACCATTAGAGCAGAAGCCAGCTGTGGCGATGACAGTGCTGCCCTCCCATGACAGCATCTCCGCAGGGGGTGCTGGTGCCTGCCCCCATGGGGACCTGCTCCCGGCTTCTGCCTGCCTGGCTGATTTCCCAGCCAGCTGGGCTCCTAGATGCTCCCTGAGGTCCAGCTCTGGCCCTGCAAAGGCCTCCTGGTTGCCTCTGTCCTGATCCCTGGATTTAGCTGTGGACTCAAGAATACTTGGAGATAATGTGTTGTGACCTTCAGTGTCTGCCTTTGCAGAGCACTAGCCAGGCCCTCTGTCCGCCTGGGCTAGCCACCCAGCCGTGGCCCCCACATGGGGGCCCTGACCAGGTCCACCATCCTCCCGAGCTGTCCCAACCACCCCGATGGCCTCTAAGTCTCTCAGAGCTTGGCCTGCCAAGGACCTTGTTCCACACCAGACTCTGACCCAGAGCTCACCTGTAAAATCTGGCCCTTAGCAAGCGGTGCTTACAAAGTTAGGAAGTATTTGTAAAATGCTGCAGTGCAGTTGTACAGTGTGAAGTGCTCAAAGAATTGAGGGCTAGTTGTGCACTGAAAATTATCTCTAAATTGAGGGCATCGAGGTACAGTTCTGAGATTTTAAGAAGCAAAGTGAATGGTAAGCAACGTGCCACATCTTGTTGTAGCCAGGGTTCTGTAACTCAGTTCCCATCAGAGTGGAAACAGGTATTTACTGGGCAAATACCTAGGATGAGCCCTGTGGTTGGTGCTGCATGTCGGATACCAAGGCAGGCCACAGGTCACATCCCCAAGGAGAGGACCCGTCATCACAGCCACCTGGCCAGACCATGCTGACAAAGACATAATACATCCTTCTGGGCACTGGTGCTTTTAATGCCTGGAGTTGGAACCCCTCACCACCACGCCCAAGGTCATTTGTCACCCTGCCAGGAATAAATGTAAATGGTACGTGCTTGCCTTGGGTGTGAGGAGTCAGAAGCGTCCGTTTCACCATTCGGCACTGAGGTTCTCTATGTCTCTCTGCCCACCTCACACCCAACCCTCGCTCAGCAACACTTTTGAAAGTTGCAGCTAAAATATAATAACGACATGGGACTGAAGGCGAGAGTTGACATTCATTTCAGACAGGTAGCTCCTATGCCTGAGAAAGTGTTGTGCTAAACATGCTGCCTATGGGAATTATTTCAGTGCTTCCTTAGGGCACCCTGGATAGGCAGCTACTGTCACTATTATCCCGTCGTACAGACAAGGACACGGCGACACGGGGAGCTTAGGTAACTTGCCAACATCGGCAGGTAGCCTGGCTCCGGGCCCTGAGCTATCTCCCTCACGAGCGTCAAGAGTGTTCTGTATCTCTGGAATCCTCATTTGAGATAGGGCAAAAAAGACTGTTACTGTAATACAGCGGAGGAAAGGCCATGAATGCTTTTCCAGACTGCAGGCACTGCTCACGAGCTTCTGCGTTTTCCAGATGGGGTCTTTCCTTTGTGTCGGGAAGAGCCAAGTTATCCTGGTAGATGGGAGTTCCTGGTGGACATTTTTATTCCCCTTTGAACTAAATATTTTATTGTAATATAATGTGAATTGTATAAATCTTAAACGATCACTCTTCTCTCAGTTGTTTGTGCAATTAAAAGCTAGGAGGGCAAGTCAAACCACCCATCAGCTACCTCACTTAAAATATTTCAGAGGTGGTTATCTTTCCATGAAAGAACAGGTTTCTAAGTCAGTTATTTGGAATTAGGAACACAGTTTCTTTCTCAGACATACACATTACATCAGAGGAATGTGGTTCCCAGGCTAGCCCATGGTTTTATAACCTCTTTAATTGAGGCGTCAACACTCTGATTTCCTCTCTCCTAATATGCCAAAGCTTCTGTAGACCAAAGGGCTCTAGGTCTCCAGGGCAGGACTCAGGAACACGTGTCCCCGACCCTGTGGCCCCACCTCACTGTGGCCTCAGAGAGGAGGAGGAGGGCAGGGCCTCAGTGCCTGGTGTAGAGAATGAGGGACACAGGGGAGGTGTGTGAGAAGGGTTGTCGAATGAATTGGGAGGACACGCTTGGTTTTTTTTGATCTACACCTTCCACCACCACAATTTCCACTCCCCTCCCTGTTTCTGACCTGGGGGTGGGGAATCCCTTTGCTCTGAGCTGTGCCCTCAGGGAGGGGCTTTGAAGGTGGTGACTTTAGATTTGGAGGGGAGGGAGGAGGGCTGGACAAAGAAATGATGTTCTCTGCATGGAAACCTGATCCTGGGGATTCCACGTCAAAGAGCGTGGCCCGATCTCTTCCCGGGCTGAGACTTCGCAGGTCTAATCACTGAGGCCAGTGTGCTGTATGTGGTTTCTGTCAGCATCACCACTGATCCCCAACATGTCACTGTTGGAATCGTCAGGCATCAAATGTCCAAATTTTTTTAAAAATTTGTTTTAATAAACACCCTACCCAAATCAGATATGTCCTCACTGCCAGGTTTGAATGACATATGGTATGAATGACATAACCAGGCTCAGTGGCTCATGTCTGTAATCCTAGTACTCTGGGAGGCCGAGGTGGGAGGATTGCTTGAGGTCAGGAGATTGAGACCAGCCTAAGCAAGAGCGAGACCCCGTCTCTACTAAAAATAGAAAAATTAACGGGGCATGGTGACACATGCCTGTAGTCCCAGTTACTCGGGAGGCTGAGGCAGGAGGATCGCTTGAGCCCAGGAGTTTGAGGTTGCTGTGAGCTAGGCTGACACCATGGCACTCTAGCCTGGCAAGAGTTAGATTTTGTCTCAAATAAAAAAAAAAAAAGAATGAATGACATATAGTTGGTGACAGAGTTCAGAGACCAGGTATTTGGGGAAGACAAGCTTATAGACCCTCAAGGTTAGGCACCCTGTTCTCGGGGAAGGATTGCCCCCAGGCAGCTAAGGAGAGCCCCACCCCACAGCTGCCCTCTTTCCACTCTCCTCATCCCAGATCCACAGAAAAAGGATTCAGGCCAAAATACTCCTTTAATGTAGATGCCATCTGTAGCATTTTCATGCTCGACACCCAGGAAATAACTATCTTCACCTCCCCAAATCTCCATGCTTTCACCTTTCTGCTTTGCCTTAGCATCACTGGCTGCCTTGCCTGGAGCACTCTTCCCTCTCCATGTCACCTGCTTGCCCTCCAGGGATCTCTTAATTGTACCTTCCTCTAGGAAGGCTTCCCCAACCCTCAAGACTAGATTTGGTTCCCTCCCATGTGTTCCCAATCCTTCATCCTGCCCTAACACAGCTCCTATCACTATGTTGTCAACAACTTACTTATTGGTCTCCTGCTCAGACTGTAAGCTCCATGAAGCTAGGACCTTGTCAGATCAAATGACTCTCATATCCCCGCTGTCTAGGACAGTTTTTGTCACATAACAGGTTCTCTATGAGTGAATGATGAAGATTTACAATGCCACGGTGATGAGAGCAACAAATGTGTCCAAGGTTACCTAGCAACATCACAAGCTGCAGAATCCCACGCCAAGACTGACCCACTGCTCACCAATTCGTGCCAGGATCACTCCCGAGAAGAGCAAGATGATGGAGATGTAAGACTCGGGGGGCTTGGGGTGCCGCTGGCCTTCAAACAGAACCGTGCTGTTGGTCCAGTGGATGGAGGAACGGTCTGGGAGGATGGGTTGGTTCAGGTTTCTTTCAAAGGGAAAAACATGCACCTGGTCCTCCTTTAGCAACTCATGGTTTGAAGATGAATTTTTGCTTAAGGGAAGTGAGAAAAAAGCCAGATCAAAAGGACTTCCAGGAGCAAAGACAGAAAACACGCAGAGCATTAGACAACCTAAGTGAAGCCAGCTGGATATGATGCCGGTGGTGACCAAGCCATAGTGCCCCCGGAGCCAGGTGAAGAGAATTATGCCCATTAGGCCAGAGAGAGCCGAAAGGGCTGTGAGGATGCTAAGCAGGGAGCCTCCGATCCCTTGGGTGTAGGCAAAGCCAGTGGTGATGCAGTCGAAGCCCAGGACTGTCATGTAGAGAAAGGCCAAGCCCAAGCCAGCCAGGAAGACGGTCTGCCTGCGGTACGCCTCCCACCCCTCGCGGCACGTGCGGAGCAGCCTCCGTAGCTTTTGAAGGCCGAGAGGAAACCCTGTGGTTGTGGCCTGTTGTCCTTTAAGTCTAGACTTGTGGTCCTTTGACTTTTCCAAAGTTCTGGGCTTGTAGGTGAATCCATCGGTGGTTTCCCAAGAGTCCGTTTGCCCTAAAATAAAATCCAGATAAGCTTAAAGTTAGTGTCCTGCCCATATCCCCTCATCCCATCCCCAACCTCATCTGCTTCTCTGTTGGACAATTCCTGTGTTCACTGACGGCTTCCTACTCCAAGCGCCTGTGTCCCTCTGCCTGAAGAGCTCTCTCCAGCCACAGGAACACGAGGCACAGGCTGTTGGTGCCCTGTGAACAACTCCTGACCCACGAGGGCCGAGAGTTGGTGGACAGACACCCCAGTTCCCTCAGACCTTGGTGGAACAGTTCTAGGTTGGTTCTACACAGTCTCTCAGATGGTCCTCAGCAGGACTGAGCCCACCTGCCCCCAGTGGTGACACTTATATTAACACACCCTGTGTGGACTTTCTCTCTTCCTGCCTCACTTCCCAGTCCCTCCCCATGCTTCCTGGGATCACCTTCCAAATACCTTACTTTTTACTCCAAATCCTTGTCTCAAGGATTGCTCTTGAAAGAACCCTAACTAAGATACACAGTTAAGCCAGGAAGGTGGCATTGAAAAGAGGAGGTCACAGAGGAGGGTATAAGACAAAATTTCACATGCTCGAAACTTGGTCATGAGCTCCCGGAAAAAAGTGATAGATATTTCCTCTGGTTATTTTTTCGAAGAAACATATATTTATGAAAAAAAATGGCAAATACCTTTCAGTCTTCCAGGATAGAACAGACAATGACTAGAAACAGATTGAAAATGTATGTAGCCATTTGTGAGAGGTGTTTAGCACAAATTAAGACTAGTTCTATGAAGAACTAGAAGAGTCAAATAAGGCTCTGGAGGAAGGAGAGAGGGGCAGGTGGGCCGAATCCATTCTAGACCAACTATTAATTAAGAGTATCATACCATCGGAAGTATGATGCTCTTAATTTTAGAAATGGATTTATTGCCAGAAGAGTTAAACAAAAAGATAGCAATAACACCAATGATGGAAAAAATACCTAACACTGAGGTAAGTTTTGCTATATGCTAGGTAGTAAAATAGGGCTTTCCATATACTATTTTATTTAATTGTTACAACAGCCCTATGAAATCAGTTGTTTTTGTCTTAACAGATAGTGAGACAGAGCATATGAATAAATTAACCTGGCAAGGTCACACAGGTAATAAATGGCAGATGGGAAGTATATAGCTCACTCCGTCTATCCATTCATCATCTAAACATGTATATGTATCTATTTACCTCTCTCTACAAATACATGTATTTTATTTATTCAATGAGATATGGTGGACTTTAACTGCAAAACAACTTGAGAGAAAAGAGAACTAAGTATAAGAATTCCAGAAAGAGAAACTGATCAGAAGCAATTCCTGGACTGTGTTGTATCAAGCAGATGGGCAGCATTGTCAATAGGCAGGAATGGCTCTTTCTTTGGGAGGATAAGGTCATGTCTATCAGCAGGTCCTCTTTCCTTTTATCCTCACTAAACTATTAGGGAATTTCTGATTTAAAAAAAAAGAAAAACACTGTTCATAATGTGGATGACCAATTTATTGCATTGTCTTGACCAAAGAGCAGCCCATACTCCTTGACCTAGTTGTCTCTCTAACTTAGGATCTTTAGAGAGGCTGTTCACAAGCGAGATAGGAAGGAGTCATTTGCCCCCAAGACTGTGGGATAGGTTCTGCATATTGTATACTGCACAGTCCCATGGGGGTGCTACTTACATTGGAGTCTTTCTGAATGGAGCCCCTGGAGTTATGCAGTGCACAACCTGTGTAACTGTACAAGGCAGCCCTGCCTGCCCCCACCATTAAGATCAGCCATATGAACTGCATGACCAATGGCACATGGAGCCTTCTCATTTATCACTGTTTCTAGGCACATTTGCAGACAAAATGTTCAGATTATGATCAGACACAAGTTCTGGAAAGAAGAAATGAAACACTGACATAAAGGAGAAAAAAAGAACAAGAGCTCTCTCTGAGTTTGCATTACCTTGAATGTTCACAGCCTCCTGTTGCCTTTCTAGGAAGTTCCCCCCGCCCCGTGTGTTGCTGGGGTTTAACAGCCAATTGGGGGACTAGTTGATAAACCCTGGACAGAAATAGAAACTCAACAAGAAGTGAAACCAAGTTCCATGCGAGAATGAAACCACAACCGATCACATGAGATGCCCATGTCATCACCTGGCCCACAGACAGGGGAGCAAATATATTGATGATCTGGTCCAGCCGCCAGACTGTAGCATTCATCACTGTAAGTGAGAGGAGGGAAAAATTGCAATTTTAGTGAGTGAGTCCTTCCTTCTGGTGAATTTAATATGATGCATTTGCTAGATTTGCCAGCCATGCACTGAGTAAATGATAGTGAAAGCAGGAAAGATCCCTTTGGGTTTAACTACAGATTAATCATAGGATTTTCAACCTAGAAAAGACCTACGAGATCAGTTCTGTTGGAACTTGAACAATTAACAAATAAGCAAACTGAGGCATAGAGAAATGAGGTTACTTGGAGCTAATTATTCTAACTTCCATCTATCTCAGCACTCTCTCCCATCACAAGCCACCGTCTTAACAATAAAAATAATATTAATAGCCATTGTTGTAACTAACATGTTGACAGGGGAGGGAGGTGACAAGGGGAGGGTAAAGGACAGAATTAGTTGAATACTTACTCTGTGCCGGGCGCATAGTTCTAATCTTTCTACATTTATTCATCTCAATCCTCTCAACAACTCTAAGAAGTCAGTCATGTTCCCTTTTACAAATAAGGAAACTGAGACACAAAGAGGTGCATTTGTTTGTTCAAGGTCACAAAGATGGAGATGAGATTCAAACTCAGGTAGTGTGACTCAGAAATGTATTGTCCTAACTATTCCGCCCTCATGGAAGAATATATTTACAGAATCGTTTTTTAAATTGTGCTGAACTTCAACCAGTATCTGCGCTTTATTTCAGATTTCTTTAAAATTAATTAATAGAGAATAGGAAGATCCTCTTTACCCAGAGACAGAGAACACTTAAGACATCATGCCACCAGGCTTTTACTAACGTAGCTGTTTTATTTTGGGTGGTGTTATTTAAGCCGCAGTGCATCCAAATAAGTACAGTTTAAAAGAAAACATGATTATAAGGGCTTTCTACTCTTTGTAAGGCATAATTTTAATAGACTCCTCCTTAGTAGCTTCCTTTATCTTGGCCATAAGCTCTTACAAACATTTGCTAGCAGAGAGTACCGATTGCACAAATATAGAGTAGGACAAGATCTTCAGCTTTAAATTGGCAATTTGAATATACCTCAGTGTGAATGATCCAAGTTTTATAAATGGAAGGAAAAACAAAGAAGATGCCAGATTCTTTCATTTAGCTCCATTATTTAAACAACAAAAAAATTCTATCCCTACTTTCAGTGACTAATCAATGGTCACATTTAAGGATGAATTTTTTTTTTTTCAAATGGAAGCTTATCCCTGCCCAGAATTAAGAAATCTTTTAATTCACTTGTTTTCCAGGTCTAAAATTGCCCAGGAACTTCTGTGGTGCATTTGAAAGGCTTCTCTCCTAAAAGTACAGTCTATATATTCTTTTGATAATAACAATATCACCCACTTCTTAGACATTTCCTATATACAGATATAGTGTTAAATGCTTTACAAATCCTGTGTCTCACAGAATCCTTCCCAAAACTACAAATGAGGAAAGTCATGTTTGAAGAAGTTGGGTAACTTGCCCCAGGGTATGCAGCTAGTAAGAGGCATAGCTGGTTTTAGCCGAATTCAAACCCTGGTCTGGTTTATTCCAAATAATGTTCTCTTAAAGGCTATTTCTACTGCCTGTCTCAGAGCCCTGCCTGGCCCGGCGGCTCTGTGCTTCTCGGCTGATCGGAGGACACTCGAGGCCCTTGTGGTGCTGCTCACCAGCCAGCTGGGCTCTGTTGCCACCTGTGAGGCTCGCGACCCAGTCCCTCTGAATGGAGATGGTCAGCGCGGTGCCGGCCAGGTTTGCCAAGGCTGCCACGGTGGTCACCACCGCGTAGCAGGCCCCCTGCCCAGGGAGGGGAAAGGGATTTTGGAACCTCAGAACAGAAATGGAGGTTTATCACTGCTTTCCCGGCCCACTGGGGTACATACAGGTATTTATCTGACAGCTCCAGGAACAGCTACATGGACACAAAGACCTTTGTGAGAAAAAGGTTCGATGTAGGTTTGGAGCCAAATGCGATGGCGTTAATGCTGGGTGTTTTCTTCTCCCACCCCGCCAGCGCCTCGCGCCAGAGCCAACGCTGATCTGTACGTTGCAGACACAGACTCTGCTGTTCTCCCGCCTGCATGCCTGTGGGATCTCAGCTCGGCTTCCCGAATTAGGGGAGAGGAGAACTCTAAGGGAAGGTGAGCAGGGCTGCCCAGACAACGCTCCCTGACGGACACGCAGGTCTGTGTCCACGACGTGCGCGCTGGCGGCGCGGGAAGGAGACGCGAGACACTCACAGTCAACCAGCCGTGCCAGATTTGTTCCATCTCCCTCTTGTAGGAGGACACAAGCATCAGCACGATGCAGCAGGCAGTGACAGAGGCGTTCTGAGTGAAGAGGAAGGCGTGAGCAACTGTGAATGGAAACACCCCAGCCCAATATTTACTCTTGGTTTTAAGAGGCAGGTCACAACTTCGTCATCGCTGAATACAGACTACCTGCATTTGACCAAATCCTGTGGCAACCAGAGTTTGCGTTTTCATCGGCAATCACAGGCTTATAAGTAAGAGGAAAAAGCAGGCTCTTGCACACACTAAAAGCAAAGCCTTTGCAACCACAAGAAAGAAAAAAGAAAAGCTGGACTTTACAAGTGAATGAAAGCATCAGAGAAAGATCATATGAAAAGCTGGATTCTAGGTAAATCAAGGAACTTAACATTTTCCTCTGCTACACCACACTCTTCTGGATTGAATCTGTAACTGAAGTTATCAACTTGGCCTAAGGACCAACACTCTAGGTTTTAAATAAGCTAGCCTTTTCAGCACTGTGGCTTCGGAGAATGCCTTTCCAAGTCTCCTAGGTGGAATGAAAACAATCGTGTTGACTAGTAATGAAAAGAATCCGAAAAACCTAGGATAGCCTACATTCTTATTGGACAAAGGAAGCTTAAGGAGACACAGTCAAAAGCTAAAAGTAGATCTACATTTGAACAAATAAGTCTCCAGATATTAATTACTAGTTTAGACAGATTACCTGGTACAAAAGATATCTTTTACACATAGATACCGTCTTTAATAAAAATAACACAAGTATGTTATACATAGGTAATACCAGAATATTAAAAAGAAAGGATGTTTTTTCAGGAATTTAATATTAAAAACCTATACTTAGTAAAAATCTAAAAACTACATTAAAATATGTCAAATATAGCACCAGAGCATGATGACATAAAGCTGTATAAATCTTTTTCTAGAGTTTATAAGTTATGCTGTGTTGCTGTTAAGTTCATATCTGTCATTTTATTCCACTACATAGCCCCAAAAAAGCTAGTGAGGTCATGATGCAGCATTTAGTTATGTATGTCATAGTTAAGAGTATTACCTTTATTTCTTGGTTTCCTGTCAATCCAATTGCCAATTAAGACCCCAAATGTTAATACATATTCAGCCACCACTAAGCCAAACACTGCTGATAGAAGAAGATTATGTCCATATAATTCTATCAGGAACACAGACATGGCAAAGTGCCACATTCGGTCTCCCTGCAAGTCAGTAGAGGCAAAACATGTGTTAATCATTGACCTAAAAGATGGAACAAAGTTAAAATCCAGAAGGATGCATTCCTCCCAAAGGACATGTAATATACAGGATTTAAAAACAGAATCTCAAAATTATACTTTTATGTAGCACATCCATAACTTTGTTTTTATGCAATAGAGTTATACATTTAAAAAACTGGACAGAATATATTTTAAAATCTTAAGAGTATCAGAGAGTCAAGAAGCTAATGAGAAAATATCAGAGAAACACTTGGGAGAACCTGAGAACCCCAAGAAATAAGCCCACGATGCCCTGAGGTCATCTGCTGATTCAGGAAAAAATAGCAGCGAAATACAACAGTAGATCTGGTGGCCTCAGAAAGGCAGATGATAGAAGTCCATGCTACCAAAGATGGGTACTAAGATAAACTAGTTTCTACTTTAAGCTGAGACCCCATGTAACTAACCTCTCCTATAAGCAAGGGGAAACCTGAAGCAAAACAACGTTGCATGGACTTGTAGTCCAGTTGTACCTCATCTGGATGGTCCAGGAAACCTCAAGCCTTGAACCTGGATTAAAGTGTTCCCAAATGGCTAGTACCCACCTGTATCTGGCAGAAGCCAATTAAAATTCGTTCTAAAGGAAGATGCCATTATCTTAGGCTTCAAAGAACCCCTACAATAATTTTTAAATACGATGCGCAGCATGTAGCCAAAGATAACCGGTCATACAAGGAAATGAAGCACCATGAGCAAGATTACAATAAATAAGAGATAATTAAAACAGATCTATCGAGACTTCAGATATTTATATTATCAGACACTGGCTGGAAAATAGTATTAATAACACTTACTACATTTAAAGGAATAAATGCCACGTCTGATAATCTGAACAGGGAATTGGAAACTATAAGAAGTGACATGGGCAGTTTGAAAGAGAACTAAATAGAAATTTTAGGACTGAAAAACATAACAACAGAAACTAAAATTAAAAACTCAATTGATAGGTTTCATAGCAGATTAGACATAACCCAATCTTTTATCAGTTAACTATAGATTTGGCTGAGGAAACAGCCTACAAGAAAACACAGAAAGGCAAAATGAGGGGAAGGATGGTAAGAAGAGAAGAAGAGAAAGGAGAAAAAGAAACACAAAATGGGCCAAACAAATAGAAAACACAAATCACAAAATAAGATAGTAGATTTAGCTTAAATATATCATTAGTTATTACTAAATATACATGGACTGTAAGTTCAATTTAAAGGATAAAGATTAACAAATTGAATTTAAAAATACAATTATGTGCTGTTTAAAAAGAAACATTAAAACAAAAAAATAAGAAAGGATGGATAATGAAATACCATGCAAATACTAACCAAAAGAAATCTATGTCACTAAATTAGGCCGGGCGCAGTGGCTCACGCTTGTAATCCTAGCACTCTGGGAGGCCAAGGAGGGACGATTGCTTGAGCTCAGGAGTTTGAGACCAGCCTGAGCAAGAATGAGACCCCGTCTCTACTAAAAATAGAAAGAAGTTGGCCAAACAACTAAAAATAGAAAAAATTAGCCGGGCA
>NW_012152063.1:7843419-7852613 GCF_000956105.1 Propithecus coquereli
CTAAATTAATGCCAGACAAAATAGACTTTAAGGCAGAAAGTCATACTTGAAATAAAGAGAAACATTTCATAATGATAAAACTGCAACTCATTGGAAAGATATAAAAATTCCAATTTTATATGTACTTAATAACAAGGGCTCAAAATATATGACTCAAAAATGTGTAGAATTAAAAGGAGAAATAGGCAATCATTGCGAGAAATTTTAACTCACCACCTCCCTCTTGGTAATTGATAGAACAAGCAAATAATGTAAATTTTTAAGTGTGTGTGTGTTCGTTCTACCTAAAGATCACATAAAAAACACTGTACCCAACAACTTCAGAATACACATACTTTTCAAGCACATGAAACATTTGTAGAAATTGATCATATAATAGTGGATAGAGAAAATCTTAATTTTGAAGTATCAAAATCATCCAGAAGATTTTCTCTGACCTCAAGGCAGTTAAGCTAAAACTCAACAAGAAGAAAATCAGAAAATCCTCATGTTTATAGATTAAAGACTACATTTCTAAATAATCCATAGGTCAAACTAGCAATCACCAAGGACATTATAAAATTTTTTAACAAAGCATATGAAAACTTGTCAGATGCAGCTTAAGCGCTGTTTAAAGTGAAATGTGTAGTCTTAAATGCATATATTAGAAAGGAAAGGCTGAATTTATTAAGAAGTTAGAAAGGGAACAGCAAATTAAACCCAAAGAAAGTAGAAGAAAGGCACTAATAAAGGTAAGAGCAGAAATTAATGAACTAGAAAAATAAAGACACAATAGAAAGACTTGATAAAGCCAAAAGCTGACTCTTTGGAAAGACTGATAAAATCAGTTGTGGTATATTGTATGATGAAATACTATACAGCAATGAAAAGTACCAAGCCAGGGCTGCGTGCAATAACTGGGTATTACAAACATAATGTCAAGTAAAAGCAGCAAGACATAACAGAGTATCTATAGTAGGATTTCATTCATATACAGTTCAAAGACTACATAATTTTTGGATGCCTGCACAGTGATAAAACTATGAAGAAAACAAGAAAGTGGATCCCATGAAAGTGAGGCTCATGGCTCCTCATTGGTGAGGAAGGGGGTGTGTCTGAGAATGGCCCCGTGAGGGACATCTTGGGTGCTGGCTACATCCTAGGTCTTCACCTGGTGGTGGTTTCATGGTATTCACTTCATAATTATTTATTATGATTGTTCTTACATGTATGTTTTATGCACTTTTTTCTATTTGTTCTATATTTGATAATTCAAACATCTTTAAATAAAAATACACACACATATTTTGAGACATTCTAATGTCTTTAATATTAAAGTTCTCTTAATCATCCAAAAACATTAATTTCATTTTGATTCGTCTTACCCACATCGATAAGGCACAGCTTACAGAAATCAAAAATCTTGGACTCACGAGATAGATCAAAGTTGCTCCTAAAACACATACATTCAAACCATAAGCATTATGAAATAGTAAAAAATATATATATTTATTTAAAGCAAATTTTGCCAGTAACACAGAGAAAGTAGAATGCTATTTAGCATGAATTTGCTTTTAGAGAGTAGCCCAGTGTTGAACAAAAATACAGGCAACAGAAAAGCGTATGGTTTGCTCAACAAGTTAGGAGATTCTCGGGGTAGTTGTTAAAAAAAAAACAAATGTGCACTCTGGACAACTTTCACCCCCATCTCTCGCATATCTGCTCTTCTTGAGGTCGTCCATGATCCTCACACGGGTCAATCCAGTCGTCAATTCTGAGTGTTCATCTGAGCACTTGGCAAATTGCTCCCTTCCTCCATGGTGAAACACCTTTTCCACAAGGCCCCCAACACCCACGTCTTCTGGTCTTTCTTCTACGTCACTGGTTGTTCCTTTTGATGTCTCCTTCTCCAACCTCTAATCTTTAGAGCCCCAAGGTCTCCGGCCTGGGACCTTCTCTATTTTCCGTCTAAATTCACTCCTCTAATGACATTCAGCCTCATGATTTAAAGTACCATTTACAAGTCTGACAAGTCCCAAATTTATAAGTCCAGCAAGCAGCTCTCATCTCAACTTCAGACACCTATGTCTAACCTCTTGCTCAACCTCGGCTGGGTGCTGAGTAGGCACGCTAAATGGAACATGTCCGAAACAGAACTCCTGACCTTCTTCCATCCAAACCTATTCCACCCCATCTGCTCTTCGCCATCATAATAAGTGAACACTCCATCCTTCCTGTTACTCAGGCCAGAAAACCTTGGACTCTTCTCTCTTTCATACCCCGTACCCCAATCAGCCACCATGTTGCCTGAACCTTCAAAAAAATAATCTGAACCTGATTACTTTTCACCACCCCTACTGCTACCAGCCTAGACACCCTCACCTCTCACCTGGATTATTGTGACATCCTCTCATGTACTTCCCTCCTCTACCCACTTTCAATCTATCTTCATCATGGCAGCCACAGTGGTCCTATTAAAAACCCAAGTCAGATCATGTAGCTCCTCTGCTCGAAACCTCTAACGGTTCCCATCTCACACAGAGCAAAGCCCAAAGTCCTCAAAAGGCGCTATGGAACTGCTTCCCTCCGTTTACTTCTCTGACCTCATCTTCTACGACTCAACCCCATTCATCATGCTCCAGCCACAGGCTTCATTCCCATCGCTGGACCTGTGCATTGGCTGTTTCCTCTGTTTGCAATACTCTTCCCTCAGGGGTGCACATGACCCACTTTGTCAGCTTTTTTCCTTAAAAGTTATTTTTTGGGCTGGGCGTGGTAGCCCACATCTGTAATCCCAGCACATTGGGGGGCTGACATGGGAAGACTGTTTGAGGCCAGGAGTGTGAGATCAGCCTGAGCAAGAGAGAGACCCCATCTCTACTAAAAATAGAAAAATTAGCCACACGTGATGGCATGCACCTGTAGTCCCAGGCACTCAGGAGGCTGAGGCAAAAGGATTGCTTGAGCCCAGTAATTTGAGGTTGCTGTGAGCTAGGCTGATGCCACGGCATTCTAGCCTGGGCAACAGAGCAAGACTCTGTCTCTACAAAAAGATTTAAAATCAGCCAGGTGTGGTGGTGCACATCTGTAGTCCCAGCTACTTAGGAGGCTGAGGCAGGAGGATCACTGGAACCCAGGAATTCGAGGTTACAGAGAGCTATGATTGCACCACTGCACTCCAGTGTAGGTGATAGAGTGAGACTCTGTCTCTAAAAAATAAAATTAAATTTAAAAAATTTTAAAAAGTTATTTTTTCAATGGGGCCTTCCTTACCTACCCTATCTAAAAGCTGCACTCTCTAGACCAGCACTGACCAATATAACTTTCTCCAATGAGGAAACTACATCTTCACTGTCCAGTAGGATAGCTGCTATGTGTCTCTCAAGTACTGGAAATGTGGCTGGTATGACTGAGAAACTGAATTTTTAATTTTAAGTAATTATCAATAGCCACACAAGGCTAGTGGCTACCATGTTATAAGCACAGCATGTATATATTCCTTTAGCTCCTTTTGTTGCTTTCTTTTTTTCCTTACTATTTGTCACTAACATAAAATTTACTTACAATTTATTTGTGTATCTTATTTATAATTTGTTCTCCCCACTAGAATGTAAGTGGGGAAACAAATTATGGACTACACGGAGAATGTAGCACACGAGGGGAAAGATCTTTGGTTTTTTTCACTATCGTATTCCCAGTACCAAGAACAGTTTCTGGTACATAGCACATAGTCAAAAAGCGTTTGTTACGTGAATGAATAGAGATGCAGCAGAAGGCCCTACGAGCCCCACTCTGGCACTGGTCTGCTCTCTGCCCAGGTCTGCCCTCTGTTCATTTGCTAGGCCTTGATCTAAATCTCACCTCCTTACCCGGATGCTCATACGTTCTTCCGGCCCTTCTCCTGACATGTCCACCCATGCAGACGACCTTATCTAGTTTCCCAATGGCGGACCCACTACCATCACTTCAACCCACCACTCGGTAGCCTCTTGATCTTGGCCCATCCAAAGGCTCTCAACCAGCCTTGTCTCTGTTGAGCTTCTCTTCAACTAGGCTTACCTGAGACAACAAATAGCCAAGAGGCACAGAGCACACCTGGAGTGCCGTCAACCTATGCTTCTCTTTGCTAAGACTCCAGAGAACAGCGCAACCCATCGGAGCATCTCTTGGCAGTCAACCAGAGTTACAAGGTAGACCTCAGCCACCAACACCACATGCCCAAGCATCAGACAAATGGACCAGTGATGAGGGGCTTCTGCATACTCAATAACCTCTGGGGCATAGGCCATGCCCTTCTGTGCCTTCCCAGGACGCATGCCTGTGTCCCCCAGTGATGGTTAGCTGGCTATGGCTGGTCTGAGAATTCATTCCAATACATCTACAAGGAGTATGCAGCATCCTGTTTGGAAGAAAGCCTACTATTGGACCAAGGGATAGTGAAAGGGACATAAGAGAACTCTAGTGATGATGATTACTCGTTATAACCAATAAACAGGTTTCCATTTTAAGAGCCCAGATGACAACAGTGTCCTATTATAGTGGCCTCACACAGGCTGGGGAGGAAGTAGAAATTAGAACAGTTGTTGAAAGCTCTCAGTTTTCTCTTTCTTTATTAAGTCTAATGACTGAGGCTTAATTTGGGGCTTTTTGTGAACAGCTGGGCACATCCCTCTTGCATAGATGAGAGAATGTGTAACCCATCTGTTATAATGCCTTGTATATAATGGACGCTCCACAAATTACGGCTAAGAATATGAGAAGTAGCAATATATATGCCATTCTGCTGCATAACGTCTATCACAATGAGAATAATCTTTAAAAGTAAACTATATATTGAAATGTATTATCAAAATTGAAAGTGAAGCAAAAAATACTTTTCGTGGATGGTGGAAAAGTTTCTGTTTCGCTGGGCTAAAAAAGACAGGAAACCTAAAGTCTCCTTCTGGGCACCATTTCTCTTTCTGTTAAACATCAACACGATATAGTACAGAATGAGTTTTAGTTTTAATTTCCTTTAAAAATCATTTCTGTTATCTAGTGAAAGATTAAGGTTATCTAGTAAAACAGACCAATTTCCCTTCTAAAGGAAAAGGGCACCTATTTAGCAAATGACAAGTAGCTGCTGTTTTCTCCTTTTTCTTGCTAACAGAGCACCGAGTTTGTTCAGGGTGGCAATGCACCCACAGCCCAAGGGGACGGGTCACAATGGATCTAAATCCCTTGCAGTGATTTCATTTCCCAGACTCCCCTGTGGCTAGGATTGGCCATAGGACTGTTCTAGCCATGAAGGTCGTGGGGGCTTCTGGGGAAGATTTTGCCTTCTGATAAATAAATCAAGTGCAAGAGGAAAGTTTGCTTTTGCTTTTTTTTTTTTTGCCTTGTGCTACCCACATCCTGCCTTTGACTGTGACCATGATGCCTAACGCTGCAGCAGCTGTCTTGCAATCATGAATCGATAGTGCAGAAGTCAATCTGTGAGAATGACAAGGCAGATGGACCGAACAAGATGGGGTCTTGATGGCATCACTGAGTGGCTGGACCAAGCCTGAATGGATGCCTACTGCAATTCTTCTTTAGTAAAGAATGAATGTTCTTAACTCCTGTCAATTGAGGTTTTATTTTTTTATTTGCAGCCAGAAGCATTTCCAACTGATACATAGATCTTTAATTACTGCTTCAATAACTGCCTGTACACACAGTGTCTAAATTTAACTACTTCTAATATTTACCACATTTACTTTATCTCTGTGCATATGTGTATCTTCTATATATGTGGAAAATAAGTTGTACATATAATACTTTACCCTTTCAGCACATATCTCCTAAAAATAAGAACATTTTCCTTTATAAACACAATGCCATTATACCGCCTCGAGATATTAATAATTCTCTGATATCATCTGAGAACTAGTCCTTATTCAGTTTCCTTTATTATCCCCAAAATGTGTTTTTGTGGTTGGAGAAAGTTTCCACTTAAATGGGACTTGAGATTTTGTTTTACTTCTTCTTTTAATCAAAAAGGAAGATTCACTACTCTTTCCTTCTATAGCTGCCAAGTTTCACTCTCCAGCCCATGGGAGCCCAGCAGAGCCCCTCGGAAGATTTGAATAAAGCTCTGAAGTTAAAGCCTGTAGCAAATCACTTAACAGCCTCATCCACATTTCTTCCAAAAGTGTTGCAAGAATTCCCACTTGGAAACTTAGCTGGGATTGAGCTCCTGTGTACTGATGCTCTTAATTAGGCAGGAAGTCAGAGGACTGTGAACATTTAATGTGGAGTACGGTGCCCTCTCTGTGAGACGGGCTTCTTGGTCTGGGGTCCTAACTTTGCCCCCGTCCCCAAACAGCCCCCCACATCACACTCACAATTTACAAGTAACAATGTGAGAAAATAAACAGGAGATGACATTTTTACCCACAGCTGTGGTAATTATAATACTGTGTATCTGAAATAGTCAACACTTTTTTATAAATATAATTTTTAAAAATTAGGATGCACCCACGCTCTAGAAGAGAGAGATGGAAAAACAAAGCTAATTGCTTTGCGACGTTTAAATTAGTGAAATCAATTAGGCTTTTTCTAGAACATTGCTGTGTAAAAGGACAAATGTTGTTTGATTAACTTTGCGTATTTTTTTAACCTCCTATTTTACTTAAGACCACTACGCTCAGAGGGACTGTGCAACTTGAGAGTGACGTGAGTGCAGCCATGTTACCCACGGAGGCCGTGTGCCCCCTTTCTCAAGTGGAGCTTATTAAAGTTACGTCTAACCAGAGGCTTACCTAAAAGACTCTTCTCTCTCATCATTCTCTCGATGCCTGAAGTTTTAGTCTGTTTCTCCTCATTTCCAGAATTTTCAGTGTCATTTAATTCTCCCACCGTAACTACATGCTAGGAGAAAAGGGTTTCAAATAATAAAAAGTACATTCAAACTACTATCACATGGTCCTAAACTGGAAGAAGTCAATGTGCTTTAACTTGATTCCAATCAGATTCCTCCAAAACCATTTATATTTCACTTATTTCAACCACAGAAAGTTAATTGTGTGGTCTATTGTAAGGGCTTTATTGCATATGAATAAAGTCATAGCAATTGTCATCGACAAATAGAGGCCGATTATTAACACTCAAAACGAATTATTTGGGGGGTGGGAGGGACATTCAGCCAGCTATAATCAGAGACTCATGGATTAATCACACACACAAAAAAGGTTAAAGATATGTTTTGACTAAGTTATCTGTGCCGTCATTCAACCCAGGAACAATGGTGTAAGTAATTTGTTCCTCTTTAATATGTTATTTTTTCAACTTTAATTTTTCAGCAGGATAAATTTATTAAGTTTGGTAATTTATAACTAATGCAAGTTATAAATAAAAACTTCATTGCATTTTCACTAATACATAGAAGCAAATGGTTGCTTCTGCTCATGACTGTTTTACTTCTAAGTAGAGTTCAAATAAGGACTTTCTAAAACTTTAACAGTTTGCTTACCGAACGTACACAGCAGGAAGGTTTGGGTCTTTCACTGCACTCCCAGAGGCCGTATAGAAAGATGAATTTCAAAGTAGTGTAGCAAACGGCTTCTAAACCACACACGGGTGTTGCTCCCACGGAGCGCTTTGTGCAGAAAGTGCTGGAGGTGCAAATGTTTCTTGTGGGCTGTCGAAAGAGAGGCCAGCAGTTTCTGCCACCCGTGACTGCCCAGCAAAATGTGGTCTGGTGGGGGCCCTTCTAGGCCCGTAGGTCGCTGCACTGGGAGAGGGGGACACGGAATACAGCCAGTCCTGGGGGCTCAGACAAGAACAAGACATGTCCAAAATGTCCTTGTCCTGTAAAAACCTAGGACACATACAGGAACATTCACTAAGAGTCTTAAAAAAAGAAAGTTTTATTTTCTGCTTTGAAATATGTCCGAAATCACTTAGAGGCAAATAAGAGCTGGCCCTCTGCAGAGTTGAGTGGGCGACGTGTCTCCAGATCTCCGTGCTGACAGCCCCCTTAGTACCAGGGCTCTCCAGGCCTTTCCAGGGCGAGGCTGTGTAGTGTCTCTTTCTTTTCCCCCTGCCCCTTTGAAGCTTTCACTCCTATGTGTGGTGCCTCAATCGCTAGGCCAACTCCACCGCCAGCGCCTAAACAGATGAGTGCTGCTGAAGGCTAAAGCCAAGCACGAGTCTTGAGCAGGTCCTCCTAGGTGGATTGGCCTTCTAAGAGCCATGTCAACCCGACCAAAAGTATTCCATTTTTATGCGAATTCCAGGAACCAGTATTTTTCTCTTGGGTGGTAGAGGGTGGCAATGGGAACATTTCCAGGTCTTTAGCTCATACCATAATAGACACCATTTAGTGGCAGCTGTGGCCCAACCAAAAACAAAATAAATAAATTCTGTCCCAAGACCATAGAGCATTGAGTAAAGGACCCTCAAGGCCCTGATTCACTTCAGTAATGACCTAAAATATTTCTCTCAGGTGGACTCAGATTCCTGAGACTGCCTCTGTGTTTGGTCCATGTATCTTGTCTGCAGTTTATGGCCGAGAGTTAGTTGAGAAATCTAAGATAATGAGGCTTTTACTTTATAAATGTTCTACCCAAGAAATCCAAAAAGATAAAATGAAAGCATTCCATTTGACACATTCTAGATAAATTATTTAAATTTTGCTGTAAACGCTTCAGCCTAAAATAAATGGCTTTGTTTGCAGAAATGCGTACCACACGTTTGTCAAAACTCCTCACCCATTTGGAAGTGCTGTAATCCTGGTAACTGGGGAGCTGTCGGGAGCCTGAGTCCCGCAGGCTGACAGGGTGTGACACAAGCTCCACAACCACAGGGCTCATGTTGCCATACCACCAACCCTACCTCAAGGCCAGGGACAGGGTGGGCACAGAGCAGGCACTTGACAAGCCCATCTCCCATGTGCTATGTTTACCACCGTGGAAATGGAGCAACAGCACCAGGTCTTGAGCCAGGGGCTCAGGAGAAAGAGGACATGTCCCGGTTTCGCCTTTGATGTACACATGTGGGAAAAAGGAGCAGGTGGAGTTACTCTTTGCAAAAGGAAAGCATCCACAAAGTATATGAAAATATTAATGCAACTCTGAAGCTACAAGGGATTTGTCTAGGCAGGATTTGGCAGGAGTCAAAAAGCCAATTTATCTTTGGGCAAAAGCTTGACATTACCGAAGCACAGAAGAATTTTTTTTTTTTTTTTTTTTTTT
>NW_012152063.1:7852854-7885326 GCF_000956105.1 Propithecus coquereli
GCTCAAACAATCCGCCCGCCTCGGCCTCCCAGAGTGCTAGGATTACAGGCGTGAGCCACCGCACCCGGCCTGCACAGAAGAATTTTGAAGTCCATCAAATGGCTCCCAAGTACTGCAAATTTTCCCAATTAAAGTATATGCTTATTTGCATGTTACAGATACGTATATATACATCGATATACATATATAGTATATACATATACATATATGTAAGTGTATGTATACATATTTAATCGAAGATTCCTGCAATGTAACTCAAACTTTCCGTAATGAATCAGAGATGCCTTGGTTATGAATAAAGAAATAATGAAATAATTCCTGAAGTTTGGACAGAGGTGGAGAGGAGGCAGGGAGAAAAGTGTCATTTAGCATAAGATGACCAGCTTCCTGAAAAGTACCTTTCTCTACATAAACTATAAAAATCATTTCAAAGTTTGCCACTTCATGCTTTCCATACCTTTCTGGAACAAAACTGACGCATCCAAAGTAAACATTGACACAAGAGAAAAGGGAGTAGCGACTGACCCCAGGCAGGCCAGCCCTTACCTCTTTGAAAATCAATTTCTTGCTGTTTATGTTTACCGTTGTTATTTTAAATAAAATGAACTGGCAGTTGAGAAATTGTTGCTAGGCTTGTACACGATAGTACACGGTATTTTTTACTCTCCAAAGGAGAATGTTTTCCCCTCACTACACATTACCTGATAGAATTATGCACTTAGTAGTCCAGGGGCATTTGAAACCGTAAGTGAAAAGGCTCAAAGGGGTGCCGGGAGGAAGCAGTGGGGAAGCAGGTTAGACAGAAGGCCCCTCCAAAGGGAGCATTTTCTGGTTAAGATGAAAGTGTATTTCCCAACTGGATGCGCTCCACCTACAGACACGGGTTGTCAGCGCTCCCGGAGTTCCGGGACTGTGGACACCTGTGTCCGCACAGAGTCCGGAGTTAAACACCTGGGTTCAGATCCAGGCTCTTTTGCCTACCAGCCCTGTGGCCGAGATCAGGCTCACTGGTTTCTTTACACCTCGGTTTTTCAACTCGAAAATGGTGCTAATGACAGTATTCACCTCATAGAGTGATTATGAAGATTAAACGAAAATGATAATGCATGAAGGTGCTTAGGAGAGTGTCTGGAGTAGTTAGTGCTCACAAGAGCATAGCTGTTGTCATTTATTTGTAGTATTTACACATTCAACTATTATTATTATTATCATTATTATATTCAAGGTGCGAAATTACAATCAACGTGAAGGAGTAGGCAGTGAGCACCTTTTGGGAAGATAAAACCACAAACACTCTCTTTCCTTTCCCTCTATGTCAGACTGTGACCCCGAGAGCTTTGGGACTAATCTAGACATTCCCACTGGGATTAAGGTGACAGGCTGAGTCTCCAGAGCGTGATCCATAATGTTAGCAACAAAGCCATCGGAGTGACATAGGGCATAACAAGATATATAGGTTTACTCATTTAAATTAATTCTTAAACAATTAATGCATAGGTAGATTCTCCTTATAAAAATTCATACAATGCAGATAAGAACAAATTTTCCTTTGGCCACCATCCCTGATCCTAGAGCCCTCCGCAGAGGTGAGCACTGTTATCAGGGTAGGATCCATTCGTCCACACCTTGTCCATAGAAAATGTACATTGTTCATTTTGGTTCACATAAATGGACTCATACCCTATGTACTATTTTGCAGCTGCTTTTTTTATTCAGTAATGTCTGGAAATGTATCCATGTTAGTATTCTTTTTTAAAATTTGTGTCTATTCCTACTAATCATAATGGATTGCTTCAACAGGTCTGATGAGCGTCCCTCCCCTGCCCCCTTCTGTCTGTTCCAGAAGCCATTGCTTTGTGCGAGAAATGTCACTGGCATGAGATACTGGACATTTGTTCTTGGGCTGTAGCTATTCTATTTAATAACTAGAAGTGAGACCTTGAGCTAATCCTTCAGCTACTCCAAAATTCCATTCCCTTATCTATTAAATGAGAGATGGATTATATGATTTCTAAGTTTCCAAACGGCTATGATAATCAGTGTTTTGGGTATTGAGACAGAGAAAAGCTATTTCTTTAAAATATCAGAATGAAAAAAGTTGTGTGAGTGGGTACAACTCGATGATCTCTGAGGAGCTTCTTCCTAATAACAGGTATATGTTTCCCACAAAGTCAGGTCTAGCCCTAAACTGAAGCCTGGCTTATCCCATTCTTTCAATGTATGCATAGTATTCCATAGTATGTGGGCTTTATTTGACAGCTCAAGAGTCAAAGTGTTTTTGAGTAGTCACAGATAACACAAATTCCTCCGATAGAACTTGGTTGAAAGTAATTACAGCTGGACTGTTTATTAGGGATGGAATTAGGGTGTTAGAGGACAGGCTTGGGTAAGTAAACACTAAAAGAGAGAGATTTGAGTGCCCTAAAATGTTGTGTTCAGTCATTTCTTCAACACTTACCGAGTGCCTACTATGTCCTATGGCGGGGATATTAAAATAAAGAACCAAGACCGCCGGGAAGCCTTTGTGCTTCCCAAATCTCAGCCATTGCTTGTTGTCTGCCCACAGGGAGTCTGCATTATGGGGTGGTTCTCTTGCTCCCCAATCCATCACCAAGGCACTTTACTGTCAGAGAGTCTGGACGAAGCCTTGGAGAGGTGCTTGTCAGCATGTCTTTTTCATGAGGTTTCCTTCAACTCCGCCATTAATGTTTAATCAGTGGAGGAGGAGGGTGGTTGACAAAAAACCTTTTTATTACTCTTATCTTTGTTTCTGGAACATAAAAAAAATTATCATTACTGACACCAAAAAAGAAAAAAAAAGAAATGTTCTTTCACTAGGAAACAGAAAACTGGGACCTATTACCGTGTGGCTGAGCAGTGATGTAACTGAGGGCGGGGCAGGTAGGGAGTGTGGGCAGGTTATAGGTGAGGGTCGCCATGTTGGATGAGGGGGACGGGGGACCCAGCAAACTGTCCACCTTCTTCCCTTTCCTCTGAACTGCAGTGGGCTGTAAGGACTTGGGGAGTCTGTAGCCCAACCTGCCCCCACACAGCCTGGTGCTGAGCCCTCGGAGAAGCCGAGTTCTAGCCCTTTGGCCCCCACACCACCTTCTGTTGGACTTATTCACAATCCCAACCACATTCCTGCTCCCTACCTATGGTCCCAGCGCTCCAAGATTGAGGAGCTCCCGAATCTACTTCTTACTTCACTCCCAGGATCAGCCTTGTCTCTGCAGTCAAAGATACAAAGCATGGACCCTCCCAACCCCGTTGGGTTCCCCAGTTGACTAAGGAAGTCAATCCTCAGCCTCCGGCCCCTGCACTCCCTGCCTGCCTACATCAAACAGATTTAGAGTAAAGCCAGCATTAGAAGGAACCCTAGTGTTCTTTCTTAGAATGCTAAATGTAAACCCACGGAGGGCTAAGCGAGCCCTCCCCTTGCCGTGTCCCGCCGCGTCCCCCACCCCCACACACTGATCACTCCAGTTCAGAGCCTGCCTTCCTGACCACTTTATCCCTGCCTCTGAACTGCTTTGAATTTTTGTCTTAATCGCTATGTGACTTTCAGGCATTCCTATATATTTTTTTCCTCACATAAACCTTATTTTGCCCCCAACGGTGAGGCAAACGACCTTGAAAAGTTTTGGAAACATCATTTCCATGTTGTAAGTCATCATACTTTGTCTGCTGAAATTCATTCATTGCTTCTTAGCGAGTCATCATAATTTAATTATTTGCCCTTTAGATCTCTCGCATACCCTGCTATTTTTCCAACCGACAACGTGCAAAGATGGTGTAGGGCAAAGATAGCACCAAACACCAGCAAGGGTGGGAAGCTGTTTTTATTATGATGATGTCCTTATGTTGTACAGACTGTGATATCTGCTAGAGGAGCTCTGTGGGTAATATTACATTTGAAATGAAGAGGATTCCACGTTCTTCCAAATTTGCATTCTCAAGGGCTGCCTTCTTGAATTTCTATATTTTAAAAGCAGTCTTCTGACAATTAAGATCGTATTTAAATCGGCTTTGCAAATTCCAGCAAGAAACTGAGTCCACAGCATTTGAGGATTTATTCTGTCGACTTCCC
The DNA here is from genome assembly GCF_000956105.1 of Propithecus coquereli. NCBI lineage: Eukaryota > Metazoa > Chordata > Mammalia > Primates > Indriidae > Propithecus > Propithecus coquereli. Next base: position 7,856,945 of record NW_012152063.1, read on the forward strand.
TTGCTTCCCCCTAGCCAAAAAAAAAGCCATTTTTAAAAATTGTGTAATTACTTAAGAAGAAATGCAAGTATTCAACATATAGCTAACTAGGCTCCCGGGGAATTACGCTACAGAAGGAGAAAGGGACAAAAGGAGACAATGCCAAGAACTGGGAGGGGAAAACTGATTAATTGAATATGACTCTAAAACAATGGAACAAAGGAAATTTTAATGAGTACACTGCAATTCTGGTCACTCTGGAGACTTTAGTTATTTCTGAATTAATCCTGAATTAATTTATCGAAATGACCACTACAAAGCTGTTTGAAGGGAACAGGACACACCGTTCTGCGGTTGCATGAATTCCTTTCATATGACAGTTATACAGCAAGACTAAAGCATAGAGCTGTCTAGCAACAGCGTAGCCCAGGGAGAAAAGTGGACTTCGGTTCCAATGTACCTAAGGACTCCCGACTTTTTGAAGTCTCTAAAAGTGTCTGCATCTTAGTTTTGCTTTTTATATGATTCTCTTTGGTCATTGCATGGATCTAAAAAAAAAACTGTTGTACTGAGCATTCCCTGGCAGAGAGAAGAGAGGCCATCTTCCATACTAAGCCTCTCTGCCATCTTTATTTTTATATTTTTTCTCTTCCTAAAGGAGAGTCTTCTCTGACAGCTGGGAGTTCAGAGTGTAAATCTACCCTTATTAGCTCTAAACATCGGGCAAATGACTTTACTTCTCTAAGTCACATGTACTCAACAAATATTTATTGAGCTACTACGTGCCGAGCAGTTTCCTAAGGGATGAGAGTTTTCTAAGGGATGGGGATTCAGGCAGGAACAAGGCAGAGCCCTCATGAGTAAGCTCCCATTCTCATGATAGATTCAACGAACAGAGGATAAAGAGGTACTTAGAGTGTCAGAGGGCACTCAGTGCCATAAGAAAAGGTCAGCAGGGTAAAGGGAAAGTGTGAAGAAGAGAAGTTATTTCGGATAGAGCCATCAGGAAAGGGCTCTCCAGGTAATGAGATTTTACCAGAAACTAAATGAGGTAAGAGAGTGAGTCATATCTCAGGAAGGGACAGCGACTGGAGACTCCAAGGTAGGGAAGAGCTTGGCCTGTGCCTAGAATGGCAAGGAGCCAGCGTGGCTGGAGTGAGGTCCATGTGGGGCAGCGTAGGAGATGAGATCAGGGAGGGACATGGGGCCAGGGCCTATGTGCCCCGTGGACCACTGTGGGACTTCCGATTTGATTCAGTGATAGGAAGCAATTGGAGAGTTTTAGCAGAGTAGTGATGCGATCTGATTTCGTTTTATAAAATGTGCCCCGGCTGATTTTGTGGAGAATGGACGACATGGGGGTACACAAGGAAGCAGAAATACCAGAAAGGGGGTTATGATAATGGCCATCGCAAGGGATGATGGCAATTTACTAATCTATGAGGATAATGGTAGCAACAATCGCAGGGTGCTGTTGTGAGAATTAAATGAGATAATACACATACATGGCTTAACATAGTGCCTAGGAGACAGTACTAACTCAGCGTTAGCATTCTTATTATCATCATGGTTCCTATTGTGAGGCGATTCTCCTACCCCCCACTGTAGCTCCTTTTCTAAGCTTTGGCACATTGCTTAAGGAGTTCTAAATATTTCATAAACTTTTCCAAGCATTCCCTCAGGTGTCCCACAGCAGCCTTGCATACAGGAGGATTTAGGCGTTTGGTCAGAAATGTTCAAAATGCTTGGTCAAGACTATTTTTACTCACTGTGGTTGCAAACCCTGCCATTTATGACATTGGAGAGGCAGCAAGGTGGAGAGTCCAGACACAGTACTGCTTCCCGGTGCGGCCGATAACGGCGGGGGCACTTCCGGACGCCGCGGCGACGGGGAGCAGTGCTGACACTGAGAGGGCGAGCTCGGGGGAGATGCTACATGGGACAACCCTGCACTATGAATGACTTTCCACCCAAACTTCCCATGCTGTCCCTCTGGGAAACACTTAGGTGGCAGGGAAGTATCCAGGCAGGTTGTACGTGGCCCAACTCCAAAGAAGTTACACAGCGTGGGCGACCTGGGGGTGTGGCATAGAGGAAACGGTGTTGGGCTGAGGATCAGGTCTCGGTCTCAACCCTAACAAGTACAAATCCTGTGACTTTAGCTATTTCATTTATCATTGTTAAGCCTTAGCGTAACAATTAGCTACCATAGGCCAATTTTGCCTTGTCTGTAAAATGGGAGAGTTTTCCCTCCTACCTCCTCAGAAGGTTACGGAAGTTCAATAAGATAATGCCTATATGTTCCTCAAGTATCTTCTTAGAAAAAAAAGAAAGTAAAAAAAAGATAATGTCTGTATGCATTTATTAAGTTGTAAATCGTCATTTACAACTGTACCTCTGCACATACAAGTTGCTAATGAGATAGAAAATACCGTCTCTGCCTTAGAGAATTTATAATTCAATCATCAGTAATGAAGAGCTGCAAGCTCCTATTAGACGAGAAAGTAGGAAACGTGCTTTCAAAATTATAGGCCTGGTTTTCATGAACAAACATCTTATATTTAATTAAACTTTGCAAATGCCAAATCTTTTCTCCTCTAGTTAAGGATATTTTCCCAAGTATATCCATATTGTACTAAAACATATTAAGTCAAAGATACTCAAAACACTAGTCTTTTAAAAACAAAATTACAAGGAACATTGTTTATGATACCTACCTTCTTTTAAAATTGGGAAAGAAAAAAAATCAATGGCACAAATTGTCTTTTTTCTGTTTTGCTTTGTTTTTTTAAAAAAAACTAAGACTTTCTCCATTATAGCAAAATAATCTCATTGAGAGAAATTCTGATCTGCTAGAATAAAATTGAACTGATTGCTTTATGAAATTTCATATTTTGTAGTCAGAAAGTAGTTATTTCTATGCATTAGTTTGGTATACACTCACTCACTAAGAGATAGCATAGTAAGTAGTATTTACCATAGGCCAGTTTTGCATAAACTTTCAAAATTTATTCTAAAGGGCATTGCTAACCCAAATAAGAAAATGGAAATAGGAGGCAGAGGGGCAACAAATACGAAAAGATAGACTTCATGTAATTTTTTTAAGGGGATAATTTTTCTCAATTAATAAAATAAATTATTAAAGAAAAATAACAAAAAATAAACAATCGTGTTAAAAACGTGCTGAGGTTAAAAATTTGGCACACTAAGTATATAAGACTAATTGCTGTGGCAAACACTGACTGTTGTTTGCTCTATACTCACCCTCTTTCTTTCCTACCAACAAATACCTAATTTGTTTAGGTAGAAAGCAGAGATCTTTATTTTCAGTATAGATGGATTCCTCTTCTAAGTAAAGAATATGAATCTTAATTTGCCTAACCCAGTCACTAACTGTGGACAATGATTGATCTAAAGGTAGCGATGAAACCCAGTTTTAGCCAATGAGATATAAATAGACATCTGCTGGGTGGGCTTCCAGGAAAGCCTCTGATGCACTATATTAAAAAGGCAAGCTCTGATCAGGGATGTGGACTGTAATTCTTAAAGCAACCACTAAATAAACAATACAAAGAAGTGTAGCTAAAAAGGCCCCAATAGATAAATTAAAATGGAGTACTAAGAAAATTGTTTAAAAAGCAATAAGGTGAGAATAAAAGAACAAAAATGGAGGTACAGATGATGAGATGAGAAATGGTATACCTAAGTACAACCATATCAATAATTACATTAGATGTTGATGATCTAAATACATCATTTAAAAGCAAAGATTATCAGAGTGGATAAAAAAAAGTAAGACTCAACTATATGCTCTCTACAAAAGACCTGCTTTAAGTAAGAAGACACAAATAGGTTGGAAAGTACATGGGTATGGGATAAAAAGGATACACCATGATTTCTTTTTTTTTTTTTTTAAAGCCAGTCAAATTTAGCAGTGGGAGCTTGAATACCAACTTTAGTGACACTAATGTTAATAAGTTCTGATAACCCACTACCATCAGACCAGCCTACCATGATTTCTTAAAAAATGTTTAAGCAACTCAGAAGAAGTAAAACAAAAAAACAGGAGAAACTAACAGAAAACAAAAAATAGAATAAAATATTTAAGCCCTGACATGTCAATAGTTACATTAAATGAAAATGGTATAAACACACTAATTAGAAAATAAAGATTGGCAGAGTGGATAAAAAAACATGGCCTAGCTATAGGTTGTCTATAAGAAACTCATTTCAAATATGAATCACAAGGGCATTACTATGGATTGAATGTTTATGTCCCCCCCAAATTCATATGTTGAAGCCCTAGCATGCAATGAGATGGTATTTGGAGAAATTAGTAAGCAGAGGAAGACTGGAGAGGATATATTGCTATCACATTAAATAGACAACAAGACAAAGAATATTACTAGAGATAAAAGGGAATATGTCATAAAGATAAAAGGGGAAGTCCATCAGGAAGACATAACGATTATAAATATGTGTGTGCTGAATAAACAGAACTTCAAAATACATGAAAAATAAATTGATAGAATTAGATGGAGAAAGAGATAATTCCTCAATCACAATAAAAGATTTTAATATACTTCTTTTAGCAATCAATAGAACAACTAAACAAAAAAGTCAGGAAAGGCATAGAAGACTTGAACAATATTATGAATTATCTTGATATAATCAACATTTGTATAATATTACATATATACAATAACTGCAGAATACATATTCTCTTTAAGTGCACATGGTACATTACCAAGATAGACCATATGCTGAGCCACAAAACAAATTTCAATAACACTTAAGGAACTGATAACATAAAGAGTATATTCTCTGACCAAAATAGAATTAAATTAGAAATTAATAAAAATAAGATATCTAAGAAACCTCAAATACTTGGAAATTAAACAACATGTTTTAAAATGTCATGTGTCAAAGAAGAAATTAGAATGGAATTTAGAAATTATTTTGAACACAATGATAAAAATAGAACACAAAAAATATTTGGAATGCAGGTAAAGCAATGCTTAGAGAGAAAAGTATAGCTTTAAATGCTTATATTAGAAAATATGTTTTTAAATTTGCTTTTATTTATATATATTCATATATAACTGCAATTTTATATATATTCATATATAAGTGCCATTTTGCTGTATTGTGGTGAAGTCACAGCATTCAGTGCCTTCATCATTGGAGCAGTGCACATTGTACTCACCAAGCAATCTCCCATTGTCCCTCCCTTCTCACCCTGCCACCCACAAAGTCTCCATTGTCCATCATTCCATAAAGAAAATAATTTTAAAGTTCTAAGCCAATGATATAATATTCTACTTTAAGAAGCTAAAAAATAATGGTAAAGTAAATCCAAAGTAGAAGGAAGGAAATAAAATTAATTAGAATTGAAGTCATTAAAATAGAAAACAGACAATAGAGAAAATTAAAAAGCCAAAAGATAGTTCTTTGAAAATACCAACAACAAAGAATTATTGGAAACAAAATTTAAATACAGCTGAGGTTGAGAAGCCCTGAGCTACTATAATCAAAGCAGTTTTGTATTAGCAATGGATAGATAGACCTAGAGAACAGAATAGAGAGTCTGGAAATAAACCATATATACCGTTAAATTTTTTAAGTGCCAAGGCAAGTCAATAGGAAAAGAAATATCTTTTCAACAAATGGTGCTGAAACTACTGGATATCTGTGTGGGGAAAAAATGAACACTAACTCTTTCTTCAAATCATACACAAAAATTAAGTCAAACTTATAATAGACGAACTATAACAGACAAATGTAAAAGCTAAAACTATAAAAGTTCCAAAAGAAAACATAGGAGAAAATCTTAGTGACCTTGAGACAAACAAAGTTTCTTAGATAGGAACACTAAAACCTAGACCATAAAAGGAAGAAATGATATATTGAACTTCAACAGCCAAAGAGGATATAAAATGGCCAATAAGCACACAAAAAGATATTCAATATCATTAGTCATTAGGGAAGTGCAAATCAAAACCACAGCAAGAAGTAACTTCATACACACTAGAACAGCTAGAATAAAAAGGACAGTGTTAACAACTTTTGGAAAGGAGGTGAAGGAATTGCAACCCTCATATGCTACTGAAGGGAGTGTAAAATGGTACAGACACAGTAGAAAACAGTGGTTCATCAAAGGTTGGACATAGAGTTATCATGTAACCCAGTAATTGCACTCCTAGGCATACACCCAAGAGAAATGAAAACATATGCCCACATAAAAACTTGTACACAAATGTTCATAACAGCTTCACCGGTAACAGCCAAAAACAAAAAAGCTAAAATTGACAAACTCCTTATAATCAAGGAAAAAGTGAGAGAATTCAAATAACCAATATCAAAACTAAAAAAAAAGATTATAGATACAACAGACATTAAAAGGATTGTAAGAGAATATTACGAAAAACCATATGCCAGCAAATTTCACAGCTTAGATGAAATGAACAACTTCCAAGAAAAATACAATACACCAGAATTGACACAAGAAGAAACAGAAAATCTGAATAGCTCTATCTCAGTTCAAGGAATTGAATTTGTTATCGACAACCTTCCACAAAGTAAACTCCAGACACTTAGTTTCATTGGTGAATTTTATCAAATAGTAAGGAAGAAATCATACTGATCTCACATAAAATTTTTCAGAAAATAAAACAGGAGGAAACGTTGCCTACTCATGTTATGAGACCACTATTACTCTAATATCAAATTCTTACAAAAACATTATAAAAAGAGAAAATTACATACCACTACGCCTCACAAGTGGTGGTTCATGATTTTGTGTTGCTCCATGAATTAGTGTTAAACGTGTTTTGGGACAGGATCTGTCTTAGGAGTTTTTACAGAGCTTTGCCCTGAAGGCATAGGTGAATGTGCTGGTTTGCATTTCGAATGCTGTTACACTGGAAGGGCGTCTCTGAAAGGCGGTAGCGGCTGTATCCCATGAGGCGCCGCGTTTCTCAGACCTAAAGAATTGGATTTGCTTTGTAAAGCACAAGCGAATCTGTTAAAAACTATAGGCTGAGAGCTGACGATGGAGTGCCCTCCGGAACAAACAGCTTCCCGGAAAGGCCAGCTTCACAAAGGGCCAAAAGCAGAGCCTTTGTTTAAACTACTCTAGACTACCTGTCTCCATTCACAATAACCTAATAAACATGGAGCTTGCATATCTCTGTTTAACCCCTCTGTTTAAATGATAAACTTACCTTAGAATTTAGAAATTAACCTTTGAAAGACTTTGTAACCGTTTGCTCACGTAAACAGAATTAGTTAAAGAATCTGTAGAACCCTTCTGTAAAAGCCTTTTGAAAATCTGTTAACCTGAGAGATACTACCTGTTGTTATGTAAATCTGTTACCCCTGACAATTGTTCACTATTTTCTATAAGTTACCATGTAAGACCTCATTCGGGGCTTTTTGAGACCAACGGAGAGGTCCGAGCCCCCTGAGCTCCCGCTTTGCCTATAATCTTTATAAACTTATAAAACTATATCTTTGTCTCAGTGTATTCTTTTATTTCTTCCATTTTCCATTTCTCTCTATTATTTTCTTATCCCTTGCAATTCTACCAAAGGGACCCGGTTTTTTGCAGGGAACACTGGCCACGTTCCCCGCAATTTTGCCCTCCCAGGGATATTTGATAATGTATGGAGACATTATTTTATATCTTGTCCTGGCTGGAGGAGGCGGAACCACTGGATAAAGAAATAAGCACTAGGAATCAACATTTCTATGATGTTTGAAAATTTCATTATAAAATGTTGAAGGAAAAATTAAGGGATTATAATTTTTTTATATTCTAACAAATTTTATTTCTACCCAGAAGTAGACAGCTATATAAATAAATACAATAATAAAGCTGATAAAACAAAAGCAAGAAAATTGATAATGTAAGATAAATAATATATAAAATGTAGCAATTATCAAATCCTAAAGAAACCTTAGTAATTGAAACCTTAAAAAAATTGTATTTGGGACCCCGTAATGCTTATTCCTAGAAAGCAAAGTGAAATAGAGCATAATTCACCACACTTTCAAGAGGAAAAGGGTATAAGTCACATTTTTAACAGAAAACATAAAAGTCACCATATTTACTTAATTTCTTCTCATAAGAATTTAACAATATCATTAAAAATAATTTGCCAAGAAAGAAAAACTACTATAACCTCATCTTTATTTTTATCTAATTCTTTCCAATCTTTCCTCAAATGCCATTATATTTTTACATGGCATCATGCATTATGGTTTTCACATAAGATATCAAATGTTCCATGTCAAGATAAGTTGTTTAATAAAAATGAAATATATTAGTTATGGAGGATTTCATTAACGTGATTTATAATTTCACATTCTCATAGAAGATATTTATTTATAGAAGAATGCAAAACTCTAATAGAAGAGAAAAAGTCAATTTATGAAAACACATGCCTTGTTCTTGTGTGAGAAGACTACGGAAAATATTAACATGTTCACCAAGCTAGATTACGTTAATTACCAGTTAAAATCCCCAGCACACTCTCCTGATGAATTTACAGTGCAATTTATCTGGAAAGATTAGTGAGCAAGACTATCACACACTGATGATGAGGAGGAGGAGAAGTAATAGGAATATCACTATCATCTTAATACTGGCATCTTTTTTTTTCCCAGCATGACATTGATACTCGCTGACTCAGATCAATTAATGTTTCTATCTCCACTGACTCCTTAGTCAAGAAGGGAAAAATTCATATACCGATGTAAACGAAGAAGTAGTGCAGGGCAGGAAGAATTCAACAAGAGGGATGGGAGATGTTCTAATACATCAAAATCTGATGTATGAAATGTGAAAGTAATTCCAAGTAGGTAGCACTAAACATTAAAAATTATTCTAAAACTAGAAAAAATCGACTGATATATCTAGCTATGGAAGAATGAAATACGACAAAATTGAGGTGATTTTCAGAGATACATAAAGTGTAATACTTTTATACTAGTATAAAATATTAAAAGAAAAGTAATCCAAGAGAGAGAAATATGTAGTAAACTACTGATAAAGAACAATTTCATATATATAAGATTAGTACCTGATTCTACTTGATTAATAGTAAAAATGGACAAACCACTTACACGTGCAGACTTACAGACATCAAATTACCAAAATGAAAAATACACAACCTTGCTGGGTCTTTTTAATAAACGGAAAATCTAGCGCACAATTACACATCTATTAAAAATCAAAAATGGCCAGGCTTGGTGGCTCACGCCTGTAATCCTTGCACTCTGGGAGACTGAGGCGGGAGGATTGCTTCAGGCCAGAAGTTTAAGACCAGCTTGAGCAAGAATGAGACCCCGTCTCTACTAAAAATAGAAAAATTAGTCAGGCATCATGCTGCGTGCCTGTAGTCCCAACTACTCAAAAAGCTGAGGCAAAAGGATGGCTTTAGCCTAGGAGTTTGAGGTTGCAGTGAGCTCCTGAGGTTTTATCAAAGAGCTGGAAGCCATTGTAATTACTGTCCTTGATGGGTATTCCAACCTTAACACATCCTTCCTGGCTGATGGAGAAATAAACTGCCTTGGAAGGCTTTTTGTGCTCTTCCATTTTATTAGACAACAAGAGCCCTGACACCCATAGTTCCTTTTTGCTGACTTCCATTGGATGTTCAATTAAAGTAGCTTTCCTTGGTTAGATTTTTCTTGCATGGCACTGTTGTGAAACAACACCCCATTGTTCCAGCACACAGACATAGAAGACTTGGCTCTTCTTTTGCTTATGATTTTGGTTTTATTATATCTCTATTCTGGTCTTCCTGGCACTATGTGGAGGGAAGTAATGTTGAAAACCACATTCCCCAAATATACCTGTCAATTCTATGCATGTCATCTTTGATTTATGTCTTCTGTTAATAGCATTTACCCCTCCGCCATTGGTCACCCCATCCATGATTCCCCATCTGGCTCTGACCACCTTGCCAGCCTCTAATATACTTGGTATGCCAGCCAGACCGGACTATTTAGACTTTGTGTATTAAAGGATTAAACTTACCCAAGGAGAGATTGGGCCTTTGCCCTCAGCTCCTGGAAGGTAATCTTTAAGCCCTTAGAATGTCTTGCCTGGTAAGAGTGTCTTTGTTTACCTGAGGGCCTTGGCCACACTAGATGGCCTAACAATGTGATTTATGGTGGAGGTTTTGGGCCATACAGTATCAGCTTGACTTCCAGAAGGGATAGAGACTGAAAGTCAGCCATGTGGGCAGTCAACCATACCTTTGTGACTGAACCCCAATAAAAACTCTGAACACCAAGGTTCAGATGAGCTTTCCTCGTTGACAATACTCCATGCATATTGTCTTACATCATTGCTGGGAGAAGTTAACACTGTCCCTGACTCCACTGGAAGAAGACAACTAGAAAATTCACACCTGGACTTCTCCTGGACTCTGCCCTATGTATCTCTTCCACAGGCTGATTTTAATGTGTATCCTTTTGCATAATAAACCATAACCATGAGTGAACTGCTTCTAGTGAGTTCTAGGAATCCTTTTAGTAAATTACAAACCTGAAGGGAGTCTTGGGGACTCCCTAACTTTGCATGCCTGCAATGCTCTGAATACATCATGGTCTTTCATTCTTCTAGGCCTTTCCTCCTGTTGTTCCCTACGCCTAATATTATTTTCCTTATGATCCTTCTCTTCCCTACTCACCTGGCAAACTCTTGTTCTTATAATTAGGACAATTTAATAGTACCTCTCTTGTGAGTCCTCACCACATCCCTCTTTCAGATGAAATTAGTCACTCCCCATCCCACTCTCATTGTGCTTTCATAATTCTTTCGGGACACCTAGTACAAATAATCATGTCCTTCCCATCTTTGCATTCTCAGTACCCAGCAGAGTGCTTTAATGCAGAGTAGATCTTTAGTGCAAGTGTATGGATTGAATGAATTACATATGGACATGAGTATTTGAAATAAGGGGGAAAAAACAGACCAGATGATATGCACAAATGAAGTGCAACTCAGTGACAAATATGTACGGCTATTAATAAGCATCAGCAAGAAATGCCAACTAACTTCTAAATAACACTTAATAGTATTTATCTTTTTAACCTGAGAAGGCCAGCTTTCTTTTACTATAAAAAATGAGGGTAGGACAGCTACAATAACAATTACTTACCTCCTTCTTTCAATACTTCACAGTCAAAACAAATTATTTACCAAAGAAACACATATATAATTGCATGGTTAGAAATGCTAAAATATGATGTGTAATATGTTGCTAAAATGGATAAATTTTCATATTTTAACTCATAAACAGATCTAGTTTAGCAATCCAATTACTTTTGGCAATAAAATATATCTACATTTTCCTGGGGGTCTTTTTGATGAGGGGCAAATGATTTTAGTTAACTTCCACTGAGTTACTATAAAAAAGTAGTTCAAGAACATGCTTAGTTTTTCTGAGGTATGCTCACTCAAAAAAATCCACTGCAGAAATCCACAGGAACTCTATCACTTCCATTATTTCATGTTAATGTTTATGTTTCATTATATTAAAATAGCTACTCAATTAGGGCTTATCTTTTTGGACTTCTACATTTTGGGTTTTAGTCTAAATGAAGCCTGTAGCTGATAACATTTCATGGCAAGGCTAAAGTGATAACTATGTAAAGTGCTCATTTACATTCGTTTTGGTTTCAGGATCAGAGAATAAGACTTTCATGATCTTTTACTTTTGTATGATAGCATTCGGGGACAATTACCGAAATTGGATTTTTGTGATTGCCATCAATTTGGTGGCTGCTCAGAGGCCCGTAACCCTATAAGGCACAGTCCCCAATCTTTTGAGCACCAGGGACTGGTTTCATGGAAGACAGGGTGGTGAGGAGCTTAGGTGGTGGTGCAAGATGGGGAGTGGCTGTAAATACAGATGAAGCTTTGCTCCTTTGCCACTCACCTCCTGCTGTGCGGTCTATGGGCTGGTTCCTAAATTTCATGGAAGACAATTTTTCCATGGCTGAGGATGGGGGTGAGGGTAGGGAGAGGAGGAAGTGGGGCAGAGCTCAGGTGGTGATGCTTGGCCTGTTTTCTAATAGGCCACAGACTGCTACAGGGCTGCAGCCCGGGGGCTGGGGACAGCAGCTGTAAGGGATCAAGGAAACAGGGATCTTGTAAATGAGAGCAGTATTGTACAGGTTGGTTTTGTTTCACTTCTGTTTTGGCTTTTTATTATTAATCACAAGCAATTGCCCTAGTACCAGATATTTTGTTTTATACCAACACTCTTTGATAATCAGTATTGTTTTAGAAGAAAACCTTAGCAATGTCTTTGGCAGCAAGATAATTTACTCCTAAAATAGTCCCTAGAGACCAATCATTTATTGTTCTCATCCCTACATTCAAGTCCAACTTCTCTGAAATGTTTCTAATCACAGTACTATATCTTTGAAGTACATTCTAACTAAATGTTTCTGATCATGTAGTCCCAACTTAGCAAAGCAACATCTCCATCCCTTTTTCAAAAAGAACAATCAATGAGATAACGAAGAGGCAAATGTATTTGAGGATCGGCTAGTCATTTTATCCTAATAGTATATTTATTCATTGGCTTCATGGAAGGAGACCACAAAACATCTCAAGGCCAATGTTGATGGTTGTTTCCACTTCAGGGATGGCAGCATGAGGAGCTCTGAGGACCCACTTCCCAGCACACAAGCATAGGTGGTGAAAACTATTTAAAATCCACCATTTAGTCTCTGGAAGTTATCCTAAGCATACAGCAAATGAAGAAATATTTATTCAAGAAAATCTACTAAAACTCAGAAGGAAGAGTAAAAGAGTATGTGGCATTTGAGTCATGACCCTCTCACTCCTTCACACCCCCTAGCTCAGCTTGACAGAAGCTCTGCTCTATGACCAGATGGAGCTCTCTCTCACGCCTCAGCTCCCAATTAAAGGTTAACAATATCTCAACAGGAGGGTGGGACACCTACATTTCTCATCCTTTCCAACTCCAAGTTCAAGAGGAAAAATTCCTGGTGAATGCAGCCAAGAGGTTGGGAACTCCCTTCTTCCACCAAACACTTGCCCATAGAATGCAGGTTCTACCCCAGTTGCAGCAAGCCAAGAATACTGGGGCCCCAATCACCCTTGCTTCAGCTTGCTCAAGGAGCAAAGAGAGGGAAGCCAAGAAGATCAGAGGCTACTGCCCCACCCAGAATAGTGCTTCAGAGATTTTTCCTAGGGGGAGAGGCAGTTCAAAAGAAAAGAGAGGACCAACTTCCCCCAAAGTAACTGACTTCATTTAAAACAGAGAATGGGAGAAAATAGATTTCATTAAAATAGTCTAGCCAAGTCATAAAACAACCCCAAAGCAAATAGCACCAAAAACAAGCCCCAGAGAGGGAGAGAGAAATCAGTATCCATAGTCACAACAATATATTACCTTAATGTGCAATTTTCAGCCAAAAATTAAGAGGCATGCAAAGAAATAGAAAGTGTGAACCATACATGGGAACAAAAGAAACCATATGTGAGAGGAACCAGATGTCAGTTTAACAGACAAAGACTTCAAAGTAGCCATTGTATATGTACAAAGAAATCAAGGAAATGATACATAAAGAAGTAAAGGAAGTTATGATGACAATGTAACATCAAATACAGAGATGAATTAAGAGATAGAAATTATTAAAAAAAAACAAATGGAAATTCTGGAGTTGAAAAGTATTAATAGAATAACTGAAATGAAAATTCATTAGAGGAGCTCAACCAAAGTATATTTGAAGTGGCAGAAGAAAGAATCAGCAAACTTGAAGATAGATTGATTATGCAATCAGAAGAAAAGAGAAAACCAGAATGAAGAAAAATAAAAAGAATTTCAGAGAAATACAAGACACTTTTAAGTGTACCAAGATATATATAATGAGAATGCCAGAATAAGAGGGGGAAAAGGAAGGGAACAGAAAAAAATTGAAGAAATAATAACATTAAAATGTTCTAAATATTTTGAGAAAACATTAATCTACACATCCAAGAAACTCAATGAATTCCAAGTGGGATAGATGCAAAGAGATAAAAGTTCAGATGTATGATATTGTAAAAAAGCTGAAAAACAAAGTTAAAAAGAAAATCTTGAAAGTGGCAAGAGAAAAACTTCTCATTACATACAAGAGAGCCTCAATAAGATTAATAGTTGACTTCTCAGCAGAAACAATGAAGGCCAAAGGCAAAAGGATGACATAATCAAAATGCTGAAAGAAAAAAAACATCAACCAAGAATCTTATATCTGGCAAAAATATCTTTCAAAAATGAAGGTGAAATAAAGACCTTCCCAGATAAACAAAACTTGAAAGAATTCACTGCTTGCAGACATACTTTACAAGAAATAGTAAAGGAAGTTCTTTAGGCTGAGAGCAAGTAAATCCAAATGGAAGTCTGAATTCTCATAAAAAAATAAAAAGTATGGGTAAAGGTAAAACTATATTGCAACATAAATGCATATTTCTTCTTTTTTTCTCTTAGCTGATTAACAAAGCAAGTATATAAAACTACATATATGCATGTATGTATGTATGTACATATATACATGTATTGTTGGGGCTATAACATAGAATGTAACATACTTGGCAATAACAGGACGAAAGGGGTGGCTTGGGGCAAAGTATTCGAATAAGGAAATGGCATCATAGGGTAACTCAGACACACAGAAACAAAATGTATCAAATGGTAAAGAAGAAGTTACATATAAAAAACACCTTATATATTTTCTCTCTTTTTTCATCTTTAATAGACATTAAAAATTATAACAATGTATTCTTGGGTTTGTAGAATATAAAGATTTAATATGTATAACAATGATAGCACAAAAGGGGAAAGCGGGTATGTAGTAACATTTCTATATCTCAATGGAATTCAGTTACAGTTGTCCCTTGGTATATGTGGAGGAGTTCCAGGACACCCCACATATACCCAAATCCATGTGTACTCAAGTCCTGTGGTCAGCCCTGTGGAACTTGTGTATATGAAAAGTCAGCCCTCCATATATACAGGTTTCACATCCCATGAATACTGTATTTATGATCGATGTTTGGCTGAAAAAAATCCATACATAAGTGGACCTGCACAATTCAAATCTGTGTTGTTCAAAGGTCGACGGTAGTATAAATTTGAAACCAATTCTGGTAAGGTAATATGTATAGGTGAGCTCTAGAGCAACCAGTAGGAAAAACTAAAGTCCATAGTGAAAAAAATCATTAAATGAGTTTAAAATGTTACACTAGACAATATTCACTTAATGCAGAAGAAAATAGTAAAGGAGAAACAGAGAAACAAAAAAGATATGAGACATTGAAAACAAAAAGTAAAATGGCAAACATAAATCCAACTATATCAATAACACCATTAAATGTGAATGATTAAAAGATCCCATCAAAAGGCAGAGATTGTCTTAAAAAATAAGATCCAACTACAACTTACAATAGGCTTATATTCTGATAAAATGATCATAAGTTGAAAATATTGTAAGTTGGAAGCGCATTTAATACAACCAACCTACAGACATCATAATTTAACCTAATCTACCTTAAATTGTGCTCAGAACACTTACATTAGCATGGCCGACTGGGAGCTGCAGCTTGCTGCCATTGCCCAGCATCATGAGAGAGTATTGTACCACGTATTGCTAGTCTAGGGAAAGACTAAAATGCAAAATTTGAATTATGTTTTCTACTGAATGTGTATCACTTTTGCATCATTGTAAAGTAAAAAAATCGTAAGTCAAACCATCATAAGTCAGGGACCATCTGTATATGTTGTCTATAGGATGCACACTTTAGATTCAAAAACACAAATATGTTGAAAATAAAAGTATGGGAAAAGATATGTCATGCAAACAGCAAACATAAGAAAGCACCAGTGGCTATGTTAATATCAGACAAAATAGACTTTAAAACAAAAAAAGTATTAGAGATAAATAGGGACATTTTTAATGATACAAGGATCAACCAATCAGGAAGCTATACCAATAATAAACATATGTACACTAACAACAGAACCCCAAAATATGTGAAGTAAAAACTGACAGAACTGAAAGAAGAAATACACAATTTAACAATAATAGTTAAACACTTTCATGGTCTATTTTCAATAATGGATAGAACAGCTAGGCAGAAAATCAACAAGAAAATAGAAGACTTAGAGGATACTACACACCAATTTGATCTAACATACATTGGTAGAACACTTCACCCAACAACAATAGAGGACACATATTTCTCAAATGCACATGGAACAATCTCAAGAATATGTTAGGCCATAAAACAAGCCTCAATAAACAAAGGGATATAAATAATACAAAGAAACCAACCACAAGAAATGAAAATAGAAATTAATAACACAAAGAAATGTAGGAAATGCATAAATATGTGGAAATGAAACAACATACTGCTAAATAACCAATGGGTCAAACAAGAAAGCATAAGGGAGATTAGAAAATACTTTGAGATGAGTGAAAATGAAAATACAACATACCAAAATTTGCTGGATGAAGGTAAAGCAGTGCTTAGAGGGATATTTATAGCTCTAAGTTTCTATATTAGAAAAGAAGAAATATCTCCAACTGATAACCTAATATTCCATATTAAGATACTAGAAAAAGAAGAGAACTAAACTCAAAGCAAGAGGAGGCAAATAGTAAGAATTACAGCAGAAATCATAACATAGAGAATAGAAAAATAATGGAGAAAATCAACAAAACCAAATTGATTCCTCAAAAAGTCAACAAAATTGATAAACCTTTAGCTAGACTGCATAAGATTAAAACAAGACTTCCGTTACTAAAATCAACAGTAAAATAGGGGACATTACAACTAGTCTTACAGAATAAGGATAATTAAGGAATAAATTTAAAAAGAAGTATATGAGAATACTGTGAACAACCATATCCCTACACATTAGATAACCCAAATGAAATGGAAAAATTACTACAAAGATATAAACTACCAAAAATGGCTAAAGAAGAAATAGAAATTGGAATGGACCTATCAGAAGTAAAGAGATTAGTAATCAAAAAACTTTGCATAGAAAATCGCAGGCCCAGTGGTTTCCCTGGTGAAATCTGCTAAATATTTAACGAAGAATTATTACCAACACTTCACAAACTTCTCCAGGAAATAGAAGAGGAGGGAACTCATCCTTTAAGACCATATTACCCTGATACAAGACCAGAAAGAGACATCACAAGAAAAGAAAAATACAGAGTAACATTTCTTATGAGTAAAGATGCAAAAATCCTCAACAAAATACTAGAAAATCAGGTCCAGAAACATAAAAAGGATTTTATACCATAACCAAGTGGACTTCACCCCAGGAATTCAAGGTTGTTTAACATTCAAAAATAAATTAACATACTAATAGAATAAATATTCCATATTAATAGAATAAATGACAAAAACTACATGTTTATCTCAAGAGATGTAGAGAAAGCATTTGACAAAATCTAACACCCTTCCATGATAATAAGTGAAAAAACTCAAGAAACTATAAATATCAAGGAACTTTCTCAATCTGTTAAAGAGCATGCAAGAAAAATCCACAGGTAGCATCATAATGTGAAAGACTGAAACTCAGAATATGCCCTTATGTGGAAATGGAGTCTTCGTAGATAAAATTAGTTAAGATATTAATAAAATCATACTGGATTAAGATGAACCCTAAATCCAACGACTGGAGTCCTTCTAAGGCTTTGGAAAGACACACAGGGAAGAAGACCATGTGATGACAGAGGCAGAGACTGGAATGACGCAGCTAAAAGACAAAAATTGCCAAGGACAACCTGGAGCCACCAGAAGTTAGAAAGAAGAAAAAAAGGATTCTTCCCTAGAGCTTTCAAAGGCAGAATGGCCCTGACTATACCTTGAATTCAAACTTCTAGCCTTTAGAACTGTGAGAGAATTAATTTCTGTTGTCTTAACGCATGCAGTTTGTGGTCATTTGTTACAGCAGCCCTAGGAAATTAGTACAGATTTTGGTACCAGGACATGGGTTGCTGCCATAACAAATATCTAAAACTGTGGAAGTGGCTTTGGAATTGAGTAAATGGGTAGAGGCTGGAAGAATTTTAAGGTGCATGATACAAAGATTAGATTTCCTTGAAGAGATTGCTGGTAGAAATATGGACTTAATGTGAAATATGGACTTAAGGTGATTCTGGTAAGGGATCAGAAGGAAAAGAAGACAGTGAAGAAAGCTTCCATCATTTTAGAGAATATGTATGTCATCATGATCAGATTGTTGGTAGAAATAGGAATGTTAAAGGTGCTTCCAATGAAGTCAGAAGGAACTGAGAAACATGATTGGAAACTGGAGGAAAGGTGATCACTGCTATAAAGAGGCAATAAACTTGGCTGAATTATGTTCTAGTTTTGGACAAAAAGTAAAAATTTTAAGTGATTTAGCTAAGAAGATTTGCAAACAAAATATGGAAGGTGTGACATTATTTCTCTGTGCTTCTTATGGCCAAATTCAAGAAGAGAAAGATAAATTGAGAAAGGAACTGTTAAGCAAAAAGGAACCAGCACTTCATGATTTGGAAAATTCACAGCCTATCTAGATTGCAAAAGATAAGAAAACTTGATCTGGAGAGAACACCAAGGGTGTGGCTGGACAAAAGTTCATCGACAAGATGAGGTGTGTGACTCATGGGTACAATCAACCATCTTGTGAGAAGCCACAAATAGAGATGAAGTTATCCAGGAAAAATCCATGAAGGACCCTCTTGTCTGATGGCTTGAACACCCATGAGTTACATAGGAAACTGACAAGGTTTTTGAGAATTTTGTGCCAGCAGAAACACTACCAGCTGGGACAGAGATGAGATCAAATTTTTTTTTTTTATTTCAGCATATTATGGGGTACAGATGTTTAAGTTATGTGTGTTGCCCTTGGTTCTCCGCCCCCCAAGTTGACTCCAAGGACTGAGCCAGGGATGCAGATCACCACTGCTGTAGCCCAGAGGACGAAGCATCAAGCCACAGAGAATTATTTTTAGACTTTAAAACTCAGTGAAATTAGGAAAACTGCTAGGTATCAGTGGCCCCTTTATTCCTTCCAATTTCTCCCTTTTTGATAGGAATGCCTATCTTACGTTTGTCCCACCATTGCATTTTGGAAGCAGATAGCTTGTTTTCCAGTTTCATAGGTCCACAAATGAAGAAGAATTTTGCCCCAGGAGAGAATATACCTAGATTTTCACCTATACGTGATTTAGATGATGAGGTTGAGTACTTTTTGAGTTGACGATATTTAAATGAGATTTTGAACTTAAGAGAGTTGATTCTAGAATGGGTTAAGACTTTGGAGGATGCTGAAATTGGGTAAATGTATTTTGCATGTGGGATGAATGTGAATTTGGGGGGCACAGTGAGGACAGTATGGTGTTGAATGATGAACCCTGCAAATTCATGTTCATCTGGAATCTCAGAATGTCACCTTATTTGGAAATAGAGTCCTTGCAGATATAATTAGCCAAGTTGGAGTCATACTAGATTAGAGTGGACCCTAAATCCAATGATTGGTGTTCTTGTAAGAAGGTAATATAAAAATACACAGGGAAGAAGGCCATGTGACAACAGAAGCAGAAATTGGAGTGATGCAGCTACAAGCCAAGACCTGGATTCTTCAGAGCCATCAAAGGGGCATGGTCACCAAAGAGCCTCCAGAACTGTGAAAGAATAAACTTTATTGTTTTAAGCTATGCTGCTTGAGATAATTTGTTACAACAACTCTAGAAAAATGAATTCATCAACCTCAAATTCCTGGGATAGATCTTTATCTCCTGCCTAGTTATTATATCCATTATTGAAGGTAAAGTATTAAAGTCTCCAATAAGTATTATTGAATTTTCTATTTCTTCCCTCAATTCTGTCAATTTTTGCTTCAAGTATTTTGAGGTTCTACTATTAGGTGCATATATGTTTATAATTGTTATATCTTCAGGATGAATTGACATTTTTATCATTATAAAATGTCTCTCTTTAGTAACATTTTTTGTTTGTTTTAAAGTCTGATGGTCTGATATTAGTATAGCCACTCTATTGTTGCTGTTTTGCATAGTATATCTTCTTTAATCCTTCTATTTTCTACCTATTTGTGTCTTGTGTCTTTAAATCTAAAGCATGTCTCCTGTAGTCACCATATAGTTTCGTCTTTTTTGAAAAATCCAGTCTGACAATCTCTCTTTTGATTGTTTAATCCATTTTCCAATATGCTTAAACATATATTAATATATTGAGTTTTTAATTTTAGATTTTGTATTTTTCAATTCTAGAATTTCTAACTGATTTTTTAAAAAAAAATTCTGATTTTCTCTTTCTCTTTTCCCCCTTAAAATCAGCAAGCCACTTGGCCTCGCTGCTGGCATCTCCCTTCTCTTTCTTTGGGCTGCCACGCCATCTCCCTGCTCTCTTCCCCACATCCTTCTCTCTCCTGCCTTTCTCTCTCTCTCTCATTCTCTCTGACCTTCTAAAAGATAAAATAAACATTTTTACTTTTATATTAAAAAAAGGATTCTGATTCTCATGAAATTCTCTATCTTTGCTCATCAATCAAAGATATGTTTAAGTCCATCTCTGATAACACTAATAACTGGGTCATCTGTAGATCTGTTTCTATTGCTTTTTAATGTCATGGTTCTGATTTTAATCATGGTTCTAACCTTTGATTTAATGCTATATATTGTATATGACACATTGTAAGTCTCTAGATGATATCTTCCTGCAGAGAGGGATCACCCTATTTCCTGGTGGGAAGATGGAGCAGTGGCAGGCAGATCACAATAATCCAATCAATAATTCATCAACTTGAAGATAAGTTGTGATTTTTATAAGGTTTAATTTACTCTAATTCTTCTAGGGTAACCTGAGTTCTTAGCTAAGATCCTGATATATGTACTAGGGCTTCTTCCTCTTCATGGGTCCTTAGATAGAATTTTTGCCTCTTCAATACCATGATGAAATGAATCAAAGACAAAAACTTTTGCTCTGGCTTTCAGCAGGTTTATGCCTTTTTTTTTTTTTATCTTTCTGCTCTGAGCAATCCAAGAATTACACAAATACTCAAAAGGAAAACCAAGAGAATGTCAGGCTCACTTCTCTGAATCTCCTGCTTTTTTGGATCTTTGCTTTCCCAAGTGCTGGTCGGCTTAATGGCCCTAAACTTTGTGTTTCTCCAGTCCTGTGTGATTGCCATAACTTGTTTGCTTCTCTAATTCTTAGCAGTAACTCTCTTTCCAGGCCTTTTGTCCAGATTTGGCAAATTTCATAAAAGATGAAGTAGCTGCAGAATATCTGCTCACTTCTCGGGTTACAATACTTCCGTACTGGGAGTACCCCAGGACCACACCACCACCTCAGGTTCAGTGGATGAGTAGAAGGGCTCACAAGACTCAGCATATAGTCATTCATACTCATGGCTATGATTTAGTAGAACAAAACAATATAAAGCCAAACCAGCAAAGGGGAAAAAGCACATGGAGTGAAATCTGGAAGAAATCCAGCATAAGCTTCTAAGAATCCTTTCCCTGTGGAATCACGCAGGATGTGCTTAGTTCCTTCAGTACTGAATTGTGACAACATGTGTGAAATGCTGTCTGCCAGCGACGCTCGATATAGACTTACTGCCCAATGTCTGTGTTGGGAGCTGGTAAGAGAGGCACCCTTTGTCTAGCACATATCATAATTCCAGACTCCCAGAAGGAAAGCAGGCATTCAGCATAAACCATGTTGTTTCTATAAACAGTTTACACAGAGTAAACCACCTTATCAGTTAGGAAATGTTGGAAACATTCCTGTAATCCAAGTTCCCAGACACCAGCCAAAGCTCAACTTTGTAGGTAGGGCTAAGGATAGCATCTCAGCCTGCTACGTTAACTCTTTTCTGCACACCTTCTCTCTGAGATTTTGGCTCCTGGAGTCCTATTTGGCTGAAAGTTCTGTGATGGCTTCAAACAGAGGTTTTAAGGAATGCTATCCAACGTTGCTAGTTGCTCTCAATGAGTGTTGCTCTGCTGTAGAAGTGTCTGGTTATTTTTTCTTCTCCGTGAACATTGTATTTGAAAAATTGTAGAACTTGAGGCTTAAGATGATGGGTTTTCCCCCTTCCATGGAGCGTTTGATTCTTTTTTACCATTTAGGGGATTACTTTAATTTCAGGAATTGGGATGACTTGAGGCTATGCTGATTCCCTGTGTATGTGTGTAAGGCGGGCAGAGTTGGTGCACTTCCAATTCGCATTCACTCTTACTCCTATGGTGGAAGTTTTGGGTCCCAACCCAAAACATAGGAATTTTTTAAGCCCTCTCCCATGACTTGGCCGGCACTGCTATGAATTTTTGTTCTCCTAACCTCCCCTTAAATGGTTCTTCTAGAATCAGCCAATACCTCCAGGAAAGAAGTTGTGCCAATGCTGGGCTTGCCTCTCTATATTTTCATGTTTTAAAGAGTTTTTGTTGAGATTATCTAGTTGCCAATGGAAATTTTGATGTTAATTACCAGATTGTCATTACTGGAAGTGGAATTCTACCTCTACCTTACCTATTACATTATAAAATAAGTTTCTTAGAAGTAGTATTTTGAGGAAAATCATGGTGGTGAATAGGGACACAGAAGCATGGCACACAGGGAAAGTAAATCTTAATCCAGACTCAGAGTATGGATCTATTCCATGAGGACAATAGCTGCCTCTCCATGAGAAGAGATTTAATATAATCAATCTGCCACTAAGCAACTATGTCACCCTAGGACACGATATTGTAAGGTTGGTCACTGCTGCTGGCAGATTGGGTTCCTAGTAGTGGCAGTAATCAGAATATTTCTAATGAAAGGAGGCCCATATTGTTGAAGTTCATGTATAGCCCTGATCCTTCCAGCGTAGCCACTTTATTCATGAGCTCATTGAACAAGGACTGGAATATCAAAGAGATCCACTTTTTCTGATTCTCAAAGTCATCTTGACCATCTGATTATTTAGCGTTTCCTTCACAATGGGGCCTTTGGTTAGCATTTATATAGGAAACAATTATTCTTACGATATGAGCCCATTTTAAGAAATCCAACCGTACATGTAGCTTCCAAATTTTATCACTTATGTGCTAATCTTATTGCTTGTGTGTCCCCAACCACCTGGCCAGGTGTAGATCTGCACCTTGGGATATTTTACCTTCCTTGCAAAGCAAACAAGAAATACTACTCAGATTCACCTACTGGAAAGAGTTCTTTCCTCATTGTCCTCTAGAACCATCTTTGAGTGAGACTGGAATACCACAGTCTACTTCTAACTAGTACCATCATACTGTGCAGTACTGCTTGTATAACCAGTCTCAATTTTTCCTCTTCAGTGAACTGGGAAATGTATTATTTCCTATTGCAGGTGTAATTCATAGGTTTGCTTGCTTTCTTGTTTTCTCCTTCTTTCAAACATATCCTGTCTCATCAAATGCAACTTGGTGGATGTAAACGAATTAAAAGGCTTAAGGAAAGGATAAATATTGAAACAAGATTCTAAACTAGAGTGGAATAAAAAGTGGTGACATGTTGTTTCAGAGGGTTTTATTTTAAGATATTTGGAGAAGAGAATGTTAGTAGGAAATTATGCAGCACAGTGGGCAAAACAGAAGTAGAAATGTGTTGGCTAAATGAAGAGAGTAAGAGTTTTAAGATAAATACTCTACAGGCCTTCATTAGGTAGCAGTGGACCTAGGAGATAAAAGTTAAATATACTTGTAGTTTCTACAAAGGGAAGCAAGTGAGGAAAGATGTGAGAATTTGTAGTGTCAAAGTTAGGCCTTTCCTACTTTGTTTTCTGATGAGTCTAGATATCACTCATATTCATGACGGATATATAGGAGAGAAAAATACAGTAGAAAATAAAAAATAATAAATGTCAAACATTATTAGCCTGGAAAAATCTCCATGCCATTCATTCTTCTAAGTAAAAAGAAACATGATGTATTGTAATTTTACTCCTCAAAAAACTTTTATGTGAATACACTCAAAAGTATCAAAGTAGTCAAGTTTTATAACCTTCATCTTCCTCTCCACGCAGATGTACATGAGAGAACCAAAGGAGTATCACAGACTTCTCTCAAACAGAAGAGAAGCAACACAGTCTCTCCTATGCTGCCACCAACTTCCTGGATTAGATTCATATACTATCTAGTAAAACAAATCTTTATTCACTATTACGTATAAGGTATTATTCTAAATTCCCACAGGGCTATGGTCTAGTGAGGGAGACGTGAAAGATAATCACAGTACAATGCAATGAAAATTATATTAGAGCACTTAACAATTGTGAACCAAGTGCTACAGGGGTCAAGAAACTTCAGAAGAAATCTTTGAGACATTCAGTAGAATGCTAAGAAGTCACTAATAACATACCAATATGCTATATACATAATATTGACTTACGATCTTTGACTAGAGAGAGATAAAGAAAGAGAACTTAATCCATCAGTGTCAACATGGCTTAGAGAAGACTGTAGCCCACCTATGTCAACATGACTTAGTTGTTTATTCCAGGAAATCTTTGCCTAGGAAAGATAAGATTGTAAATAAAACAAAGCAAATAAAAACAAAAACAATCTCTATTTTTCATTTGCACAGGAAATTCTTACACGTTGGAGACAATAAACTGCTTACCTGGGCAGACAGCTTGCTTCTCAAACAACAGTTGACTTATCAAGACTCTTTGAGACCCCTGCTTACTGTGTTCACCAATCCTAGACTATTAACTCTGCCAATCCCAATCAGTTTTCTGCCTTGACAGACATGCCTCAAACCATTTGAACAAGGTCCCAAAGCCCTACAAATAGCTTACTTTCTTGTTGTAAGACACAGCTAATCAAATCAGAGTGGCGCTCTCTCTTATTGTAGTAAGTTCTATTGTTTAGTTTTGCTTATTAACAGGTTATCTGATGATGTTTTAGTAAGTTAAACAATAACAAAGTTTTTTTAAAGGATTGCTCATTTAATTGGTGTGTACTCCTGCACAGTAGAATCATTTTTCTATGTCTATGTTGATGATGTTAATCAATGTTAACTGGCTTTATCTTAGGTAGTCCTCATTTAAAATACAAGATGTCTGCAGGAAGTGTGTCCTTTCTTACTACAATCCACTACTAGATAACCAATTCATTGCTGTCAGCTACTAGACCAAACTTTGTTTGTATAAGCATCAACTGAGGAACCCGTTAGAAATACAAGTTTCCATGCTTCGCTCACAGTAATTCTGACTTAGGGGACTTAGTACAAGGCCCAGGAATCTCTATTTTACAAAGCATCAGTATTTTCCTAATGCAGGCTATCTTTAGACCACATTTTGAGAAATAATGCTTTCCTGCCCCCATACCAGCAAACATAAATGTGTATGTATGGTACATGCAACACACCCATATTAACTATTGCACACACTTATAATGAAAGTGGGATTATACTATATAAGTAGTTTTATGGTATGTTTTTTTTTTTTTTTCAGGGAACATTATAGTGTTATAATCTGTTCAAATCATCACATACAGATCTGCATTCTTTTTAATGGCTACATCATACTCCACTATATGTATGCACCATAATTTATCTATTCCTTTATTAATGACATTTAGATTGCTGGTTTTTTGTTTTCTTTTTCTTTCTTTTTTTCTATTACAAGCGATGCTGTTATGAATACCTTGCATATTATGTTTATACATTTGTACTAAATTTTCTGTACAATAGAGGGAGTGAAATAAACATAGAAGAACAGTACTGCTAGGTCAGAGGGTATGTGGTACACTTTAAAGTGTGATAGATCCTGCAGAATTGCCCACCAATTCATCTGTGCCAATTTCCAGTCCCACTAATTATTCCAGAGACTAATGATTTCCCCACACCTATGCCAATATTAGAATCAATCTTTTTCATCTTTATCAATCTGACAGGTAAAAACAAATCTTATTTTAATTTATATTTTACCATGTTTTTATTATAATTTCAGTATAACCAGCATTCAGTTTACCATTGAAACACAATTATCTCAAATTCTACAAAATTATAATTTAGTTTCAGAAAACTTTGATTTTATTTTACTTTCAAACTTAACCCTATCATCTGTAAGATAGATGGGATGAGTGAATTTTAAACATATGTCCATTAGGTAGTATTTAATTAATATCATCTTTTACTAAGTGATAGAAAAGGAGAGTCATAAGACCAGTGTGCAAGGCCTGGCTTTGCCAGACAGCAGGTAGGTGACCTTAGGTAAGTCACTTACCCTATTGAGAGCTTCAGTTTCCTCTTTTGTAAAACAGGGATTTTACTCATTTTATAGGATTGTTTTGAGGATTAAATAATTTTAGTTATAAATATTAGCTATTACTATCACCATAATATTAAATATAATGCAAGAGAAATAACCAAATGACTAGGAATTATTATAAAGTCTTTCTTTATAATTATACAATAATTATGTTAATACTAACAAAGTCAGATTCTATTAGGTGAGTTCACTGTTTGTTGGAAATACTGAAGTCACCAGAACAATGCATATTTCATAGGGCTAACACACTGCTTACAAAATCACTGCTCTGGTTTTCTACAAGTACTCTTCTAAGAGCAGTTTAGAATATATTTCCTAAATTACTTAGTTCATTAAATGAAGTGAACTTATCCAAATATATAATCAACTAAACACCAGGAATTTTTCTCAAGTGTCTAAGAGAGTCTTGTTTCTAATGCACAATAATGCAATTCATGTAACGCCCTTGAGATTTCCTAGAGCAAATAAATGAAATTCTAAAATTTTACTGTAAAATAATACATTGAAGACCTTATCCTTGATTCATTTCCAAAGCCAACATCAACCTAACTCATTTATTCATTAAATGTCTAAATATCTACCATGACAAAGTCCTGTCTAGGTACTAGGGGCATATAATCTCTGTGCTCAAGGGATAAAGACTCCTATTAAAGGTAAAGTGGCAAAGAAATGTTACCTAAATTTGCCTGTGCCAGAAGGCATGAAAAATAATCAGCTATTGAAACACGGTGCATGGAGCTCATCTTTTTTGAATGGACACTAATGCACTTGCCATATTTCTCATCCCTAGGCCATGCGAAGTACAAAGCCAGCAATGAGATGTCATTGTCCCATCACTTGCCCCTAAAAGCTCTCAATGGCTCACCTCAACTAAGTATTTCTCCTTTACTTTCTTCCTTCACATCATGACTTTTGCACATTTTTATAATGATCTTTAAATGAGTAAAGTGATCTGGAAAAAATATTTTTTCAGTTTTTATTTTAATAAAACAAGAGGCAACACTCATGGTATAAAGTACTACATAAGGAGAACATTTACACAAATACACAAAAATTCGAAAAACTAAACTCCAGTTTATTTCCATAGCCTTGAAAAGGTAGGGAACACATAAAAATATCCAAAGTCATAGTTTATTCTTTAGGAATGTAAATTCTAGAAATACAATTAGAAACAAGTATCTTATTATGAAAAAATTAGTATCACTACATGATTAGAAGCAAAGGTAAGAGGTATACAATAAGCTCCATATAAGAGAAAGCAACAATATGTGAAATAGGATATTGAGTTTACCAGTAAAAACTTCCTATTAAGACACATGTACTCTAGAACTCTACTATAAAAAAACACAAAAACATCTTCCAAAATGTTCACTGCTAGTCTCTTTAGATATGCACAAGTTACAAAGTACAGAAGACAACATATTTATGCTCTCTGATGAAGAATTTAACAATATTAAACATAAAAATGAATAACTCAAAGTACTGAGTATAATTTTACTAGGTAACACATCTAAAAGTATAAATTCATGCTCATTAAAGGATTAAAGAGTTTTAATTTTTCATCCAAAGACTGGAAAGACACTAGTATACATTAAATTCTATCTACAATGCTTAAAGTACCCTCAAATTATTTTTCTAAGTGTTTTTTTAAAAATATTTTGTTACATTATTCAGCATACATATTGCCTTGATGTGCTTCCCTTTAATAAAGATTTATTGTGCCTACAGACTCAAAATGTTAACCTGCCTTATTTTAAATATTTGTTTAAAATTATGTCTCAGAGTACATCTTTTCTCCATAATTTAAGTTTTAACATTTTAGTTTTATTCTTCCAAAACAGGCAAAATCCCTTAAAACTGGGATCATTTTGATCTATTTTGGTTTTAAAAATATATTTCCCTTTTATTTAACTTTTAAAAAAATGAGTAATGTTTGCTGAGTAATTGCTTCACAATTGAAAAGGGCAATGAAATATTGCTTTTTCAAAACGAACTTCAGTCATCATTTAAGGACTGAGAATTTCTACTCTTCAAGTCTACAGAGTTTGCCTTAAAAATTTC
>NW_012152063.1:7887031-7890423 GCF_000956105.1 Propithecus coquereli
AAAGAGCCCAGCAGCTGGACAGCTGCTCAGGCCTTCCTCCCCAGTCACTGTCTCTCAGCCTCAGGCCTGCTTTCCCTCTCGCTCCAAATTATTACTTACGTACGCTTGCTTTACAGGGAGCCTCAACCATAGATGAAAGGACCACCACTAGCAAACACCGAATTTTTATGTCCATCTAAAGGTCACACAGTCCTCTACAGCTACATACAAGTTTGTTTAGCTTCTGTCATATCACATTTTTAATTTTTATTCTTTTGTTGGGAGATAACAAAATTGATTATTCCTTCTACATCATAATAAGAACATTTAAAATAGGCCTGTTCACAACCAAGAAACACATTTCATTTTTCTCATATTTTAAATTTAAGAGCACAGACATAAACAACCCTAAATTAGTTAATATATAAATGTCCTTTGTCCATATTTCACTACCTTCATCTTTTTGTGACATTTTACAGATGAAAAATTTATCAAATTTCCTTCATTTGCAGACAAACAATTCAATATTATATAGTTGATACTGGTATCTTGAGAGCTGTGTTGCAAGATTTACAATGATTTCCAGGAAGTCTTCAATGATGTGTGCTCTGAATTATAGGAATCCAAACTAACTAGGATTTCCAAAGTCCAGGAGCAGGGTAAATCAGCTTTACGGCCTATTACACCTTAGGAATTGAAAGCAATCTTCACCTGCTAAATCCAGATCAAACACTTCAACACACCTACCAGCAATCTGATTTTTGATATAAAAATGTTCAAAAGATATCAGAAATGCCCCTGCTCATCCCCTGGACTCATATAATACTCTAGGTACTGAGTTACCAGGCATTTTTCAGTGCCTTGACTAAACTGTTCTAATCTTAAAGACGATCTTGTCACAAACATTTTCATCAGGCACTTTTCATACACATCATTTTTGTGTTTTCATGGGCCCGTTTTTCAGACTGGCTTCCTGACTGCCCCACAGTAGAATTCCTGGAGTTGTTCCTCCATCCCATCCTTTATAAAACAGTTCCCACACATGGAGACTCCCTTTGACTCTGAAGCCAAAGACACAGCCACCAAAATAGGAGTTAATGAAAAAACAACAACAACAAATCTCACAACCTCACATCAGATATAACCAACTTGATTAGACAACCTGCCAAAATTTATTGTCACACTGATAGTCTTAGGGCAACAGTAACAAATAAGAAAGAAAAAAAGACTCAAACCAAGGGGAAAAAATCACAATCAAGAAATAACAAAACCATATTTCAACTTATTGCAACCTAGACATTATTCCCTTCATAAAGTCAAGGGAGCCTTCAGAATTTAAGACGTCAGGGATCCTGTCAGGAACATGGATGAAAGACTTAGGGCACTTTCACAAAGAAGCAAAGTCATATTTCCAGATTCATTGGTTATGGGAGAAAAATATGTCACAAATTAATCTGTGGACAGAGTAACGCTAATACTAGGAGGTCTCTGCGGACCTGATTGATACTTCATTGGAAGTTCCGTTCTTTCCGAAACATAAATAAGCTTTTCTTCTTGAAGACTACAAGCGGAAAACCTATTGGCATCTGTCCCAGTCCCACAACCAACAGCAGACGACGGGTTGTGTGGGACTGTGACACCGCTGACTTGTTCAAAGGATTTACTAAACACAGTCGCCGCGGTCTTAGCCAAACCGTGGCTACTAGGCTTAGGTAGGGATTGGCTGGTTGTTAGAGTAAGTCTCTTCAAAGAGAGAAGCTCAAGATTCTCACTTTGGGCTCTCTGAGTTTGCTTTCGAGCAAAGTGATCTTTGCAAGATTCCCCTGTAGTTTCTTTCTCTTTTCCTCCAGTTTTGCTTCCTCCTGACCGTCTCTGGTTCTTTCCTACACTTGTCTTGTTACTACAATTGTGACTATTGTTTGATAAACCCGACTGGCTGGTACTAGACGCAGCCCTGGAATAAAATCCCTCGTCAACTTCAGATATTTCCATCAGTTCTTCTTGACCTGTTAATTCTGTATTTCCTAAACAAAGAAATGACAAAGATTAATTAACATTAAGTATTTTAAGCAATCATTTTAAAATGATTAATACCATATCAGTTATACTTTGAATAAATTAAACTTCAGCATAATTTCATAAGGCAACAGATTATAGAATAAAATCAAAGGATAAATCAAAACATTTATTTTAAAAAATGTCAAAAATAGCTCATTGTAATTAAATGACAGTAATTTAGAGTGTATTAAACAAAAAGCATGCCATAAACCACACCCCATTCTGTTTTTAGAAAGAGTTCTCCTATTATACATGCAAAAGATCAGAAATAATTAGAAAAATTAACACATAGTAAAAGTAGGGTAAATCCTCCCCTCGTAGCAAAGCTGTATAAAAATCAAAGCTCTTATCAAAGAACTTTTTAAAAAATGGTATTTGAGTACTATAAAGAGATTATTTTAGAAGGTTGCCTTCTATATTGTAGATTATTTTACCAAATTAAAAAAAATCTAGACTATAAATATCACAAGCTGAAACTTGTTAAAAGTTTATATACATTATCCTTCAAATAAATAATGGCAAAAATGCAAAGATGAAAAATAATTTCAGATCTTAAAACATAAGCAGAAAATTCTTTTGGAAGCAATTTTCTGCCTCAGTTTTCATAACAATTTACTCAGAGACAGTATAGGTATGACCATTCCAAATAGCATTAAGAGTCATTGAGAAATCGTGTACAATTCATGCATTTGGATTATTAGATGACATGCAAAATTTTTGTGACTGTGCAACTGTTGCTTAGCATGCATCAGTGGCCCTTTGCCTTGAGATACCTTGGAGTGCAGCTATAAAGTGCTCTGCTAAAACTGTACTCTGCCAGGTGAGTTTATTCCATCCTCCATCATTTTTCTTACAGATTTTTGCCTCCTGATCTCTGGCAAGCCTTTGCTCTCAGTTCTAGGATCTGTGGCTGTTTCCTGCACACCCTGTATATGCTGAGCATCAATCTCTCCTAGTGTTCTGCCTTTTTCCCCATTCCCGGTTCTCTCTCCGGCCACATTTGTGACACTAATCTCGGGAATGACAAGGATGCCCAATTCAGTAGTATCATTATTGTTGTCAGGTTGCTCTAGAATTGAAGATGATAAGACAAAATGATGGCTGAAAACAAAACAAAATAAAAATGCGAAACAAGAAAAACAAAAGACTCAAAACAAATATTGGATGACTGAATGATATGAATTAAAAAGCCAAATACTTGCACTGTAGAAATTTCCATATTTACAACACTCGGCAGCACCAGAGAAAATAAGGTCATGTTCTTTAATTTTAAATGACAAAGAAAAAATTCACAGAGCATCAATTCATGTTCTGCATTTTTTCATCACATATTTCACTGGAATATGAAACAAATT
>NW_012152063.1:7892348-7892728 GCF_000956105.1 Propithecus coquereli
AGCCAGAGCAAATAAAAGTCTGGAAGAAAATCTAATAAAGTTAACTCTCAAGGTTAAGTGTTCTTTTTTTAAAATGGGGTTTATTTTTTAAAAGATGCCGATGAAAGTTATCAATTTAAAGTGGTGCTTCAATGGCGGAAATTTAATATCTTGCAAGAAAAGCCAGAAAATGACAAGAATAATAGTACATAAAGCAGTACCAGAAAACTGAATTGCTAATCACATCTATTGGAATAGTGGTAAAGATCTGCAGCCTAAGAAGTAATAATACTAAATTTTTTTTAAAAAACATCATGAAATTAAATGGCAAGTAGAAAAATAAGATCATGTGTTTTCCCACAAGCACAAATCTTTGACTAATTAATTGATACATGTTAGGC
>NW_012152063.1:7902982-7903648 GCF_000956105.1 Propithecus coquereli
ACTAATAGTAGAAAAGAATAAATGTCATTAACACACGTTAAAATTCATGCAATCCTCAATCAGAAGAAAATGCTTATTTTGGGGCCAAGTGTTTTATCATGTATTTTAGGAAAGAAAACTGTGTTCCTCAAATAGTATTTTAGAATCTGAAAATAACAGAGCTTCTCAACATGATATTAAAACATTTATGACTTTTTATAAAACAGATAATTTTTTTGATTTTCTAAATTTCCTTAATAAGTATAGACTTTTAAAATAAAAACATAAGCATTATAAATTTCTAGTTGCAGATGTAAAAATGATTACAATAGTCAATTCTTTAGAGTTTCTACTTTCACGTTAACTTGGTAGTGAGATAATAGGTATTAAAACATTTTTAAAATCCTGATTGTAATTGTGATATAAAGGTCAGATAATCAAAATTAGAGTTCTATACTTCAGGGCTATGAAAATTACAAAAAAAAATCATTAAAATGATTGTTACTATTATATAACATATGTATATTTTTGTGTTTAATACTACACTCAAACTAAACAAGTTCAACTCAAATTGAGAAAATCCCAAGTTTCAAAAACTTACAATTTTATGAAAGGATTAATCAATCATAGAACCAATTGAATAGCAGACTAGCTAATAAAAACCTATTAAGAATATAATTATGGCCA
>NW_012152063.1:7906183-7908727 GCF_000956105.1 Propithecus coquereli
ATACAGGGTCTCCCTCTGTCACTCATGCTACGGTGCAGTGGCATCATCATAGCTCACTGCCTCATAGCTTACTGCAACCTCAAGTCCTGGGCTCAAGCGACCCTCCTGCCTCATCTGAGTCAGTCACTGGGACTTCAGGTGCACGCCACCACACCCAGCTATTTTTTTAGTTTTTGTAGAGACAGGTCTCACCATACCCAGGCTGGTCTCTAACTCCTGGCCTCTACTGATCCTCCCACCTCAGCCTCCCAAAGTGCTAGGATTATGGATACTAGCTACCATGGCCAGCTAAGATACAGATATTTTTAATGTCATAAAATACCTGAACAAATTCATAACCTTTAAACAGTTGTTTTATGTTTATAATTTATTCTGTTCAATAGAAGAAAAATATTATCTATATTTATTAAGCTATTCCTTACAGTGTTATTTATAATAGCAAAAAATGAGAAATAATTTAACATGCTAGGAAAATGGTCAAGTAAGTGATGGAAAATCAAATCAATGTGGTATTATGTAGCCATTAAAATAACTGGATTTACTAGGAGAACTTGGGGAAATGTTTGACAATATTAACTAGACAAAAGTAACACATTAAAAAAAGTTAAATATGGTACGATTATGAAAAATATATACACATATGGAAAAAACTATAATGAAAACTCTTTAAGTACTGGAATATAAGAGAATACCCTTTACCCAGTTTACTATCATGTTGTTAGAGTCTTCTTCAATACAACAAGAAAAAAAGGAACAAATTGCTCACCCTATGTTATAAATTTCTTTATTATTCATTCACTCATTCATGCATTCAACTATAATTTATTGAGTACCTATAATGTGTCAAACATTGTTTTAGGTGCTGGGGATACAATAACCAGCAGGACAGACAAAGACTGTCCTCACAATAATACGGAAACAGAGTTCACTCCACAATATAAAAACTAAGTAAACAAGAGAACTTAAATAGCAGAAAATGCAGCGAAGAAAACAAGAATAATGGGAGAAAGTATGCAGGGTAGTAGGGGATAAAGGCTACTTTAGACGGGTGGTCCAGGAAGACTGCTTTGAGGAAGGGATATTTGAGCTGAGATCTGAATGATGAAAAAGTGCTGGCTACACAGCAATCTGGAGGAAAAGAGTTCAAGGCACGTTTTCATCATTCGAATTTCAGCTCAAATACTCCAAATAACTAGACAAAGCCCTTAAGGCAGAAATGGCTTATTATGTTGAAGGGTTAGAAGGAAGAAATCTAGTGAACCAGGGTGAGAGTGGTCTTAAAGTGAAGTCAAAGCAGTAAGCAAGAGGTCATATTACCAGGGTCACATGTGCCATAGTACAGAATTTGGATTTCATTCTGATTGCAATGGGTAGCCATTGACAGGTACACAGATAAACTATTTGCTTACTTTACTAGCATTGTTTATCAATAGAAGTCACATTCATGTAATATTGAGCATAAAGTGTGTGCCAAGTTAGAAAGAATAGCACAGTGACAATGCTCAACCTGAGCCAGTAATTCACAAGGCAGATTAGAGAAACAAAGCTGCTGCAGAAACACGGAATAAGGACCAAGCAGTTAAAGAGCTGCACTCTGAGCAAAGACAGAAACAAAGACAAATATGTCGAAATCTGAGTCCTGAAGTGAGAAGTAGACTTTCCAGGTAAGAAAAGAGCAGCCTGGGCACACAGAAAAGCACAGTTTGAAACAGAACAATTTATTTAGACGCACTAGTTAGGAACAGTTGCCTTAAGTAAAGAGCAGTTAAATCTTTAGCTTTTGTTGCATATATAGGAAATGATAGAATTCTCCTTATTGCAGTGGATTCAGTCACTCTCAATAACACCTTTTGTCATCTTTACTAAGTCTCAAGTTTAAAAAAAAACCCTTAGAGAATTGCAACATGTGGATGTCGCTGGATCAGGTGAATGCTTTATCCTCATGCCCAAACAGACAGGTGAGCAACACCTATTACAAATCTATAAAAGCCCATTTCTTCCTTGGTGTGCAGTGTGCAGCAAATGCTCTTAAAAAGGTGCAAGGAGGAAGAGCACTCAATAATAAATAACAATAAATAATAACTTCCTTAACTACAGCAAGAATTATACAAGGCTTCCTTAGTAAAAACGTAGAACACAATAATTTACAGACAAGTATTTTTGCCTCATAAGACCAATAATTCTGAACTATGTTGCTTCTCTTTGCAGATTTTTTTTTTTTTACTTTATTTTACCTGGAAATAGAATGAGATTTTTTGTTTTCTTCAAAAATTGGCCAAGCCAGGATTCTGTACACAGTCTTTCCTCTCTTAATGTTCACATGTGTCAAACGTATCAACATATTTTAGCTCTTTGGTTAATATGTCCTTTTTCCTTGAGTTATCTAACATTTTCTAATATTTTATTTTGCCTTCCATGAGTATAAAGTTCCATATCAAAAATGCCAGTTAGGCTGGGCGCGGTGGCTCACGCCTGTAATCCTAGCACTCTGGGAGGCCGAGGCGGGCGGATTGTTTAAGCTCAGGAGTTCGAGACCAGCCTGAG
>NW_012152063.1:7911292-7913768 GCF_000956105.1 Propithecus coquereli
CCACTGCACTTCAGCTCTAGGCAACAGAGTGAGACCCTGCCACGAAAATAAAATAAAATAATATAATCAAGTGAAAAATGGGGCAAATCAGCAAACATGCTATTACTCCTCAAATAGATCTCTCCAAAATAATACCTCAGTTGAAATGAAGCTTTCTTTAAAAATCATCCTATCTAGTTGCTATGAAGATGCACTGTTTGGTCAAAATTTAAATTATAGGGCTTTACAAATGTACCATTCTAGTGCAGGATATTGATAGTGGGGGAGGCTATGTGTGTGGGGTCAGGGAATATTTGAGAACTCTGTGTTTTCCACTCAGTTTTGCTGTAAACTTAAAACTGCTCTAAAAAATAAAGTTTATTAATTGAAAAAGAAACACAGGCCAAGCAAATACTAGAACTGGTCAAAACATAATTCTAGAAATTTGAGTTGTTATTCAACAACAAGACCAAGGCAAGGGATGCATGTTCTTAGATGGGTGCAAATGTTAAAGATAAAGTAATTTTTTACCTTCTATTAGGACACTTTCAATTAAAATATAAGCTATGGATAATTCTTAATGTTAAGTAAAAAATAGCAGACCCATGATAGAGAATCAATCCTGAAATACATTCTAGAATAGCTCAAAAAATATTTTAAAATGTAAGTAATTAAAACTGTTTAAAGTTAATTTAAAAAACATGAACGTGAGTTTTGGCAGTAAAGATAAAAGATTTCTCTGTTACTAATAGTAGAAAAGAATAAATGTCATTAACACACCGATACATTCATGTGGCTTAATGATATATACTCCTTAATGATAAAGGGAGATGGAAAGAAAAAAAGCAAATAAAGGAAGTTCTACTTGGCTGCTTTCATGAGAAAACTTTACTCACTCTTTTCCTTCTTTTACCCAGATAAAATAGAAAGAGGAGAAAAAAGAAGAGAGGGAATAAATAAAGACAAATAAATAAAAGAAGAAGGGAATAGACCCAACAGAAAAAAGGGCCAATTGTTTCCTTCTTTCCCAGAACTAGGGAGACAAAGAAAGATGCAAAGAGAGAGAGAGAGAAAGAGAAAAAAAATATTCCTTAAAGTTCATGTTTCTTGTCCCGTCTCCTTTGCCAACCCTCATCACCACTGACTTAAGAATGTATATTCCTTGTTTCTACAGTAAGATAGACACAGTCAAGGGTTTGGGAAAAAATCTCTCTCCTGTGAAGGTTGGTGTGGTGAGGAGATGGTGGAGATATGGGTGGGATTGGAAACACATTTAGAGTTCCATCAAATATAGAAACTCACACAGCCATAAACAGAACTTCCATTCTACACTACTATGATTCAGAAATATGGGATAAAAAGGCTATCATGGGTCACCCTGGAATCTACAGGCCCATTAACATTGTTTCTAAAAAAATGCATAAATAAATTAAATTTTGTTATATTAATAGTTTATACATAAATACAATAAATATAGTTTATATACAAATAAAATTAAATTGAAAAACCTATTTATAGCTTGAGAACTGTCTATATATTTAAGAACTACAGTGAAGATACCTATTTTTCCCACAAGAAGCCAGTGCTAGCTAGAAAGCCTAGGACAATAATGTGTTCAAGTAGGAAGCAGAATCATGAGGATGGAAAATAGAAACATTTTTAATTCAGCAGAACATGGTAACTCAATGAAAAGTACTACTCTAGAAAGGAAAGCCAAGACTACCCTAAAAAAGGAGAAGGCAACCTACCTGTAGAAGCAAATAAGAAGGACTTTAGAATAGGAATGGTTTAGAGTCCACTGGATAAAGGGAATTCACACTACAGAAGAGTGACGAACAAGGCTACACCGTATTCTGTATCTGCTCCATACATGTAACTTGCTTTTCATAGTTCATTCTCTTTTATATCCTCATCTGTGACTTTTTTATTATCATAAACAGGATTTGCCCAAGTGTTAGAGCTGGGAAGGGGGATAGGTGGTAAGAAGGCTACTTTAATGAGGCTGCAGCCCTAAGACACAGTGCCAAACCCTTAAATGGCAGCCAAGTTGGGACCTGGAAGATATGTAGGAATCTAATACATATAATATATTCAAGTAGCCTTTTCTCTTGTTTTGGTAAATTTTTCCTGTAAAATATTTCTGGAAAAATGGCTTCCATTTTATTGTAGGGTACATATCTCCTTCTGTTAAATGTGTGCCTAGACACACACGCGTACCCTCTCACACACCCACATGCACAAATACAAGGGAGCATCACATCTCACATTTTTAACTGTAGGACCTACATTTTTTTCTCCTAATTCCCAATGTATCTACCTATCAATAAATAGGGAAGGAAACGTGGAAAAGAAATGAAAATTTGGCCGGGCGCGGTGGCTCACGCCTGTAATCCTAGCACTCTGGGAGGCAGAGGCGGGAGGATCGCTCAAGGTCAGGAGTTCGAGACCAGCCTGACCAACAGTGAGACCCCGTCTCTACTAAAAAATAGAAAGAAAT
>NW_012152063.1:7913938-7929629 GCF_000956105.1 Propithecus coquereli
AAATGAAATTCATTCTTGCATTTCCTGTGGCTGTCGTTGGGAGCAATTATGGCCACAGTGACCAATATGATCTGGTTCATTGCTTCTGTGCCTGTTTTCACATGAAAATGCCAAAACAGAAAAACTGATTTTGATTCTGATCTTAGGATACCTACATATCTAGTTAAATGACTTTCCACCTATAACCTAGCCCCATTTAGTAGCATAATTTTCATGGAAGAAACTGAAGTATGTTTAGACTTTGTATGTTTTAAATAGCAGCATAATTTGCCTTGCTATTGACAAACATCACCACCTCTTTTATGACTTCCTCCTACAGGACTTCCAAGAATTATCACACTAACTTTCAAAAAGAAAAAGATCAAAAATGATCACTGGGTAAACTCCATAATTTTATTGCCATACAATTTTTTTCACATACAATCTCCTAGATTCCCTCGAGTGAAAACAATGGCAACTGTTCTCGTCATTAACTTTCTACTTTACCATAAATAACCTCATTCTTTTCCTTTCCCATTTTCTCTGTAGAGATCATGAGAAAACTAGAACTCAGTATACCAAAAGGAACTACCATTTTCATCTGAGTTCATAGGAAGAGGAAAACAGAGAATGGATTTTGTTTTACCTCTAATATACATGTTTGTTTGGGGTAAATTATTGACTTATTATTAATACTTCCCATCCAATGGTTACCTTCTGAGGAAGGTGACAGTAATCCCTTTCTTACACCGATTCTTGCTACTGTAATAACTTCTAGATATGAGGGAAGTTATAAAACGTGTAAGAAATTAAATAAAGAATAATAAAAGAGAATGAAGGAAAATGGGAAATTGACAGGAAATTGACAAAGCCATGGTGAATGAAATTAACTTCCAGTAAAATTTTAAAATGATAAAATTAAGCAGACAAGAAGAAATATTAACATACAAGAAAATCTTGAAAGAAAAATAATTTCAAGAAAATAGAAACGGCTGGTCTTTGAAGAATACTATGGCATTCTTAACCAGGAAGTCCAGGCAAAATGTTTAAAGTCCCTATTAGTTGTTCTACTTCAATATGCAAGTTTACTTGCTAAAGCGTTAATCAGAAACGTTAATTAAGGAATATTTGCAAATAGGAATAAAAACCCAAAATGTATGAATAATTTTAAAATGCATTTTCCTTACTCTCCCATTCTACTGAAATAAAATTTAAAAGCCAATACAATTCTTAAATAAATTTTCGTTCATAAGTATAACATAAGGGGCTCCATTTTTCTTGTTGCCTATTGCTCCTGGATAATGAGTTGGGAATTAAGGGTGACACTGTAGCTCTTTCCTCCATACTACTATGGTAACTATTTACTAAAGTTCGAAGTTACAGCACCAAAAGTACAGAGAAAAATGTGAAAGAATCAATAATGCGCTAACTTGAAGAATGACGTATTCCTTACCATGTCTTTTCCACCTATGACCTCTTATTGACATGCTGGTTACTGCATTTCTTGATATTCTAGAGGAAGTTGGTGTGATTTCAACTTGAATACACCTTGTACCTTCCTTACTAGATTTCATGGCACCATGAGGCAATGAAGCCTTTATTGCATTAGCAACCTAAGAAGGAAAAACATAGTTTAAGATTGACATTAAAAGATGTATTATTTTACCCTTAGATAAAACATGATGCTAAATGCTAACAGGTTTATATAAAGAATGCTCTTTCCAAGGTATTTCATAAGATGATACATAAATCCTTTAGAATAAGAAGAAAGAGCTCAGAAGGGAACTCATGGTTAAAAAAATATGTAAGTAATGAAGTTCAAATTTTCAAAATATTACATTATATTTCCAAATGCTAATTAATAAGTACAGCTAAAGTATTTTAAGGAGAACATTCTTATAAGTTAAAAAGATTATCAGATATCTAGGAAGTTATTCTAACAAAATTTTCAAATTTTTATATATACCTTTTTAAATTATAAAATTTTCCACATATAACAAGAGCATGAATCACTGAGTATTAATGATACATTAATCAACCATGAATGGCTACTTCTCAATTTATAGTTCTAGGTTGAGAAGTCATAAACTATAAAATTTACATAAATAAGTAAGGTACTTACCAGCAACGGCTCTGGATATAATTCTAGCTGGGCTCTGTATATAATATCATCCAATGCTTTTTGAGCTAGATCCCATTCTCCATTATAACTATAATATTAGAATTGAACAAAATATAATGAGAAACTATTTATCTTTACTGAGGAAAATAACAGATCATATTAGCACAGTGCTTAACATTCTACTCCTCTTAAAAATGTACTTTTAAATCTTTTAATTCCTTTCATTGTATCTAAAAGCTTATTAATAGCAAAGAAAATTTTATGGATGTACATTTCTTCTCTAAAGAACATGACTATTTATAGAACAGAAATCAAAAAAGCTAAGGCAATTTCAAAGCATTTTACCCTTTCAAAGTAAGTCAGAGAATAATAAATTATATACCTCAAAATAATGTTCAGAACACTTTATGGTCAAATTACTCTATAACTCCCGGAGTTTTTAATGAGAATCTACAACTACTGTGGCTTGCAATATCCTGAGTAGTTATTTCTTTACATTTTGATAGTTATTTAGACGGGTACATGATGTATGTTGCAACTAGCAAAGAAATATGAGTGGAAAAGTGTGTGTATGTGTGTGTGTGTGTGTGTGTGTGTGTGAATTTTCAAAGATATGCTAAGCCCTTCCTAAAAATCAGCTAAATGAATAGAGAGATAATGGCTTGGTCATCTGCCAACAAAATAAAGAGGCATGAATTACATCAAGAATGTAAGTGAGGCCTAAAAAACTGGAAAGAGCATTGCTTCCTAAAAATAAGACAAAACCAAGTAATCTTCAAAATCATAACTTCCCATGAATCCATCAAAAAGCTGAGGTTACAGGGCATCCAAGTAGCCTGAACTCTAAGGGTAGACAGATGCCTCTAAGGAGAGAATGGACCACAATACAAGTGGGTAAGAAGAATTCAGCTAAACTTTTTAATAAATTCATAAAAACCAAATTGCTAAAAGCTAGCTATGGGCTAGCATGACAGTACAGAATCTCTGGGAGCACATATATGGGGAGCTCATACCCATTCACAGGGTCTTCTCCATATTCACAAGAAAAACTGGAAACAGGGCAGAGGACCCAAAGAGAAAGCTGCCCTTGGCAGTACAGGCCTGAAGGAGAAGAGCAGCCATTCACATGCAGAAAGCACAAAGACCCAGCCAGACCATTTTCTTACATGGAACAATAGTTTTAAAGCCTTTGGGGAAAGAGCAGCAAACCCTTTCTCCTCCAGGACACAAGTGAAGATCAATTTGGCTCTGAGGGTAAGAAAAAGAAAAAAAAAAAGCCCTCATTCTACCTTGAGATCACTAGAGGTCTCTTACTGCTGGAGGAGGGGCAGGACTACTGAGAAACTTCCATTCCTGAGATGCAGGGACATGGGGTCTGCCTAAAATAGGCTGGAACAGGACAACAGAGAACACTACACTCCCCTTTATCCTCCCCCCCACCTCCCTACCCCCACCGCCACCAGGCTAGTATACACCTAGAAACAAGCAACAACACTCTACTGCTAGAGGACGGGCAAGAACATGGAGAGAGACCCTCTCTGAAGCGCAAGCATACAGAGAAGGCTGAAAGCTGAGGATGAAGCAGGAATATTAAGAAAAACCCTTCAGCAATCCAGCTCCCTCTCTATGTACCAAGTAGCACTAGAACAATTTGAAGTAGGTGGTACCCTGAAGGTAACCACAGCAATAACAAAACCCGACCCCAGCTCACTCCTGCCTGTAACATAGCTCCACTAGCAGCCTAAAAGAAAAGAGGCCTGCCTATTTCCTGTCATAAATAATATTTACCTCAGTCTCTACTGTTCTACCCCTGAACAAAATCATAAACAATAAAAAATTGCAAAGAACACAAAAAGCAAGCAAAAAAAAAAAACCCGATCAAGAGATAGAGCAGGACTTGGGGGGGAGGGGGAGCAAGGGCAACATACGTAACCTAAACATCTGTACCCCCATAATATGCTGAAATAAAAAAAAAGAGAGAGAGAGAGCAATCAATAGAACTAAATTCAGAGATGATCCAGACGTTGAAGTTATCAGGGAAATTAAAATAACTATGATTAATATACTAAAGGCTAGTGGAAAAGGTGGACAACAGGTGTGAACAAATGAAAATTTCAGCAGGGAGATGGGAACTACAAGAGAGTCAAATGAAAAGGCCAGAAATAAAACATGGTAACAGAGGTAAAAAATGCCTTCAGTGACTTCATTAGTAGACTCAACCTAGTCAAGGAAAAAAAAATCAGTAAACAGGAAGATCGAATAGATCAACAGAAATTCCTTAAACTGTCTATGGCCTGAACACACCTAATTTCATCTGATCTCAGAAGCTAAGCAGTGTTGGGCCTGGTTAGTACTTGGATGGGAGAAATTACTTAAACTGAAACATAAAGAAAAAAAAAAGGTAAAATAAAACAGATCAGAGCATCCAAGAACTATGGGACAATATTAATGGGCTAACACAGTGGTCAGAAAATTTTTTCTTAAAGGGTAAGACAAGTATTTTAGGCTTGTGGGCCTTAGTGTGTCTATCACTACTATTCAACTCTGCCACTGCAGCACAAAAGCAGCCATAGACAATACATAAACAAATGAGCGTGACTATGTTTCAATAAAACTTTATAAAAACAGGCAGCAGGTCAAATTTGACCCACGGACCATAATTTCTGCCTTCAGGAAAGAAGCTTATAATCTACCAGGAAAAATTAAAGTATCGAGTAAATATAATGCAAAGTACAGTATGACATGTGTAATAAGAGAATTACAAAGTAAAAGATAGGGTCCAAAGAAAAAATACTATTACCTAAGTCACTAGGTAAGACTAAGCACTAATATGAGAAATTAATAGTAAGTTAATAATGAACTATTTCTGATCAAAGAGGCTCTAAAATGTTTTTAAGAGCTAAAGTTTCCAAAAATGGAAAAAGATATTTATTGGAGAAAAAAATCCATTTGGAAATTATAGCCAAAAAAAGTAATAAAGGGACTATGAGTATATTTAAGTGTTACTAATTTTCATTCTGTCCTTGAATTAAAGAAAGATGATGAAGTATTTTAGTTGGTTATAAATGCTTTATAACTTGTTTTAAATAATAAAACTGTCATCAAGATCTTGATTCATATTCTCCCACCAAAAAATGCTGATTTTTTATCTATCAAGATTATAATATAGTGACAATAGATTAACAGACTATAATTTTCCAAAGAGATCAAAGGTTTACTTTGTATATAAGATAAACTTACAAGGCAAAA
Source organism: Propithecus coquereli (assembly GCF_000956105.1). Classification (NCBI taxonomy): domain Eukaryota; kingdom Metazoa; phylum Chordata; class Mammalia; order Primates; family Indriidae; genus Propithecus; species Propithecus coquereli. The sequence goes on from NW_012152063.1 coordinate 7,919,289, forward strand.
TAAATTCCTGTTAACATTTGTACCATGAATCCTGAAGAAACTGGTATCCTGCTACTTATACCTTTGTATTTTCTTACATGTTGTCGAGGATATCCACAAACACAGATTCTAGAAAGACCAAAATAAATATATTTGTAAAATTAGTAAAACTTTAGGTAATTTATTTTTTAACATTTATAAGTCAACAATGTACTAAGTACATTTTCATAGCAAACCTATAATCTATGAAACAAAGAATCTTTCCAAATAGAACATTTGTCTACAACATTTTCCTGAGTTAAGTTATACTGGGAAAAGTTTATAAAGCTAGAAGCATGTCAATAATTAAGTTGGTAAGTGAACCAGATTCATTTATTGGTTGGTTTGCTAAATTTGGTCAATTCTATTATTAATAATTTTTGGCTACTGCAAAACCTATTACACGGAACTTGGCACTAGTTGTCATAAATAGATCTGTGGTATGATCCTCAATTCCTGATAGAGTTCTTGACACAAACTGCAGGATCCAAAAAACTGCTATGGCATAAACTCAAATCTCATACAGTGCACCATAATAAACTTTAGATAGAATAAAATTCTTAATGTTTAAAAACCATAAAAGAAATAAAACATAAGGAAATAGTTATATACTCTCTGCATGCTGCCTAATCATGACACCAAAGGCAGAACTACAAAGAAATAGCAATAGATTTTACTAAATTTTTTTAAAAGAAGCTACCATTAACAAAATTGAAATGTTAAGAAATATTATAGTAAGGAATATTTAAGGAGTACTAAAGTTAAGGACTAGTTATTACAGTAAAAAGGAAGCCATGTAAATGTCCAACACAGGAGATCAGTTATATAAATCATTCAGAGAATACTATGAAGAAATTAAACATGAAATTTTGAAAGTCTATTTAAATGACAGGGAAAAAAACTGTTCAAAACAACATGCAGCACAATATCATTTTGTAATAAACAAACAGGCATATGTGTGTGTCACCTCAAAAAGACCATATACAAAGTCATCGTCATCTTTGATCTGTGGGATTATAGACCTATTTTTTCTTATATTTACATACATTTTCTGAATTTTCTATGATCAACATGTACTGTTTTTAAAATAAAAAATTAGTTTCTATTTTTAATAAATAAATTTATTAGAAAATAGCTGCTTTCTCATAATATGCTGTGGTTGATATAATACAACCTTCACCTAACAGGGCATGAGCCAATAAGCTGGAATTATTTACCCACTCTCCCTATGCACTCACTACCTGGAACTTAGAATTTCCTCCACTCAATGAATCTAAGCCTTCACTTAAAAATGCCCAAGATCATCTCAAAAATATTCCACTGAGAATGTCATTAATTCAAAGCAAATTTAAAGAATAAATATAAACTCATTTGATATTGAAAGGATCTCAGAACTCTTTAGAATCAAGAGTAAAAAGCAGAGAAACTGAGAAGAATTTGCTGCATGCAAAATAAAACCAACTCAAATTTTGTTTGAAATTATAAAAATTTATGCCCAAACTAGAATATAGACTCCTCTTTTATTATCTAAAGAAGCAAACTTAGAGAATTTTACTTTCTTGCACCTTACACTTTTATGATACGGATGGTAGTAAATAATAGAGAACTAATGCATGAAAGACAAGAATTTTCAATGAATTCATTTATTCATTCAGTAAATGATTATTAAAAACCGATCTTGTGTCAGACACTAGTTCCCAAGGGGACTCACAATCTAATCATGGAGACTGTGCAGTAAGCATAAATTGCAATGAGCAAGTTCCAGAGGTGGCAAAAGGAGAGCATGGTAAACTTAGGTGGAAGAAGTGGAGACTCAGAGAGGACTTCTCAGAAGAAGATTCCCTTGAACTGAGTCTTGATGAAAAAGCAGTATTTTTCCAAGTAGAAATCATAGGAAAGGGCAAAGGCAGAGGAAGGATGAAACAGCATGGCATCAAGCAGACTGGAGAAATTTTAATAGGATGGAATGCTAGGACACTAGGAAACAACAGAGAAGCTCATCAGATCATGGAATCCTACAATGGAGTATCTTACAACCTGCTAGGTTTATTACATAGACGTTGGGAAATGACTAAAGGTTTTTGTTTTGGTTTGTTTTAAACAAGGGAGTAAAATGATCAGATTGGTCTTTCGATAATATCACTCTGGCTATAATACTGGAAGAGTTCACTGAGATGGGAGGTGTGTTGGGGTGGGGTCAAAATATCCCAGGAGTGAGTTGAATGGGCACCAATCCAAAGAAGCAATGGTGGGGAGAAGGAGGAAGGATAGGATTGGAGTCACAGCTAGGAAATATAAAGAGGGTGAGACTGATGAAATAAGAGGAGTGGATAGTTATTCCCACATTAAGTTTGGATAGCTGGCTGAACAGAAATGTCATTAACTGAATTAGGACAAACAGAACATACTGTTTTAGAAGATGCTAAGTTTCAGATATGTTGATTTTTAGACATATGGTGTAACGTCAATTTTGTGTCATTTCCCACCCATCTTCCATGAGAAGCACTGCCTTCCCTCTTACTTTAGGAAATAGTCTTTCCCTATATGTGATGATGGTAAGGCTGTCAAGAAAACTATCACTACCCCAGTATCTATTTTTAATAATATACATAATATATATAAGGCCCACTACCACTTTCCTCTACCAATTTTAGCTAGGAACAATGGCCATCCTGCTAGAGACTACATTTTCTAGCCTTCCTTACATCTAAGTGTGACCATGTGACTAAGTTCTAGACAATGGTATGTTAAACAAAGTGGTGAAACTTCTAGGTTCTGCCCTTAAAAAATAGCTGCATGCCTTCCACTCTCTTTCTCCCTGCTTGTAGGATAGAAGGCAGGTGTAATAGTAGTGATCAGTAACCATACTGACAATGTTAATACCCTAGGGAATGTAGAATCCCAACATAGAAGGAGCTTGAACATGTTAAAAACATAGCCAATCTACTCCCGAGACCATCTAACCAGCTTGGACTTTTACCTGAGAGAAAAATATATGTCAACTTTAAATTATCAATATTTAGCTCTGTCAAAACAACCAAACCAATATTTAACCTGATACAGTACTCTTCTAATAATACTGCCCAACATGACCCCAGAGGGGTATGTAGAAGCCTCAGGCTGGCATGACCCTCTGCTGGATGTTTTCCATGTTTCAAGAGTTCTAAATCTAACAAGGTATTTATGGGACATCTTGATGGTTCCTGGATGGGATACACAGGTTTAGAAATCAGGAACAAGTAGCATAGGGTTTAGGAAAGAGAATATGGTCAGAAAGATAAGTTATTGCTGTTACTACACAACTTTTCTTTAAAAAAACAACTTTGCCACGGCTCTAGAATTGTCACTCAACTTTTAAATTTACTTTATGTAAGAACTACAGAGACAAATCTCTCAAATACCAACACACTTGAAAGATTTACAAGGAAAAAAAAGATTTCAGGTCCTCTCATTTTCTCTACTAGCTATTCATAAGGAAATAAGAAGTCATCTATCAGAGGTTGAAATTAAACCTTTACTCAGAAATGCAGAGTTAGTTTTTTATAACTAATAAAAAACTAAAATTGGTGATTTTATATTTACCAATAAAAGATTTTTAAAACTAAAAACCTAATTATTTCCTTTAATCCTAATTCTACTCATCAAGTCATAAATCTGAAGTAGAAGCACTCATCTATCATTCATTCATTCATTCATTCAACAAATAGTTATTAAGGTTCCCATATGCCACGTACTTTTCTAACCTCTCAGGAGATAGCAGTAAATGACACAGTCAAAGATCCTGACCTCATGATGTCTCTAGCAGTTGACAGACTACACTAAATGAACAAACAAGGTAATTACAGTGTTACAAGTGCTACAAGACAATAAACTGGGTGGGAAGGTGCTACTTTAAAAAAGATGGTCACAGAAGGGCTCTCTCATGAGGTAACATTTGAGAGGAGACCAAAAACAGTCCAGCTGCATAATTAACTGATAATGGTACTTCTTCTCCATTCCTTTCTTTTGGTACTTAAGAATTCTCTGATTTACTCTTCAATTTTCTGATCTCTCTATTCGAGGGTATTGTTCTCTCACTGAATTTTAATAAAATGCAAAACACAAACGAATCAAAAACAAACCATAAAGCTATACACCACATGAATGCCTGACTCCTCTGTTCACCCTCTACAAGTCCAAAACATAAGGATCTGACCTTACAAAAGAGCAGCCGAGTGTCATAATCTCTATTTCTGTATTAAATTTACTCTGTGGTCACATAGATATTTGCCAAATTCTTAGGCCATGTTAAAATAACATCACTTTTGTAAGGTGCACTTTGTCAATCCATTTCTAAGAGAAGTTCTAGGTATCAATTTGTAAGTGAGGAAAACTCTTGCTGTGATTCTCATTCTCTGTTGAGAGATATTTATCTTACTCTTAGAATGAAAATAAACTTTTGAGATTTCTGTTAATGTATTCTACGTTACAAACTATAAAATAATTCGAAGGCCCATTCCAGTGAGTTTATTTATTCATGAATATATCAGAACCTAAAGTATAATAGAAGAGAAAGGTTAACAACTATTATCAGATCTTCAAATCATCAGACCAGCAAGTAGAAACTTGCCTAAAAAGAGGAAACAATTGTTTTCTAATTCTTAATTTGAGAGATATTTAAAACCTTGGTCTACTTATACTTAATAGCCATGTGGATTATGAAATGAAACTAACCAATTTTGAACTTTTTTCTTTCCTGTTCTGCTTTTTAAAAAGTGGGAAGCAGAATAGGGAAAAGTCCAGGGGATTAGAAAAAGGGGCAGTAAAGGAGAAAAGAGAAAATGGAAGAATTGCTTAAACAGTAATGAGTACTTTTCTGTCTTCCTCCTTCTGCTCTTTGAAATTAAGAACTTAATAAAAGTGGCATTTCCTGTCACTTTCCTCAAGTAAAGACCAAACATAACAGTCACGCTTAAGTAGTTAGAGAAAAGCTTATTTTAATGGATTGTGAAGGATGGACAAAATTTAGATAGGAATAAAGAAGCTTCCAAATAAAATAATAAGCAATGAAAAAAACCAAAAAATCAACCATAAGTCCTTCCAATAAGGAATGGCCTAATATCAGGTATGTTCTAGAACTGTTGATAATAGCAAACAGGTAAGAAAAAAAAGAAAGCAAAGCTGTGCATTCATAGTGAATGTGCATGTTCATTACTGGCACACAATAATGATAGCTGTCATTCAGTAGATGACAACGAAGTGGATGACACTGTGATAAGTGCTTTATATTTATATAAATAATTTCATTAGTCAGGAGAATTAATCCACAAAATGGCTTACTTGCACAAAGGTGCCCTTAATGGACAGAAAACAAAAAGAAATCTGTTCAGGTTATCAGGAAGATTGACCTGGAACTGAGGAGGGGGGCAGGGTTTCATTACAGATACACAGAAACAAATACACCGATTAGGAATTCACAGCTATCCATATTCAAGTCAGTCAGCTAGATGACTCATTAGTTGAACAAAATCAGAGGCATCCCTTATGGGAGAGAATTAACTTAATAGCTTAGTACAGTTTCATCTTTAATACTTCTATTCCACATCAAAAGGCAAGATAAGCCATCTGCTGAACAACTTTGTATTAATAGAGATGTCCGACAGTAAAAAAAGAAAAATATCATTTCCTCAAACTTAGAGCATTCTGGTATAGACTCACAAAACTTATTTGTAGCATTGGTGAGTATATTTCTTTTAGTAGTGCCATATATGATGTTTAGTATTAGCAGAGAATAAAAACTTGTTAACTATAACATAGTCAGTCTAGCTCTTGCCTACTTTTAGATCTCTTCTTTAAGCAGACCACACACACTACAGAGGAAGAAATCACAGGCTATCAAGCTGGCCATCAGCCTGAATCAGGAGAGCGAAGCTTATAGTAACTGAGCAGCTTTTTGTTCAGTAGAATGGATATGGATGTGTATGTGTGCAGATGGAGGGTAGAAAGTGTTCAATAATGTTTTAATTATTTCCACAACTCATTACAATCTGAAGATTAAATAATGGGACACATTTGCCACTGAATCTAGCTCATATATTCCATGAAATTTTCCTGGTTGCATTTATATATCCTTCTTCCTAGGTGTCCAGTCCATCATTTTGGTATAATCATCAAGCAAACTGAGCAGCAAGCTGACACAACTGCCACCTGGCCAACAGGATTGGATTAGCTATAAAACAGTGTGACCAATTTCAACTCCAGGAAAACCTGCACTAGTACGAAGATCATCAAGAAGCTCTTGTACTTAACTATCATAACTGTTTATAACTTACTTATCACCACAACTCTAACCAATTTTCTTTCCACAGATTCCATAGATACGAACTAGGCTTAGCTTGATTACATAGAAACGTTTTCTAATTCTTTTCTAAAAATTCTTAAAAACATACAAAACCTCTTAATTAGAATATTTGATAAATGATTAAGGAAGCCAGAAGTTAAGAGAAATGAATAACTGGGTTTTACCATTAAGAATACAGTAATAGGGAATCTAAAATAAAAATAAAAAACCTAAACAACTAAAAAAGACAGGAATGACAAATTCAATGGAATTCCTCTTATATAATGTTTTGTGGTTTAAGAGTTAGCATTACTTAAATAGCTTAAGTCTTTTGAATTACTTAGAACTCTTTTCTACCCTCATTTTCTTATAGCTCGTAGACATTTACATGGAATTATTTCTCTTGTGGCATAGACTAATCTAATATATTTCTACTAAAATCTTCCTTGGCCAAATTCCTATAGCTAGCTTTAAAATAATCTACATTTCTCTTTGTTTTTAAAATCAGCTTTTACTTGGGTTCTTTGTTGAAAGATTATTCAGTTTCCTGGTTAGGTAAAATTGGTACATTAGCAATTTCCTACCCATACTGTGAAAGTAATTATATTAGAATGCAGTACATTAAGGTTACACAGAGCAAAAACCAGTGATACATGTTCTTTCCTAACTTTTCAGGGAAACATCAAAGGTGGTTCTTATTAGGGCATTGTATTAGAACATCTGTGGAACTTCAAAAATGTATTTATACATATAATACATAAAATATAAATACATGCATTCATATATACATACATACATATGCATTCCTGGGTCCTACCATCTAAAACATTGCTTCAGAGTAGGACCTGGACTTTGTAATGTGTTTTAAGTTCTACAGGTGAAAACTGCTGCATCAAGTTACTCCTTAAACCAGTACTTCTGAAGTATTGGTTTGTACACTTGTTTTTGTCCATAACAAAGTTTTCACCAGATCATAATAAAATGAAAAGAAAGGAAAGCTAAACATTTTTAATTTATAAATTGCTGGCCTTCTCTTCCACCTTTCTCCCTTTTTTGATGCTAAAATAGACTCCCTTTTGTTAAATAATGTTGATGATAGATATTTATAATTACTTGGCAAAATGAAAAGTTGGCAACAATGTACAGATAGCCCACCTCTTTTGTACCACCTTTTTTGAAATGTTATAGATCTGTGAAATCCAAGTCTGGACACCTCTGCCTTTAAACAATTTAAAGCAAGAACCATATAAGAAAGACTCAATAAGTGGGAGAGATAGCATATTGGTGCCATCTTTCAAGGTTAGGAAATGTAATTATGCTCTAGTTCAGGAATCATCTCAAAGACCCAATTCTCTATCTTCTTTAACAAGTCCCTAGTCTTGTTAACTCCCTTCTCCTGCTGGTCCTACCTGGCTTTCTCTCCTATTCCACGTCAAGTTCTGCTTTTTTGTTTTGTTTTGATTGATGTCATTTCTAAGTATTGCTCAGTGGACCCTCCCTCTGGTTAAGATACATTTTCTAAATAAGTTGCCCCAGTACAAATTATTCTACAAGTTTCTTAATTCTACAATTTCCCTTATTTACTTGAATTGTCAAAGGCAATAATATCTGTCATTTTTGCTTCGTTTTGTTTTGTTTTGGTTTTTTTAAAAAAGGTATCATGCACATTACAGAAAATTTAGAGAACTACCAAAAAAAACACAAAAGAGAAAAATTAAAATAAACCCTAATTCTACCAATTAGAGGCAACAATTATTAATATTCTGTGTCATATTCAACTAATGTGGGAATCATACCAAACATACTATCATTAAACACTCTTTTAAATTAGGATTTTTTAATGTTTGCACAATACACCCAAAGATATTATAATTTATTTAACCAACCCTGAGGCTCAATTTTTTTTAACAAGAAAACTTTAAAAACCAGTATCTCTTCCTTATTCTTTAGTATCAAATTAGGGCACAGTAAAAATACATAAATAAAAGCAAAGAAAAAGAAGCCACCACCACATACCAAAAACTGAAAGATCGTAATAGCTCTATCCTTTCAGATATATAGTATAATCCTTCTAATCCTTTTCTGATTAAATATTCCATTTAAATGTAATTCAGCTTTACATTCTTTTGGGTTGTTTTGTTTTGTTTTGTTTTTTTGAGATAGGGTCTCACTCTATTGCCTGGGCTACTGTGCAGTGGCACATCATCATAGCTTACTGAAACCTCAAACTCCTGGGCTCAAGTGATCCTCCTGCCTCAGCCTCCCAAGTAGCTGGAACTACAGGCATGCACCACCATGTCCGGCTAATTTTTCTGTTTTTAGTAGAGATGGGTTCTCACTATGTTTCTCAGACTGGTCTCGAACTCCTGGTCTCAAGCAAGCCTCCTGCTTCAGCCACCCAAAGTGCAAGGATTACAGGCCTGAGCCACCATGCCCAGCCTAAATTTACATTCTTTATCATGTGTCTTGTGATCCCTATCATTTATAGGGAACTGTGTATGTGCAGAGTAGGCTTAGCTTTATATGAACTTATCTAATCTTCTAAACAAATGATTACACAAAACAAAAATAACTTAGGTATACAACAAACTAGCAATCCTAGATTCATATATTTCAATATTAGAAACACTTGAATTTTAATTTACCTTGAACAAATTTGACACAGTGATTGAAGAGAAACACTGGGCATATAGGTTAAGGCAGCATTGTAACACAACAAAAGGAAAGTCAACACTTCAAACCTAAAGACAAACCAAAAGAATATTAACAAATCTTTAGAATTCTAAGCAGTCAACCGTAATAGGCAAGAGGGAAGTCACAGGGGAGAGATACCATGTTACAGAACAGACCTGTATAATATACCCACGACAGTAATGAAAAACTAAAAGGAAAAAAAAAGACTTTCCATATGACTTTCCAGTCATATGAAACTTATCTTAAAACTTCAATGCTCCAGATGACATCCGAGGCAAAGTACAGTGACAAATCTAGATGCGTTTTCCTCTTGCATAAAATGACTCAATATTCAAATAAATTGTTACACATAACTTATTTAAGCATTATTTATAAATCTACTGAAATAATTGTTTTAAAAAATCAGTGTAGTAAAATAAAAAAGTTATGTCTCCACAGTATACCTATTCTGTGCTGTCAGCATCTCCCTCTGAGGATGAGGTCCACTGTACACAACTTTTGATAAACCATGCTGGGATAGTGCACTCTCGGTCAGAGCCATGGACCCAATGCTGGAAGGCTAGAGAAAAGACATTTGAATAAAGAAAAAAAAAGCTATCCTGTTGAAAATGTGATATTTAGAATATATACACCACTAAGAATGGCTACCATGAACATCACATAGCTTAAAAATATTTAGACTGCCTACTAAATTTTCTGCTCAAAGATTTAATAAATAATTAAAAAACAAAACACTAATGAGAAATAAAAAATAATTTAATTTTCAAAAATTCTACCATGGAAATAAACAATTGCCACACATACACAAAAAAAGTTAGTCTCATCCATCAGGAGGAGAGAAAAATATTTCACAAAGAATACTTTTAATAGATCTCTTATCAGATTTCAAAGTTTGACGATTTTGATTTCTCATCACACTTTGGGAATAGTAAATACTTTGTTTGGTGCTTTATACTTTTTAAGATACTAATAAACTGATCAATTTTTTTACCTCAATAACTACATCACAATTTATGGAAATATCAAAGCTTAGGGCCAATACACTTACTTTGATAAAATGTCACTTACTTCATGATACACAGACGGTTTGGATAAAGAGGGAATCGTAAAACTCAATACTTTGCTATGTCCCTGTTTGTCAACTATTTCCTACAAAAGAGAAAGAAAATATCTTAAAATATTTATTTTTTACACATACATTTAAAAGCTAAGTTTAAATTGCTAGTGTAGATTTAAAAAAAAAAAAACCTAAGTAGAGGCCGGGCGCGGTGGCTCACGCCTGTAATCCTAGCACTCTGGGAGGCCGAGGT
>NW_012152063.1:7930108-7955844 GCF_000956105.1 Propithecus coquereli
GGGAGGCTGAGGGAGTAGGATTGCTTGAGCCCAGGAGTTTGAGGTTGCTGTGAGCTAGGCTGATGCCACGGCACTCTAGCCCGGGCAAAAGAGTGACACTCTGTTTCAAAAAAAGAAAAAAAAACCTAAGTAGAAAGAAATTTTAGAGTCAATCTTAAATCATAATAATCCATTATCAATTATTCATAAACACCAATAGTTGAAACATATATCCTTCCACTTTTAAAACACAAGTAATATAGTTTTCAGAATGACTAAGATACAGATACAGTGTCTTAATAATCATTGAACTTCCTCACATAACATATTACATTTTCTAAATCAATTAATGATTTAAATATGAAATAAATACTATGTCAAGAAAATGACATATTTCTTTTCCGTTTTAAAAAGTACAAACCATAAGTGTCTAATTAATACACAAACTCTATTAGTAATGCAAACTATATGTTCAATCAATAGTGTAAACTCTAGATATAGTCCAGATTTTATGGAAGTATGAATGGTGAATATTAGAGTAGATCTTTCCTCCTAAAGTTTTTGTAAAGGTCAGAAACAGATACTTTATAGACAATGGACTTTAAGTTTAAAAAATTTAAAATGCAACACTGATATTTTCAGACACTTCTATAAAAGAAATGGTCTGATTTTCGGCTTTCAATCAATTTATGAAGGTATATTTAAATAATTACATGTATGCCTGCATATCACCCAACTCCTATAAAGTTATATTTGGGAGAATGAGCTATGAGTTATTTGATGTATGAAACATAAATATTAGTTTTACTAAAATGAAAAGCAGTTACAAAGTTTATATGTTTGATTTTGCCAAAAAACATTTTGCTAACTGCATTATATACGAACCAAGTTGTAAATCCCTAGAAGAAGAGCTTCAATGCATCCACTGCGATGCACATTTCTGCTGGCTGAGACTGCAAGGTAGCACCAAATCAGTTCTGGGAGAAACTGCAGTGTAAATCGAAGCAACTGTTCCTCTCCACTACGATAGAACTCAAAGAGCTGGTGACAGACAGGTTCTAGCAACTGGAAGAAACACAAAATGTTAATTCAAGAACTGGACTGTACTTGAATGACACTATTACATGAAATATAAAAGGTTTTCCCAGATCGGTAAAAACCATGTCTGTTTAACTTCTCAAAATAGCTAAGTTGTAGGAAGTTTCATCTTTAATATGCCTTCTTCGTGGGAAAGCACATGCCAATATATAAATGATTAGCTACAAGGTTGAAGAAACTGAAATGGGAATCCTGGGTAGTTACCGTTATATATAATATTTCCCTTCTGAGCTTAGAATTAGGCAGCATCTGACAGCAAGGATTGGTGTGTAGCGTTGCTGAATAATTACAGAGCCTCTAGATCTATATCTCTATTGTAATCATGGTTAATTGGTTAATTGCCCCTGCATAATCTAAACATTGCTGTAATTTTCTTTAAACATAATTTGGAGTCACCTATAAACTTTTCCTCTCCCACCACATCCCCAATATTATCCAGTTAATATAGCTGACTATATCTTTATAGCAGACTTAAAAAAATCAGAAAGGCAAGTTAAGATCTTTTCATAGGTAAATATTACCTATACGCAATGGTCATAATCAAATATGTCAAGAGATTCACAAAGTATTGTCTTTTCAAGGAAACAATCAGGCTGTTTTTCAATGAACTATGTATACTTCACTAACTTAGGCAATAGATTTAAGTCAATTTACTAAACAGATTTTCTACCATCAATAATTGTAATGAATAAAAACTAATTTGAAGTGGATGTTTTGATTTTAATTAAGTTAAACATGTAAAATAAACTGAGTATAAAGTCAAAGGCATAACAAAAATTATACTTCAATAAACATTGACTGTGTCAAACTAGTTTTTCCTATTGAAAAATTATCTAACTTCTGACAATTTATCTTCCACAAGGAATATTTTTTTCACTGTCAAAATAGTCTTTAGAGGGCAACAGGTGTCCACTGTGGCCATGGAAAGACAACAGGAAACCACAGAGGCAGGAGGCAGTGTAACCCCATTCATAGACAGCAAGAAAAGTTTTTAGGGTAGGTATTTGGAAGAAAGGGGTTAGAGGTGGCTGGAAGAAAGAAAGACTGGTCAGGCATGTTTAACTTTCAGGGTGGAATTTTTAAAAATTTCTTTATGGACCAGCATCAATAATCTTATATTGTGGTATAACATCCTCCATCTCTAAATCCCTGGGAAAGCTTTGACTAAATCAATTGATAGAGTTTAACAAATATTTGTAAAATTATGAAACCTTATTTGAAAATTTATTCAAGACAGTTTGTATGAACATCTAATCAATTTTAATCAAAACATACTCAAAAGGCTTTATAAGCAGTTTAAAATCCAAAATTAAGAGAGTTTTTGCCTTATAAAAGCAGAACTGAATGAAGACAGATTCAAAGGGGAGGTAGAAACATGTTGCAACAAGATTAGATGAAATTATGCATCTGAAAGAAATACAGACAAACAACAATATCTGTGTAGTGTTTTACAGCTTGCAAAGTACTTTCACATGCACGAACCCATTCAATTCCCACAACACTGTAGGGTGGAATATCATTATCCATACTTTCCACATAAGGAAATTGAGACAAGAGGGTATCCACCATGACCAAAATCACACAGCTCACAGGGGTCAGAACTGGAGTCAGGTCTTTTGACTCCTTTACAAACATACCTGGAAAAGAATGAAATTATATACAAAGTGGGAAATCAGTGTTTGACATATCTAACTTGAATATATTTGAAGCAAGCAATGGACATTAGAACATACTGTGTTCCTAGTGTCTGGGTTGCATTTTTTAACGTACATAGAAACATTGTCATATATGGTGGCCAGGTTTTACAGTGCTATTCAGAGAGAACTGTACCTCAAGTATATTTTTATGTGTTAAATGATGGGCTTTTTATCGGTCTAATAAGAACCTAATCACCATTTATCTTCTCTCCAGTCTAAAATACATTCTGAGTTCTGAAACAGCTAAGTTACAAATGGATTTTTACCACAATCCATTCATAAATAAGAAGTCTGTATCCCAAGAGAGATTTCTAGTGGTAATAGGAATTGACACAAAAATGTTCTTTAATGACTAAGTAGGGAAAATGTTCTTTAATGACTAAGCAGGAAAAGAGTCAAGTGTGGGTCAATCTAGAAGGAAAACCTTGCAACATTTTTTGTATTGAACAATCACAGAGGAACATGGGTAGGAAAAAAGATACAGAAAAGTTGGAAGAACACTTCTATTCAGTACCAGCAGCCACTGGTATCTGACCCCTCCTTGCTCTGGACTCTCTACTTCTAGAACCCCAAGATTTTATGTGGCTCTTTCAAAACACAGCTGATTTCATAACAGACTAGAGCAACGCTTGCCTCTACTCATATGCCTATCTTACAGTTATAGTCAACTAAAAGTACCATTCAAACAAACTGCATTGTACTCATATAAACTGCTTCTTTATAAGTTTCTTGAACACACCTCACATACCTATCTTAGGGCCTTTGTACTTCCTGTTTCCTCTCCTGCAAAGCTCTTGCCCCTGATTTTTTTTCTCTCTCTCTAATTCACTCAGATCTTGATTCAACCATCATCTTCTTCAGTCCCAACACATACTTCCCCTACTTCACTTTATTTATCCTCATGTCTTTATCACTAACTGACATAGTATATTATATATTTAGGTATTTGTTTAAAGTCTGTTTGATCTACTAGAATAAAAGTCCTAAACCATAAGATAAAAACTTTAATCTATTTTGCTCTCTGCTATATTCCTAAGTGGTTCCTGGAACATTATATATGTTCAATAAATATTTATTAAATGAATAATGAAAAAATACTATTAGTAAAATCCAAATGTCAAATTTGCTGAACTTCAAATAACATGAGAAACAATGTCCCAAAGTTCAAAAATTCCAGAAGATAATGACATCAACTCTTCAGAAGTATTTCCAAATTAAAACACAAAATATTCTAAACAGCAATAAGGAGGTTATGATGTTAAAGCAGATTACACTGTTATATTTTAGAAGCATTTCCAAATGTATTTGAAAGAGTGAGTTATCATTTAAGAATACAGAATACAGAACATGGTGGCTCACACCTGTAATCTCAACACTTTGGGAGGCCAAGGTGAGAGGATCACTTGACGCCAAGAGTTTGAGACCAGCCTGGGTAACACAGCAAGATCCCTTCTCTACAAAAAATAAAAATTAGCTGGGCGTGGTGGCATGTACCTGTAGTCCTAGCTACCCAGACTTTGAGGTTGTAGTGAGCTATGATTGTGCCACTCATTGCAGCCTCAGCAACAGAGATCCTGTCTCGAAAAAAAAAAAAAAAGAATATAGAATATACACTATTTTCACCACACAACTCAAAAGAAAACCATAAAACAAACTGACATGCAAGACTTCCTAAACCAGTGCTTCTGAAAGTGTGGTACATGGACTGAAAACTATCCACAAACTGTTACCAGTCCCCAACAATGTAAATACAGAAATTGAAAGGAAGCATTTAGAAACTTTTTTTTTCTTTTTTTTGAGACAGTGTCTTATTCTGTCACCGAAGTTGGAATGCCGTGGCATGATTACAGCTCAATGAAACCTCAAACTGCTGGGCTTAAGCAATCCTTCTACCTCAGCCTCCAAAATTGCTAGAGCTACAGATGTGTGCCAACATGCCCAGCTAATTTTTAATTTTTTTGTGTGTTTTTTTTAGAGACAGGATCTCGCTGTGTTGCCCAGGCTGGTCGTGAACTCCTGGCCTCAAGCAAACCTCATGACTCGGTCTCCCAAAGTGCTGGGATTATAGGCATGAGCCACTGTACTTGGCCATTTAGAAGCTTTTATAACAACTTGATACTGCTGCAACATTCAAGTAGTTAATAAGCAGACTCACTGAACAGACTTATTGATCAACAGACTTATAGATCAGTTAGGGATTATCAAATTTGTGTGATACAAGTTGC
Organism: Propithecus coquereli; assembly: GCF_000956105.1. Classification (NCBI taxonomy): domain Eukaryota; kingdom Metazoa; phylum Chordata; class Mammalia; order Primates; family Indriidae; genus Propithecus; species Propithecus coquereli. The sequence continues at coordinate 7,935,108 of NW_012152063.1, forward strand.
ATGTTAGTTGTGCACATTATATACACATATTGGTCTGTGACAGATTAGAATTGTTTTTAAAAAAAACTGTTCCTTCTTCAAAAATAATTTGAGAAATACTGTTCTGAACCATTAAAGCTGTATTCATTAGAATTATCTAAATAAAAGGGATGCTATAAACTAAGCTAGCCAATTACAAATTTATCCTACAAACTGTTGCCAAAGTAGCCTGGCTAAAACATGCTTCATCAGAGGAATAATTTTCAAGCCTTTCAAAATCACAAACAGTTAATGATAAGTAAGATTTTTTTTAAAAAACTTGTTAAAAAAAATAAAGCACATACCTATGCTTACCCTATTTGGGGAAATAATTCTAAACCAAACATGGAAAACCTTAAAACAGCTTCTACCCAATTTCCTTAAACATCAAAATGCTTCAAGAAAACAGCCTACCTATACATTCTTCACAAATTAAGAAGCTTTGGGGATGAGTAAGAGATAGTCAAATATGATTGTTCAATTCAGTTATTCCAGTTAAAGATTTTTGGCTTGTCAATATAATCCCTCATCCCTTCAGCACCTAAAACTCACGATGCACTTTATAGTATAATCAGTGGAAGCTGGGTTATTCCACACTCCCTCCAAAAGAGGTTAAACTACTCAAATAACAAAAGAAACCTCCCTCATTTTGGCAGTTTCATCCCAAAGGTACATAGATGCGTATAGGACTGGACTCCAGGGTATGTTATTTTACCACTGAATGTGGTGTTTGAGCCTATCACACTATTCACCAAACTCAGGTACAAAAGGAATTATTAGTACATACCTCAGATCCCTTTCCTCACCTCTTTCCATTCCCCGGACACTGCCCAAGTTCAGGTTCTCAACAGCTCCCTCCCACGCTATTGTCATACACAGCCTCCCAGTCTTGCTTTCAATTTTTCCATCCCCCAATCTATCCTCCACATAGCCACCTTCCTAAAACAATAATGACAAGTCATCCCTTCAGTGCAAAAAGAGCCAAAACTGCTTAAGATGGAAGCTGAGGCCAACCAGGGTTATGTCCTAAACCTACATTTCCACCTTCAGTTCGTACCACAGCCTTATCCTCTCTTGTTAACCACTGTATCAGCCTATTTGCCTTTTTCCAAATGTCATGCCTTTTTGTTCCACACTATTTCCAATCCTTTTCTCTTTCTACTATGAATAATGAGAATTACAAGCACCAAAATTTGGAGTATAGATTATTTTATCACCTTCAAACTAAATTGGCTATCTGAAAAAAGAAAAAGAGGGCAGGGAGACAAGAGGAAGAACTGGAAAAAGCACCAGCCAGACCAAACTGTTTGACATTCTTGAAATACCTTGCACTTTCTTAGGCCTCCATATACTATCCCCACCACATGGAATGTTCTTTTTTACCTTACCACCTGGAAAACTTGTGCTTATCCACAGACTGAGTTAAGCATTGCCTTGAAACAATGTGTTTACTTATTTTCTCCCCCTTTCCTCTTTGGGATAAAGACCTTATGTTACTCAACTTGATTCTCTATTGCCTAGCATGGCAGATGGCTCATAATGGGCATGCTAATAGTTGCTGAATGAATAAAAAGAATGTAGTGACCCAGACTTTTCAAAGCTACCTCCAGTGAGAAAGAGAGGGAGAAAAGAGAGAGAGAGAATATTCAGAAAGATGGTTTTTGCAATATGGTATTAATTGGGTAATGATTGAGGAACAGTACTCTGGTGTTCATTATTGTTCTTTAAACATATACATTTCCTGCCCTTTTATATATGTTATATTTCATTAAAAAAAAATTAAAAAATTAATCAACTGAATACTACTAGCCAATAAACCATAAGGCTACTTACCTCACTTTGTGGCTCCTGGATAACTTTATAAAGAGATGATACTAAAGAACTCTTGTCTTTCAAATTTGTGGCATAATTTCGTAAAGATGTTTCTGGTAGTGTCTAAATAGATTTAAAAAAATACATTTTATTTTTACGAAATGTCCAGAATGGGCAAATTCATACAGGCAGACAGCAAATCAGTTGTTGCCAAGACTGCAGGGGGAAGAGGGGTGACGGTAATACCCTGAAATTAGATGCAGGTGTTTATACAACATTGTGAATATACCAAAAACCACTGTATTTTTACCTTAAAATAATGAATTATGTTATGTAATTCACAAAAAAGTTCAAAATAAAAGATATATATTATCTTATTATCACCAACAGGGACATAAATAAATGTTTATTTATGATCATCCTTGATCACAGTTAGGGATTTTTTTTTTTTTTTTGAGACAAGAGTCTCACTCTGTTGCCCAGGCCAGAGTGCTGTGGCATCAGCCTAGCTCACAGCAACCTCAAACTCCCGGGCTCAAGCGATCCTTCTGCCTCAGCCTCCTGAGTAGCTGGGACTACAGGCATACGCCACCATGCCCCGCTAATTTTTTCTATATATTTTTAGTTGTCCGATTAATTTCTTCCTATTTTTAGTAGAGATGGGGTCTTGTTCTTGAAATGACCTAGGAATATCTTGAGACACGGTATGTACTGTAGGATTAGCATTGATTGATTGAGTGATTGAAGGAAGTAGTGTGGTTGAGAAAGAATAATGATTCGGGAGACAAATATTTTAAGAAAAGGGGGTATGCTCCAGAAGGATAGGTTTTTATCATTTGTTATGATGAAGTGTTTGTTTTTTTTTAATTTTTATATTTCCCTATAACTGTTTTACCCAAAACCATCTGACTTACTACTGGAGTTTTATCTTTTCCCATTCCTCAGGCTGGCCTTGAACTCCTGAGCCCAAACCATGCACCTGCCTCGGCCTCCCAGAGTGCTAGGATTACAGGCGTGAGCCACTGCACCCGGCCCACAATTAGGGATTAAAAATGAGAAGAGAATACAAACCATGTGTAAAGTTAGAGGTTTTTTTGTAGCATTATATAAATTACAAATCTCATTAGTTGTATTGACCTTGCTTCTTAATAAATACGTTATATAAGGATCAGATAATGTTTCAAATCTAAAAGCCACAGGAGATCATCTGATCAAAATAACTCCTGAGTTACACATTATGACTGTTAAGCTTGGTAAGGCTGCTCTACTTTACCAATGTGGTGGGGCGGGGCCGGTGGGGGGGTTGGTCAGTGGTGTATTTAGACTTTTTGGAACAAGAGAAAAAGATATCCACATTATCAACAAACTAGTTTTCCTAATGCCTTTTAAAATATGGACAACTAATCACAGCTTGCCAGCACTACCCATTCAGAAAGAACACTATGACAGGAAAGGAATGGGAACAGATAAAACTCCCGTAGTAAGTCAGATGGTTTTGGGTAAGAAAGTATAGGAAAATATAAAAATTAAAAAAAAAAAATATTTCATCATAACAAATGATAAAAACCTATCCTTCTGGAGCATACCCCCTTTCCTTAAAATATTTGTCTTCCGAATCATTATTCTTTCCCACCCACACTACTTCCTTCAATCACTCAATCAATCAATGCTAATCCTGCAGTACATACCCTATCTCAAGATATTCCTAGGTCATTCCAAGATAAACACTATTTCCTACATGTCCCATTTCGTAGTATTTCAAGATTTACTATGGGTTGTGGTTAGTGTATATGGGTGTAATGTGTGTATAAATTGGCATAGAAAGTTAAACAGCAGGCATTTTTATAATAAGAATATTTGATTCATTTTTACTTTAGGGCAAGAACTGTCTTATCATCGCTCCATCCACAGCACTCATCACAAGGCCTTATAGTCAAACTTTCGCTGAGGGAACTTATTATAGATGAACAATATAAAAAATGAAAATTGCCACTATTTACACTTCAATTGATTCTTTAAAAGTAGGTTATATTTCACCTTAGAATACATAAGGAAATAGATTCCTTTTTTAGTTAAAAATAGAGCTTTGTTTACCAGAATGGTAAGTAAATGTGAACTATCTGAACCTTTTACCATTCTCCAGAGCAAAAAATAGTTTCACTGCAACTGCTTATATAAAGAAGAGTTTAGGGTATTCTTCGATATTTAAAAAAGCATGTAACAAAAGATCTCCAGGCAACATTTCATTTCCGTCATTTGATCAAGAGTAACCTAATACTAGGGGAATTTATATAAAAGGAAATAATAGTCAAATAAACAGCAGATTTCTAATCCCCTAAATATAAATAAACCTAAATTATATATAAGATATGTTTTATATATAAAACACATTTTTATATATCTAATATATATGTAACTGTATATATGTATAATATATATGTCTAACTATAAAATTTAAGTAAATTGAAATATATCTTTAAAAAATTATCAATGAATAGAGAAATTACTATAGCATTATATATACCATCTAGGCTAAAACTGGAACAGTCATTAAAAACATGAGTTACAATTTTCAGCTTGTATATATCGACTGATCCTCATGGGGTAAAATATTTTCCGTGAAACAGCCAAAGGTAAAAGGACAGATCTTTTCTGAAAAGACGAGCTCTAGAAAATACTCTGGACCTAGGCTACTACTGCTAAATGAGAGGAAGGGTATTATAAACATTAGTGCAGTAATTTTCACATTTTATTCACAATTCTGTAGTTATTTCATTTTATGAATATGGGAAAAGTTACTTTTGTCTGTAGAGAGGGAAAAAATGTAACTGCTGTGTATGAATGGTGCTTCGAAAACAAGTTAAGATCTAAAAGGGCCAAATGAATTTAAATACTGTTCCAGCAAACAGTTAAATTTTCTTGTACTGTACTAGTTCAAAGGTACTGGCCTTCTTAAATACCAGCTAAGCTTTCTCACGATTCAGAAGACAAAACTGGAGATGAAAAATAATAGTGGAAAATTATGTTGGGAAATTATTTTTGGCAAAATTTGAAGAAGACAGATGCTTCATACTAAAGTATCATTTGGCAGATGGCTTTTTAAAAATGTAAGGAGGTGATATGGGTTGGGTAGAAGAGAATTAATAAAGATGGACAGATGGATGACGAACCAATATATAAAACAACCCTGCTCTACAACATCACACATAAGATTTGATTTTGAGTCACATATTAAGATTCAGTGACCATCAGAAAATCGAAAACATTAGGAGTCTGGAAATCTGCTAGATAAATCTACATTCAGCATTAAGAAAAATATAATATAGTCTGAAAGATAATATTTTATAAATAAATCTGAAAAGATAGAGCTTGAAGTATTTGTGAAATCTTAAAATAATGAAATCCTAAGTCTAATCACGATCCATATATAAAGAAAATATTAATGAGAGTCCCTAGCTAGAGCAGACACTGAATGTTTTCACCAAAGGCAAAATTTTTTTTAATTTTAAAAATTTAAAATAAAAGATTTACCAAAGCAAATTGTGTTGTCTGTATGCCTTTGTGAGACTACTGAGTGAGGTTATAAGATTAGGAATATAGACTGTGACCATGGAAGAGTATAGAGCTAAAGTACCTACACTTCTTTAATTTTTCTGATGAAGATACTGAGACTTGGAGAGGTTATGTGGTTTGTCCAACATGATAAAACCACCTAATGGGAGAATTAGAATCAGATCCAAGGGTTTCTGACTCTCAGCCCACTTAATCAATCATGATGGCCTTGGCCTTATTAGCACCATGGTTAGTAAATTAAACAACCAAGCAGAAGCTTTTCTAAAAATATGTATATGCCCCAAAACTTCATTTCTTAAATATTTTAACAAAAATATGTAATTTAATATCACAAATCATTTCAAAAGACAAGTTATTCTAATTTCAAAAGTACTTGGCAGATTCATCCCTAAGCATTTTTCTATTTTCTATTACCTCTGGTATACTGCTGATTTTGCCTGATAACTCTCTTCTCTTTATTAAACACAGAGCTGAATATAACATACATTAACACAATTCAGAATAACACTCAAAGTACTTATCAGGAATGCCTGCCAAATTAACCAAGGAATAGGAAATACCCTCCCTTGAATTGGCTATAATACAGATTTGAAGATAATTTAAAACATATATCAAATTGAAAATTGGGTAAATTTAAACTTGGGAGCAGGTAGGGGAAAACTAAATTAAACTACTTTTTATTCCATGCAGGCCATGATTTCACTCCCTTCTCTCAATGGTAAAGTTTCCCATTAAATTTATAAAAAATGTTAATAAAATATTGCTACCCAGATAATGTTATCTTGATAAAATATTACTTAGATAATACTTTCTATTTATTTATATTCTTGGTTTCTTTTAGTGGAAGAAAATAAGATCTGGGTGGTTGATGTACTCATTGCTACTAGGGTGCACAGACACACACACACACACACACACACACACACACACACACACACACACCATATACATATTTAGAACCCACAAATTCATACTGATTCTTCCGATTTCAGTCCAACACCTTAGAGTTCTTTCTTGCCTTTCTCTATTCCATGATTGTGATTCCTTTTTTCAGACAGAGAGAAACCTAACTCCCATTATCTTCAATATATTTACTTATTTGTTCAACTAACTTATTTGCTCAGTGTAACCAATTTATCACTCTGGCTGACTCTTCTACATGGCACCCTTCACCCCAACCACTCACTTCCTCAGACACTAGGGCACACCACTGCCAATCCTGCTGTACTCCTCACTACTGGCACTTCTTGGGTGTCCACATATCCAAGTCAGAAGGGGAAAGGAATAAATCAACAGATGGAAAGGAAAGGGAATCAGTCATGATTTTCAATTATTTACCCCTGTAGTTGATCTTTCTTCTATGACCCACCCTTTTAACATGCCCTTTTCCCACAACTCCCATCTTAAAGAATGGATAACTGGCTATATTTGCTTTTGCAAATTTTACTTCACCATTAAACCACAGGAAGGCCCTAGAAGAAATGGTACTCAACTGTTAAACTTGATAGTTTTCATCAACATGCCAAAAGAAAAATCATGATATAACAAACCATATTAAATACTTCTGAAGCAGAAAAAATAAAGCTTAAAACACCTTGAATGCTTATTCACAAAGATAACAAGCAGAAAAAAAGTACAAATAAGATTTAATCAACATAATCATGCATAATCAAATATGTAGAAAGCACTACATACAGTGCACATTTGTAACATTATATATCGCTTCATGATGATTTAAGGAATTCATAAAAGGATGCTCAATTAGTGACTATAAAAGCTGAGAAAGTAAAAATCTGCCCAGGCATTCATTAGGATTAGATAACACAGACAGATAAGGCCAGCTGCAAAATTAACAGGACATACTACTTCTCCCAAAGACACATTGCAACAGTAAAGTATCGTAACAACCTCCTTTTTTGAATGGCTACTGTATTCTTACTCACTGAGAAGCCTTGTCTAAAATCATAGATTATCAAAAAATTTGCTGTATGAACATAGAAAGAATGAAACATCCCACTCTTGCCTGATGGATCTAAGTCACTTTGACACAGAGAAGTATCTTTGATTTCCAACCCAGGCGCAGAGCTATGGATAAGGGGTTTATAAACACAACTTTCCATATTAACTTTGTAGTTTCCAAGAAAACAGGATTCTGGGTCCACTTTGAAGCCCTGATCAGATGCTGACCCCATTATACACAGCCCGGCTTTGTTTTGAGCCCATCAAAACAGTGCTTCATTTAAATTTCACCTAAACTCTACCCTTCCTCCAAATCACTATAAAAACTTTATCTTTTCCTTTGGTGAGATAGCCCCACAGTATCTATTATGCAATCTCCCTCACTGCAACAAACCAATAAGCCTGACTTTGTCAGACTATAACTTTGTCTCTAAAGGCCTTGGGCTGATTGGGCTGGACAAAATCAAAGCAGAAGCTGTGGCCCAAACTGTTCACTCTGTGGTTCATGATCATGAAGCACACATAATTACGTGTCATATAGGACAGAAAAAGTTAATTAGCTGGTTTAAGGAACACAATTTTAGCTATCATAGAGAAGAGTTCATGAGACAAGAAAACTTTCTTCATCAACTAATCAAAAGTTATACACTCCTTGTATAGCCACTGGGTTAGCCAACTAGAGAAAGATCCACTAGTATAAAGTTGGGCAAATATCTTCCCACTCTTTCCTCATTGTTGATCGTGCCCAGTTCCATTGTCCTCCCAAATTGGAAGAAACATTTTAACACTGAATCATTGATGGTTGTTGGAGAGTGACATCAACATTCAGAGACTTTAACCATTCTTTGTAGTGTTGCCATGAAAGGGAAAAAATAAATAAACAAACAAATGAATAAACTCTTTGAACAACTTGGGGGAAAAAAAAGGAATCAATTTCTCAGAAAAGATTACTATGTGTAAATAACTCCCTACTCAGATTTGTTAGAACATACTTCTTCCACAGATATTTAGCTTTTCAGTCATATAAAATTAAAAAGTCACTGGAATTTAATCCCCAAACAAAACTTCTTTAGAAAGAACAGTGAATATTACCTTAAACTCTGACAACCATTCCTCCACAACCCCTTTCTCTGAAGTGAACATCTTTCCACATCTGTTCTAAACCTTCAACCTGAAAATTAACATAGAAAAATGTTAAAATTTTGAATACGTTTTCTTTACAGTCAGATTACTACGGATAGATATAATCATACAAAGTTAAGTTACTTCTTATTTGTAAAATTAAAGTAGTTTCAAACACAAATTACTACAATCATTTCAAAACCAATGTGTACAAACAAGCTTTAAGATGCAAGAATTCTGACAAATGTATAAATATCATAACATGAAACTGGCTCTACAATTTTCATTCAGCTTTCAGCAATGCCAGCTGCAAAACATATTGGATATTTTTCCCTAGTCTTGATTCAATAATTTCAAAAAGATCTTTTATCTTAAGAAAATTACAGAAAATATTTCAAAATTGTGAAAACATAAAAAGACATGCATCCAAAATTGACTTTATTAAAAGCATTAAAGTAATTTAATTTGCTTATATTTCAGTTCTTTACAACAGTAACTATCAAGGCAAGTCATTTGGTTTTTTGAGAGCTTAATATTCATTTTTTAAAGAGTAAAAGTGACAATATTCAAGATAATGACCAAATTCAACAACAGTTATTTAGAAGATTGGGATTTACTTAAGTATAAATAAGAAAAAAAAAAAAAAGCTAAAGGGAATGCAAAACAGTTTTATCTCAAACAAAATTTTGGTCAAAGTACAATGTATTTTTCTTTACCCATCCAGATATATGGGATTAGGTTTAGAAACTGTCTCCTGAGGGAAAACCTCAGCTCTATCTGAATTTCCTAACCTCCTAATTCAGGCATAAATCCTGTATTAGGCTTCTTAATTTTCATCAGAATAATAACATAGTAGAAACTATCTTATTTTTTAGAATAAAAAGAATTCCCTATCTTATCCTTAGATCAAACCAGACTATCACAGAAAACCACATATTTATACTATGCTATTGATTTTATAGAACTATCTGTTCAGATAAACTGGCTTTGGAATTACATTTATCCCCCTTAAAAGCTAACAGAGGAGAAAATTCACATGTTCAGTTTTCAGAACCAGGAAAAACTCTCCTTTAGAGTAATTTGATTGTTTTTATATTATGAGTACTGTGAGTTTCATATCTGGTTCTCTTTGCTTTGATTCTAACAAAATTGGGAGCCAAAGTTTCTCCCCTAACTCTGTACACAAAAAAGCAGGCCTACCTTAATCTTATTTATTGCTTTATTTTATATTCTTACCTTATTTTCTTTCTGCCTATATCTACTTAGTTTTATCCTATTATGCAAATTTGTGGAACAAAGTAAATATAAATGCACATAAGTTTTCTTTTGTATACATTCCACTGTTTATCTAATAAATTAAGACAGAAAGTTAACACGAATAGAACCACACTACATCAAATTACATAGAATTGGGGAGGTAAATTTTTACAAAAATTCAAAATAATTATCTTGTTAAAATTAAGGTTAGTTTATAAAATATTAAAAGGAATCAAGAGCAATATGCAAAGGATCAAGAATAGTTAACGGCAATCTTGAAAAACAACAGAACTGGAGGACTTGGACTTTCAGAGTCAAGGCTTCATATAAAACTCACCAAAAACTATAGTGATTAAGCCAGTGTAGTACCGTAATAAGGGTAGAAAAACAAGCCAATGGAACAGAATAGAGTGGCCAGAAACAGACCTACACATATATGGTCACCTAATTTATGACAAAAGTGACACTGCAATTCAGTGAAGAAAGGATAGTCTTTATAATAAACAGGGCTAGGTCAACTGTATAGCTACATGGGGAGGAAAAAAAAAGAGTCATGACCCCCTAACTTACAGAGCATGCAAAAAACAGTTCCAGCTGGATCACAGATTTAATTGTGAACAGTAAAACATAAAGCTTTTAGAAGAAAACATAAGAAAGTACTTTCATAATCCTAGGGTAGGCAAAGGTTTCTAAAACAAGAGGCACAAAAGCACAAAATCATAAGGGGGAAAAAGGACAAACTAGACTTCATTAAAAATAAGAACTTCTATTCACCAAAATATACCACTAGGAGAATGAAAAGGCAAAGCCATAGAGTGGGAGAAGATATCTGCAATTCATATATATTACAAAAGTCACATATCCAGAACATATAAAGAACTCTTATAAATTATTAATAAAAAGGCAGACAAACCTGTAGGAAAAACCACACCATCACTTATCCAAATGAAAACTTAACACATGAAAAGTGTTCAACTTAGTCAGTCAGCAGGGAAATGAAATACACCATACACACACACTCAAGTATGGCTAAAATGAAAGACAGATCATACCAGGTGTTGAAAAAGAAACAGAACAATCAATATCCAGACACAGCTAGTGTGAATGCAAATTGGTACAATATCTTGGAAAACTCTTTGGCAATATCCTCTAAACTTGAATACATATATACTCTATGCATCCAGCAATTTCACCCATAAAAACATACTCAACACAAATGTGGACATACAGGGCCGGGCGCAGTGGCTCACGTCTTTAATCCTAGCACTCTGGGAGGCCAAGGTGGGTGGATTGTTTGAGCTCAGGAGTTCGAGACCAGCCTGAGCAAGAGCAAGACCCCGTCTCTACTAAAAATAGAAAGAAATTAATCGGACAACTAAAAATATATAGAAAAAATTAGCAGGGCATGGTGGCGCATGCCTGTAGTCCCAACTACTTGGGAGGCTGAGGCAGAAGGATTGCTTGAGCCCAAGAGTTTGAGGTTGCTGTGAGCTAGGCTGATGCCACGGCACTCACTCTAGCCCGGGCAACAGAGTGAGACTCTGTCTCAAAAAAAAAAAAAAAAAAAAGTGGACATATATTTTCTGAAAGATATGCTCAGGAATGTTTACAGAAGCAGTTTTTTTAAATAACCAAAAACTAGAAACAAACCAAATTGTTCAGCAAGAATAGAATGAATAAATTACGGTATATGTACCACACCTGGAATTCTATACAACAAAATATAACTTTGAATGAACAAACTATATCAAGTGTCACAATGTTGGGTAAAAGCAGACAAAAGAGTGCTTACTATATAATTATATTTATACAAACTTCAAGAACGGAAAAAGTAATTGTGTTAGAAGTTGGGATAATGATTGCCCTTATGGGTTACCTCGTGGGTTCTGGTAATATTCCGCTTCTTGATCTAGGTCTGGTTACATACGTGGGTACATTCGGTAAAAAATTACCAGGCTGAACACTCATGATTTGTACATTTTTCTGTGTGTATGCTATACATTGGTAACACCAGTCAGCCCCAGGCCTCTTACCTTCCACTTGATAAAGATCAAACAGGAGCCCTCATTGTATAGCTGAGCTCACTTGTTTAGCATGTGTGCAAGCTCAGAGTAAAACCATCCCTCCCCATACTTCTTTGTCTCCTTCTGAAGAACTCAAAAGGGAGTCTAAGAAATGCCTCCCTACCCTGAAACTTTCAGTCACCCCACCACAGTCTGCTGTAGGTCCACCAGGACTAGAGTCATTATTTCCTTCATCCCAGTTTATGTCAGACACCACAAGAAGCTACAGACTCCCAGGTTACACGCATCTCCCAAACACTAATCTTCAAAACTCTTTGCACATCCTCTGTTTTGCTCCCATCTCCCATCCTATCCTAATTCTGGAAGGAGGAGATACTTCCATCCCTTCATTTCTAGATTATCTGAGCTCCTGGCTCACTTTTTCAAACTACTCCTACTTAAATTCTTGATTTTTTTCTTACACTCTCATTCTTAATTCCTAGAACTCTCCTCCAACAACATTGTCTTCCCCCCTGCCTCAGCTACTCAATCCTATGATCATAATCTAAACCAGCTGTTCTCAAACATTTTGGTCAGGGCCACTTTACACTGTTAAATATTGAGCCAACCTGAAACACCCAATGGCCAAAGCTAGAACAATTTGAGCAACAAAACAAATAACGTAGTATTGAATTATAACCCAAAGTATAAAATAAATACACATGAGGCCATACTGATATAAATAAATGATTAAATAAATAATAGAATAAGAAATAAATCTTCCTTACAGAAGAATTCCCAATAATAGATGTAGATATTCTCCCCTCCAGGAGGTAGAGCTTAGTCCTTGCCTCCTCATTGAAGGTAGGCTGGACATAGTATTATAATTCACTTCCAAAAAAGAGTATGGAATGGGGAAAATAGTAACTATATAGTGGAGAAACCTGGCAAACACTGCCTTGAACAAGGTTAACATCAGTCATGATGTCATGTGAATATCATGTACCGCCTGATATAATGTGATAGAAAGGGCACTTTATCTCTGTGGTATTCTTTCCAAGACTCATAAACCCAGTATATTCATGAGAAAAACATTAGAAGAAACTCAATTTGAAGGATGTTCTACAAAGTATCTGACTGTTACTCCTCAAAATTGACAAGGTCATGAAAATCAAGAAAGACTAAGAAACTCTCATAGACCACAGGAGACCAAGATGAAATGACAACTAAATGCAATTTGTCTCCTGCATTGAATCCTGGAACAGAAAAAGGACAACAGTGAAAAAACCAAAGATATCCTAATAAAGTCTGAAATTTAGTCAATAATAATGTAATAGGAATGACAAATGTACAATTACAATGTAAGATGGCAACATTAAGGGAAATAAACTGGGGTATCCACGTACTCTTTGTACTATCTTTGCATCTTTTCTGTAAATCTAAAATTGAGACAAAAAATATTTTTTTATTTTTATTTTTAAACATCTCGCTGGCAGACAATAAAAAAATTATTTTAAAAAATTATTGAGGCCCCCAAAAGAGCTTTTTATTTATATAAGTTAATATCTATCTATATTTATTATGCCATAAGATTGTAAGAATTGAAAAATTCAAATGGCATTCATATAGTTTTAAATTAACAAATCAAGCCAGTTCCTGGAGGATATTATGCTAAGTGAAATAAGCCAGGCACACAAAAAATAAAATAAGCCAAGCACAGAAAGGCAAATATTACATTATCTCATTTATATGTGGAATCTAAAAATGTCAAACTCACAGAAGCAGAGAGTAGAATGGAGGTTACCAAGGGATGGGGGATGGGGAGATGTTGGTCAAAGTTTACAAAGTCTCAGTTAGAAAGGATGAATAAGTTCTGGAGATATAATATATAGCACTGTTACTATAGTTAATAATAACGAGTATATTTAAGAAAATAGATCTTAAATGTTCTCATCACAAAAAAAAGATATGTGAGTTGATAGATCTGTTAATTAGCATGATTTAATCATTTCAGAATGTATACATATATTAAAACATTATGTTGTACACGGTAAACATATACTTTTTTTATTTGTTGATTATACTTAATTAGAGCTTAAAAACCAAATCTACATATATTAAAACTTACAAAATTCTTTCAAGCCATAAGTTTCTTTTAACTTCATAAAAGGAAGTATATCTTAAGAAGAGAAAGTGTATAAACATTAAAAATGGTCCCTGAAATATTAATATATTATATGGAAAAGAGGACAATGGAATTCTATAAAGTATAGAATAAATATTTAAAGAAATAGAATATGAAAAGCCAACCATATTTGCTAGTTGTTATCAGCTTTCCTTTGTCCTTACCATATATAATAACATTGTAAAAAAAAAAAAAATTCTGCTGAGCACAGTGGCTCACACCTATAATCCTAGCACTCTGGGAGGCCAAGGCGGAAGGATCCCTTGAGCTCAAGAGTTCGAGACCAGCCTGAGCAAGAGCAAGACCCGGTCTCTACTAAAAATAGAAAAATTAGCCTGGTGTTGTGGCTAGTGCCTGCAGTCCCAGCTACTTGGGAGGAGGAGGATCACCTGAGCCCAGGAGTTAGAGGTTGCAGTGAGCTATGATGACACCACTGCATTCTACCCAGAGGAACAGAGAGAGATTCTGTCTCAAAATAAATAAATAAATAAATTCTTTCCATTCGTCCAGGGCTCTAAGATTAGTAGCAGTTATGACTAAAGGTATCACAAAAGACTAGGAAGGCAAAAACCAAAGTGGCAAAGTGACCACAAGATAGAGAAAATGATTTAAAAACTGTTTCTCTCTACCAGCAAGCAGCAAGAGGCTCTCTACAGTTGCTAACCCACCCTGATGTTTCATATCCAATATGTAACCTATTAACATTTATGGCAAAGTCTGGATTATGTAACTCTGCAGGTTTTATAAACCTAATTAGATGCCTCAAGTAATATTCAAAATATACTCTCACATTTTAAAACACTTTATTACTCCCAAAGGTAAAAGGAACAAAATTAAAATAGATGTCTCCTGCTGTGTAACTAACTTCCTATTTTTCTCAAACATGTTCCAAAGCAGAATATTTTAAATTATATTAGAAAGCTTGCTAGGGTCTATATAGTACTTCATGAGAAGAATCAGTCTGTATAAAATTAACTTTTCATATTTCCAATATATAATAAAGTCTTTCTAAATCTAGTGTCTTATTCTTCAATCCCCACTTATATTCTTATCTTAATCCTAACAATGATTACCAGATGTCATCTTTTAAATGTTGTCAACAAAGACATATAACAATTTTTTTTTTTTTTTTGACAGGATCTCGCTCTGTTGCCTGGGCTAAAGTGCAGTGGCATTATTATAGCTCACTGCAGCCTCAAACTCCTAGGCTCAAGCAATCCTCCTGCTTCAGCTTTCCGAGCAGCTAGGACTACAGGCGTGTGCCACCATGCCCGACTAATGTTTCCAGTTTTTGTAGAGATGGGGGTGGGGAGTCTCACTGTGTTGCTCAGGCTGGTCTCAAACACCTGGCATCCAGAGATCTTCCCACCTTGGCCTCCCAAAGTGCTGGGATTACAGATGTGAGCCACTGTGCCTGGTCCCTATAATTGTTTTATAAAAAAGAATATAAGAGAATAAATGTATTTATAACTTTCACTGTGAAACCCAAAATTCCCTTATTCCTACTATTATTTTACATTATTCCCTTCATCATTATTTACTATAAACTAATACAAAAATTTTTATAACCATTTGCTTTATATGTCATTATGAAAATCAAGTTTCTATAAATTTATAGAACCAAATTTCTATAAATGGATCGTGACACATCATGAAGTTTTAAACTTCTCTCCTATGCAATGAGGTCATTGCCACAGTTAAATTAAGCACCACCAGAAGATTATCAAGAATTCTTACATGAATTTCAAGAAAGGAGAGCAGAAGGAAATGTTTAGATTATGTTACAGAATAAAATTAAGTTAATCTTGGGATTTTACTGCTTAGAAACTGACCAGTCAACAGAAGAGTCCTGTGAAGGAGTAGAGCATCTGTGCTATTGCTTGAAAAGAAGTGATGCTGATGTCTCACTGCCTACTTATGTCATCAAGGGAATAAAGGGGCCTCTCAAGGCACGGGGAGAAGGAATATATAATAATTTATAGGGTCAATAAGAGAAGTGTGGAAAGTCTTTCCAAAGGCCCATTACTCAGGCCTATTTTCCCCATAAATCATTAAACAAGTGTCTGGTTATCAAGAGTAGAGCATAGGTTTTTACTCAAGAAAATGTTTCTTGACTAAAGCATCTTCTGCCTAGCTCAAGGTCAAATAAGATCATGTTGGTATACCAATGTGCTATGGCAACCAGCCCAATGTGTTTCTGTTGGAAAAGCTAGGACAATTAGAAAAAAGATAACAATCCTTCTTCTCATTTCCCATTTCTATCTTCCTGTGCTTCTTAAGTCCTCCAAGACTTCACAAGAATATTTTGTCCAAGGAGAGGATATCTGATTTGAACTCTAATAAGAGAAGTTAGAAAGAAATATTTTTCAACAACCACGTTGACCAAAAGAATACAGCAAACACAATGCTGTGAAACTTCTGAGGCCAACAGTTCCTGCCCTTAGATTTCCAAAAGATTCTTTGCAAATAGTCTCCCTTTCGTTTTTTTTTTTTTTTTTTAATGGAAACAGTGTGTTCCAATAAAACTTTTATTTACAAGAACAGGGGTAGACTGGATTGACTCTTAGAACGTCGTTTGCCAACCTCTGATCTAGAGCAGTGTTTTCTAGACTGTGTGTCATAAGCCATTAGTAAATCACAAATTTAATTTACTAAGATGCAATTGGCATCTAGAAAATATTGGAGTATAGCACATGAAGACCTAAGTATTCAGTTTTAAAAACGGTTTCAGTTATATATACATACACACATAAGTACATAATGTGTGTTCAGGGTCATGATGTAAAACATATTTCTTATGTGGATTGTGGCCAAAAAGATTGAGTAACACTAATTTAGAGAACAAGTGTTGAGATTCAGATGATACAGATGATAAAAAAATAAAAATATGTTGAAATACTGATTCAATGTTAGCTATTTTTTTTAAGCCAGTCAAATTTAACAGTGGGAGGTTGTATACCAACTTTAGTGACCCTAATGTTAATAAGTTCTGATAACCCACTACCACTGGAGCAGCCCAATGCTAGCTATTATAGAACAAAAGCAGCTGGGAGCAGTAGTTCATGCCCATGATCCCAGGACTTTGGGAGGCTAAGGCAGGAGGACAGCTTGTGGCTAGGAGTTCGAGACCAGTCTGGGCAACACAGCAAGGCTGTTTCTACAAAACGTTAAAAAAAAAAAAAATTAGCCAGGTGTGGTGGTGGCACACACCTGTAGTCCTAGCTACTTGGGAGGCCTAGGCAGGAGGATCACTTGAGCCCAGGAGTTTGAGGTTGCAGTGAGCTATGATGACGCTATTGTACTTCGTTGCATTCCAGCCTGGGCAACAGAGTGAGGCTCTGTCTCAAGAGACCCTGTCTCAAAAAAGATGTTCTTATGGAATTTTTCCTATTTTAGGGGAAGGCAGGTTTTATTTAACATAGAAATGGTAGAATAAAAGGAACAACCATTTCTTAATTACACCTATCTCTTAGAGAGAAAGACCAATGCATATGTTTGAAAGTGGTGACAAAATGCAAACTCCTCCCCACCCCATATAGAATCTATGAGTTACTGTAAGTCTCTATAGATCAACTATAAACTAGCATTAAGGAGCAATGGTGGGAACAGGTGGATGGCTAGGGTTGGCATGAGGCTTTACCATTGCTTTCACAAATCCAGGGTGGTCAGAATGGTAGAGGCAATGTGGGCCCCATTAAGAGGAGGGTTGGAATACATAGGACGGATCAAGATCTTCAACTGTGACTCCACCCTTTTGGCTTCATTCACGTCTTTGCAGATCACAGTGAAGGCTCCCACACACTCACCATATAAGTCTATGTTCTTGACATATGATTGGCACAGATAAACATTAATGCCCTGTTCAATGAAGTGGTGCACAGCCCAGGCATCCTTGATACCATCACCACTGGCAAAGCCTTGGTACCATGTCAAAGAATGCAAAGAGATTCTTTTTCTTCACTATTGCTGCTATTTCCTTCCACTGCTCTGGACGAGGGTCCACTCCTGTGGGATTATGGGCACGGGCATGGAGAAGAAGAACACTTTGCTCTGGCAAAGATTTTTTACGTTCAGTCGAGATGTCTTTCTGCCCAAACCATCCTGGGGAAATCACACACCCATCTTCAGGGATGCTGGTGTGCAGCTACAAGGTCATCAATACTATGACCCCAAGAATTGCGGCTTTGATTTCACGGGCACTAGGGAGGACATTTCAAAAATACCCTTTTTTTTTTTTGAGCTACCTTTCAAATACCCTTGCCTAAGGTCATGTGCAATTTATTGACAAATTAGATTTACTTTAAATAAGAGCAGCCCAAATGGTGAGATCACTGAGAACCATGGCACTGAGATGAACATTTCTTATTGACGTTAACATAACACATGCCTCAGTGGTTCAACATTTTTTAAAGATTTTTTTCAAATAAAAATTGTATAACATAATTTTAAAGTTTAAAATTGTGTTAATAATTACAGGCAAAGTTCAGTCCAGATAGTATAAGCATAAATAACATACAGTAAGCATCCAATAAATATTTTTTGAATAGAGGAATAAATTTCACCCTTCATAATGTCTATCAAATTTACCATCTGCTCTCCATCTCCACAGCAACACCCTGACTCTGGGCCTTTATTGCCTCTGCATGTGCTGTTTACACAGCCTTCCTGCTCCTGTTTTCTTCCCTTCTCCAGTGCACCATGCACACTACTGCCACACTTCCCAAAACACCACTTTTCTCGTGAACATACCACAACATCAGATCTACCAGATCTTCCACAACGAACTCCCCCTATAATATAGCCATAATTTACCTATCCAAATTTTATTTTTCACTATTCTCCAAAACACACCATGCCATTCCAACCTCGATGTCTTTGCCTATGTTTCTCCTCTGTACTTTATCTTCCTTATACTCCTCAGCTTTTTACAATCTACCCAGGAAAAATTCAGGGCTCATGTTGATGAAGTATGTGGGTTCACAAGGTGAGCAGCCAGGAGAGAACTATGGCACTGCATCTGTGAGTCACACACAACAGCATCATCTGATTAGTTATTTTAGAGATTGATTGATTTTCTAAACTTGGCTTAGAAAAATCTCTTACTAGAATTTTATAAGACTTCTAAACAGTTGATCAATGTAAGTTATGCCTTTCATTAAATGCAAAAAGATGACAAATAAATTATTTTAAATTTAATATTGGGTAAAAATCCACAAGAGCAGTTTATTGGCTGAATAAGGTTTTCCAAAATGTTTGTTCCATCTTTTATAAAATATACTGATAGCATTCACTAAATGACTCAAGTATTACCTCAGTAAATAAAAGGCCAGTAAGCCCTGATAACTAAGACACAAATTGTAAAAGTTATGTTGACAGATTTTAAGAGATAAGTGTAAAAATTTTGATGTAAAAAATGACATCTGTAGTATTCATTGACATGATTGTTGCATCCGTCATTGATAATGCATGGTCAGTAGCATAGTGATTAGGAATGCTTTTTACAGATTCACTAGAACAGAATATCAAGTTGACAAATTTGTAATTCATCCCCTGTCCAGTTCATACAATTTATCCATATGGTAGGCTGAGCAGAGCCAGAGTGAGAACAAAGGAACAGGACAAGGCAAAAACAGACATAGAATGGGAGGTCATCTTAACAGCAACTCATTCAATATTTTTATATATGCAAAAAGTCAATATTACTATATATATTCAAATTGCAACATTAATAATTCAACAAGCCCTTGAGTGCCTACCGAGTATAATGCAAAGTGTTTCTATTAATATTACTTTGCACTATTACATTAGCAAAAGAATATTAAAATGTGGTCTGTGTCCTTAAGGAGACTGTAATCCAAATAGCAAAGGAAGAGACAGAAATAGATGAGAGGAACAATGAATCAAGGTAGCACTCTACATTTTCTAGAGAAATAATTACAAGTGCAATCATGACAAAATTATCAGAAATACACAAAATCAGTAATAAAGAGTTTAAAACAAGGGTTCTGCTTACTATGCAACTACAAAAAATTAGGTAATTCCCATCAACAGAGAAAGTAAAACATACAAACAAAAAAAACTATGAACACTTGGGTAAAATATTCATCTCCCATCTCTGCTAATAGTTTTCTTTATTGGAGATTTTTAAAAATTACTACACTTAAATCTTTTCTACATAATTAAAAAACGTGCATCCTTCTCACTGTTGCTATCCTACTCTTCAAAAGAAAACACAATTGTGTATTATTTCAAACTTTTTTCTATACATATATTATATATCAGCAGTTCTGAAAATGCTTTACTCTTAAAAATTATTCAGAACACCAAAGAACTTTTGTCTATGGTGGTTATATTTACTAATATTTATCATATTTGAAATTAATAAAAATTTTAAATACTTATTCATTTAAAAATAACAATAATAAATCCATTACACGTCAACATAAATAACATATTTTTATTCAAAATAAGTTTCTTAAACAAGAAAATTAGTGAGAACAGTGGTCCTGTCTTACATTTTTGCAATTTTTTTAATGTCTTGGCTTAATAGAACATAGTTAGAGCCTCATAATTGCTTATGTATTCAAACTGATACAACAGTTTTGTTTTGGCTAAGTAGATACATCTCAACCAAAACAAATATATCTGTTCAACCAAATAGACATATATACATATATACATAGTTCATTTGTGTTTCGATTTTTCTACCAAAAAAAAAATGGAATCACACTACACCAAAACTTGAAGTTTCACCTAATATATCATGGACCATTTTTTCATGTATGGTAGACTATTACTATTATATTTA